>NC_041226.1:74419905-74549432 GCF_002837175.3 Physeter macrocephalus
GAAAAGGGAACCTTCTTGCACTGTTGGTGGGAATGTAAATTGATACAGCCACTATGGAGAACAGTGTGGAGGTTCCTTAAAAAGTAAAAATAGAACTACCATATGACCCAGCAATCCCATTACTGGGCATATACCCTGAGAAAACCATAATTCAAAAAGAGACATGTACCACAATGTTTATTGCAGCACTATTTACAATAGCCAGGACATGGAAGCCACCTAAGTGTCAATCAACAAACAAATGGAGAAAGAAGATGTGGCACATATATACCATGGAATATTACTTGGTCATAAAAAGAAATGAAACTGAGTTATTTGTAGTTTGGTGGATAGACCTCGGGTCTGTCATATAGAGTGAAGTAAGTCAGAAAGAGAAAAACAAATACCCTATGCTAACACATATATATGGAATCAAAAAAAAAAAGATTCTGATGAACCTAGGGGCAGGACAGGAATAAAGATGCAGAAGTAGAGAATGGACTTGAGGACATGGGGAGGGGGAAGGGTAAGCTTGGACGAAGTGAAAGAGTAGCATTGACATATATACACTACCAAATGAAAAATAGATAGCTAGTGGGAAGCAGGTGCATCGCACAGGGAGATCAGCTCAGTGCTTTGTGACCAACTAGAGGGGTCGGGTAGGGAGGGTGGGAGGGAGGCGCAAGAAGGAGGGCATATGTGGATATATGTATACATATAGCTGATTCACTTTGTCATACAGCGGAAACTAACACAGCTTTGTAAAGCAATTATACTCCAATAAAGATGTTAAAAAATAAATAAAATATTTGAAGACTTTAAAAAAAGAATATTTCAAAGCAAACATACATACATTTCCCAGACTTTGTGTTGTAGTACAATATATTACAATTTAGATAATTTCTACTTACTAAAATGGAAGCATCCAAATGATTAACTAAGTATGGTGACTTTTTTTGGTCCTAAATGAAATTATGGATTTTAATATTGTATTTCTTGTTTTATTCTTTCTATGGTAGCAGTGTTAAGGAACAGTCAAATCAACTAAACCAGGTTGAAGAGTTTGAAAAAAATCATAATAATACAAAGTTGATTTATTTTTCCTGGATAGAAAATGTTATTTTAATTGTACTTGCTATTAGATGTCAAAAAGGTATATGTACATTTAGAAATATTTACATTGTCAGAAGTATACAAAGGCAAAAAATATACTTCAAGCATGTCAAACCATATCAAATGAAGTTTTTTACATAGTATTCATCTATCATAACCGTCAAAACACATATTTTCTAAAGTCTATTTTTGTCTTACATTGTGGGGAATAGTGGAAAATACATTATGAAGTTGAAGCTTATTAAGCAAAACCTAGTAAAACTGGCAAATGGATACTTTATCCTGAATGCTGAGATAGCTTTCTTTCCTGGCTCATGGGAAACTATTTTTAGACCAAATAAATTAATGTGCTTTGAATTCATTCACTTAGGAAATACTTATTGAGTGCCTAGTATATGCCTGACCTTCGACAAGACATTAGGAATATAAAAGGAAACAAAACTCATTCATGGAGCTTGCTTTCTCATCATAGCAGAATGTAATTAAATATAAATATAAATATATGTATATATATTATCTATGAGGTCATGCTAAGCAACCTTCCACCAAAATCTGTTGTTCCTTTCAGATGTACCTGGGATATGGTCCCTTTTCAATGGTTATTTCCACCAATGCAAGGTGAGCAGAAGTGATGTGTGTCTTCATCACTTCTCATCAAGGCTCACTCTCCTCTATTCTCTCTTCCTCTACTGCTTCATGTACCCATGAAAGGCCTTCACACAATGTAAGCTGCAAAGGAGATGAGGCTTTAATTCTGAGTCCCAGTGAAAACAGCCTCCATCCAGGGACCAGGAACAGCCATGCTGGACTAATATGAGAAAATGAAATAAACTTACTATGCTTGAGCCATTCTCACACATTAGGTGTTCTATTCATTGCAGTTCAACTTATGTTCACTATGACACATGGGGAGAGACAATAGTGTAAGGGAAGTGGGTGTGCCTAGACAGTTGGGGTGTGGAGAAATTTAAGGTGATCAGATGACCTCTTCTGTAAAATGACTGTTGAGTCATAGAAAAGGCCCTGGTTAAGACCATTGCCCTCGACATATGCTTTGCATGATGTTTGCTCCCCATCTCTGCCGAGAACTGCTCAGCCAATTCTTCCTTCACTCTCCTACATCAGCACCTTTTTATGCTCTCTCAGGGGTACCTTTCTCATTGGCATACACTCATGCTATTATTTCATTCACCTTAAAATTCCATCTGTGCCCACACCCTTTCCCTCCAGGTACCTCCTCATTACTCCATTTGTGTTTACAACAAAACCCCTGGAAAAAGCTATCCATATGCATTGTTGACGCTCTTCCCATCCTTCTAAGGACACTAATCAACTTTTTGTCCCCCATGTACTGACACTGCTTGTGTCAAGTTCACCAGGGACCACGTATTTCTTTTCTTTTGTCGTTTTTTTAAAAAAAATTTTGACCACCCTGCACGGTATGTGGGACCTTAGTTCCCCGACCAGGGATTGAACCTGCATCCCCTGCACTGGAAGCTCAGAGTCTTAACCACTGGACCACCAGGGAAGTCCCAAGACCACATATTTCTATGATCATTTCTTGAGCCTCACCCTATAGGGTCTGCCAAAGGCATTCAAGACAATTCTTGTCCTTGAAACAGTTCCTCTGTGTGGATTTCAGGATGCTATGCTCACCTGGTATTACTTCTATTTTCTTACTATTTCTTCTGTTCTAGTTTGCTTGTTCCTCCTTATCTCCTTGTCCTTTTAATGTTGCATTACCCCTGCATTCAGTCCTTGAGAGTCTCCTTTTTTCTATCTATCCTTGCTCCCTAACTTACTTCATCCAGTCTCATGGATGGATAAAGCATCCACATGCAGATGATCCCCCAGTTGGTATTTCTAACCCAGATATTCCCCTGAATTCCACGTTGGTTTGTCCATATCTACAGTGTCCAGTACTGAGTCCCTGAGTTTCATAGGTCAGCTCCTCCTGTAGTTTCCCTTTCTTAGTTATGTGCACCCATATTCTTGAAGGTTTTAAGGTCTCAAACTTGATGTCAGCATGACTTGCCTATTTTATCATCTCCAGTTTCTTATTCCAATTTGTTTGTAAATCCTGGTAGCTTCAAATATATAAAATTCAGGCACTTTTCACTCTCCTACCTTACTGTCATCTCTCATCAAAATGCCATAGGCACCTCAATAACCTCCAATCTGGGCCCCTTGCAGTCTCTTCTCAAAAAAAAAAAAAAAAAAAAAAAGCAGCCAGAGGGATTCAACTAAAATGACATTCCTCTACTCAGATGTCTTTAATGCCTTCCCAACTCAGAGTAAAATGCAAAATCCTGTGATTATAGAGCCTGCATGACTGACAGCTCTTTGCCTCTCCAATGTCCTTTCTTCCCTACTATACATATTAGTCACCAAGCACACTGGCCTCCATATGAGCCTCAGATGTGAGAATCTCCAGGATTCACTTCTCAAGGAAACCACATGTCAACATGGTGAGGCCCTTGCTTTCTGTAGGTTTTATTCAAGTCGTCTTCTCGAAGAGGCCATTCTTGGCCATCCTATCTCAAACCCTGACAGTCCACGCTTCCCCCTTCCCTGATTTATTTATTCTCTAGTAATTAGCACTAACATATGGAATCTTTGTACACACACTCACACAATTGTTTATTGTCTCTGGTTCATTATAAACTGTGTGAGGTCAGAACTTTGTTTTTTTCCGTAGAGTATCCCCAGTGCGAAGGACAGAATGTGGTACATAGAGGACACACAATAAATATTCATGGAAGGATTGACTGAAGTAATTAGACAAGGCTATAAATTTTACGTATAGACAGTGTGAATGTGAGATTTATGTAATCCAAAGTAACACCCTCAGCTATGTCTCTTTCTACCTCGCTAAGTTATTAACAATGAAATATATTTTAAAATGTAAAATATATACAGTTTAGTCCACTTGTTGAATTTTGATTGTCAAAATATGCTGAAAATATAATAGACATTTTATTTAATTTAAAATAGACATTTTAAATTAACTCCTCCATTTTCTGTAATCCATTTTCCAGCCTAAAGGCAATAATGGTAGTCAGTGACAAAATATGAAATTACAAACAAAAAATTCTTTAAAACAATAAGTAATTGAAAGAGAGTATCCTTTTCCACAAGCTTTGTTTCAAAAGCAGAATGTAATCAAAATTGGCCTCTACATGTCCTCACATAATTTTATGTCAATTCCTAGCCAGCCCAATATCATACAAGATTTCAAATCATTCTAGGATGGGACAATTCACATTTTTATTCATCAACTATGATTTCTAATAATGGTGTCCCTGCCTTTCTCCATTTTAATAGTTTTTTATAGAAACTCACAAAGTTACTTTCTGAAATAGTTGGGTTACTCTCCAGAGTTATAGTTTTGGTATTTTTTTCATAAAGCAAACATTAAACATTCTGCTACACGTTATTTTCTTTACATAGATTTCAAAATAAAGGCAGTTCAGTCTTTTTTGCTCTATAGATCACTTTACTTACATGCCTTAAAATGATAACCAGCTATTAAAATGTTCCAACTTAAATTAATTGGTGCAAAATTTAAACATTAAAATACTACATCTATGGAGATGTCTTCAAAATATCTTCATAGGTTATTTGACAATAGTATAATGACTGACATTCAGCAAGCTTCTTTTGTGTTTTTCATTCTTTGCTGATGTAGAGATCCATACAGAGATGAGAAAAACAATCTAAATGGATTTCACTCTCAAATCGAAATGAGTTGTGTTTGAAATTTTGTTGTGTCTGAGGCAATTTAAATCCCTCCTGGAGGGCTTCCCTGGTGGCGCAGTGGTTAAGAATCTGTCTTCCAATGCAGGGGATATGTGCTCGAGCCCTGGTCCAGGAAGATCCCACATGCTGCAGAGCAACTAAGCCCATGTGCCACAACTAGTGAGCCCGCACGCCACAACTACTGAGGCTGCGTGCCTAGAGCCTGTGCTCCGCAACAAGAGAAGCCACCGCAATGAGAAGCCCGCGCACCACAACAAAGAGTAGCCCCTGCTCGCCACAATTAAAGAAAGCCTGCACGCAGCAGCGAAGATCCAACACAGCCAAAAATAAATAAATAAATTTATAAATCCCTACTGGACATCCTTCCTTCTCCAGTTTTATCAAACAAGAAGCATAGTAAAAAAGTTAGAGCATTTTTACCTAATCGGGCTACGCTAGTGAAATGGAGATAACAAGAAGCCTGAACCCACCAGGGACTGTGTTTTATTGCCCGGTGGTCTCCTCAGCATGTTTTGGAGGCAAGGGAGCGTGTCTCTGAGCACAGGTGGCTACCAGCTCGCCTTCAGTAGCAACCCAAGCATTTACTCTGAAAGGAGGCCAGGTGGCCCCTGAGGAATTAGAGAAGGAAACCGTGTAAAAGTTAAAATGAGAAAAATTGGGGGAATAAATACAAAAGCATGTGTTCGCAAGGGCGAGCACTCCAAGGAATGCCACCTCAGCAGAATCTGGTAACTAGGCCAGGCAGAGAACAGTCTTCCTAGTTTAAATGATTCTTGCAAAAACCTTCCCTCTTTCTTAACCTTCAATTCTGCTGTATATTCAAACGTGCAAGAAAAAAAAAATTAACTATACATTCAGGAAATGGACTCAAATTCAGCAAATTTTATATTGAATATTTATAGAGCCTTTGGCTGCAATTTCTTCAACCGGTAACTATACGGACTTCATGCTGATATGACAGGTAATTGATGTTTTTATTTTCAGTTTGATAATTTATCTTAGTTTCCGTGTAATTCAGACTATGCAATGATAGAACTGCATTCACGAATGGTTTGAGAATAATATCTTAACTTTTCATGTTCTGATTTGCAAGAATTTCTGATTAAATTTTCCATTGAAATGTCCTTAGATTTATGGACATGATATTATGTGTCAGTTGACGGAAAACAGCTCCCCAGGCTTGACATATGCTTAAGGCCCTGTGAAAATTAATCAAGAATCGACGCAGCTCCTCCTGCTAATGACCTCATCAGCAGTGGGTGTATTTTTAAGATGGAAAAAATAAAAGGTGCAGCCTGATTATAATTATTTTCAGTCTGATTTTCTCCTTAGCTACCATGGTGAGGCTCTGGAGAGAGACTGTCTGAGTTGAGTTTAATGATAACTGTTCACATTTACTGAATCATTATTACTGCTGGGCACTATATAGAACACTTTATAAATAAATCATGTAATTAAATTATCACAACAATACGAGGAGGTTGGTGCTATTACTACCGTTATCTTATAGACAAACAGACCAGATCTTAGGAAAGCTACCTAACTTGTTCAAAGCAATCCATCTAGTAAATGGCAGAACCAGGATTCAAACCCAGGCATCCTGGCTCTGGAGACTATGGTCTGAATTCAGAAAGTTGGCACGTAATAAGCCATTGATAAATGTTTCTTTCTACTTGTACAGATTTTAAAAAATGCTTTTTAAAGCAAGATTCTTTTCCTTCCAAGATTATCTTTAATGAAATGGAATGTTACAGGTACAGTTGAATGCTATTTGCTGTCTACATGCACCTGCTTCTCCCTCTCAATACACAGAAGTAATGTTATGTTAAACATGGTGCATTTCTTTCCAGGCCAATTTATTACTATTTGAGTATCATTGTTTATGACCATCCACAGTGCATTAGAAAACACACATATTCTTCAAATTGCTTTTTTTTTCGTTTATCATCACATCCTTAAGACTTACCCAAGTTGTTCTGTATTTAGTTGTATAAATATATTAAAACATCCATTTGAGAATTAATATAAAATTAGATTGTTTCTATAGTTTACTGTCGCAACTGATTTTGTAATGAACACGTACAAGGCCAATAAGTTCTATAAATGCTATACAAAATAGTGCCCATTTTTAACAATACTGGGTTGTACACTTAAAATTTGCGAAGATGGTAGATTTTACGTCAAATGCTTTCCCCACACAACAAAAGGGAGAGGCAGGAGAAAACTGTTGGAAGGTATGGGCGTGTTTATTGTTTTGATTGTGGTGATGGTTTCATGGATGTATGACTGTATCCAAACTCATCCAATTTTATACATTAGAAGTGTGAAGTTTTTTTGTATACCAATGATACTTCAACAAAGCTATTAAAGTAATAAATATGTTTTAGGCACAAGGTGTATGCAGTCACTCAGTACGACTTTCTGCTGGAACATTTCTCCAGAGTAGACAGGTGAAGGTAAGTCTGCTGTGTTAAATTGTATGTGTATTTTCCAGTTGACCAGCTGTCCCGTGACTGCTCACCCCAGTATTAATAAAGGACCTCTCTGAGTTGCCTTTTCTTTATACTGCCACCATCTCTTTATATGCCAGTTTACCTGCTTACTTTAAAAGAAACATTCTGTCACTGGAAAGGTTGTAACATGGAATATAATTAGTGATTTAATTTGTATCTTCCTGGTTACTATGAAAGTTGAGAACCTTTCCTATGAGTTGTTCAATATTCCTCTTCCATGAGCATTTTCATTTATTTATTTAAGTTAAGGAGTCCTCTGAAAGGAGTCAAGAGAAAATATTGAGTGAATAGTTCAATCAATGGGAAATGAATTTGGATTCTGGTTAAAATCGGAAGAATTAACGTAGGCATCTTCAGCATATAGGAGGCATTTACTGCAATATAAGTGATGTCACACCAAGAGTGAGTAGGGAGAGAAGAGAAGGGACACAAGGATTCAGCCTCAATACGTGAATATTTGGAAATCTCATCAAAGGAGGAATAGTCCACCAGGGAGACAGAAGTAGACCAGATAGTCGAAAAATGAGGATTGTGATCTTAGAGAAGGCAAGACAGTGATTCAAGGATGAGGAAGCAATCTTTTGGATAAGACCCTGCTGAGAGGATAAGAAAGACGAGGAGCAAAAATTGACCATTGGAGCTGGCATTTTGAAGAACATTGACAGGATCAATTTTATGGAGGGATGGAATTTAATGAGTGAATTTTCTTTTTAAGCAAGCCCAATTTATGCACACCTTTCCATTGGCTTTGCCTTACCTGTTGCTTGGGCTCTCGCCAGCTTGGTCTTTGATAACCCACACTGTGGTCACAGTCTCCTGGCTCATTTACCAGGGGTCAAGGCCATTAGGTCTTCTACCAGGGTAAGTGCCATGTATGGGAAAAGTTCTCTTCACCCCTGATGCAGAGGGAACCAAGGCGATGCTGCCACCTGACTCTACCTGAAGGGACGCACCGTGACCCTGACTCCCGCCGATACATTGGGATCCAGATGAAATCCCCTAGTTCAGGAATGATGTCTGATTCTCCAGTGGCTTCCCAAAGGTCCAAATGACATGACACAAAAGCACATTGGCATTAATTCTCTGTGAGAACAACCTTGGTCAATGATGAGTAGAAGATGTAAGGGAACCCATAAATAAATCCCTCCCTCATCCTCCTTCTAATGGATGGTTCTCACATAAGGTGTTTCTTTCTGGCCAGCTGGAGATATCCTATGCAACCAAAGAGTCAGCTATATCTCCTTAGGAAGCTGCTTTATAATCTATAATCGTCTATTTGTTTCCCTTTCTTTTGCCACATTTCTTCCTCCCCTCCCTTGCCTGAGACTGCCATCTCCCATGAAAACACTAGCCTTTGAGTTTTGCTTCAGTTTCCATTTTCTGTCAGGTTATGGCCTCTTTCAAAGAGAGCAGAGAAATAGAACATTAGCTTGAGAGAGAGGTGGGTCACGATATTTTGTGTTGTTTTTTATCTGTGTATTGTGATGGTGAAGGATATTATAGTATCTTCGGGCACTTTTGTAACGATTCAGTAGGTACACGAGAAAGCTCATTTGCAGAAGCAAGTTTTTTGACTTTTGAAGCAAAAGTATGGGAGCCACTGCAAAAAAACAGAGACCTTAGCCTGAAATATGAGTAGAGAGACCCCCTCAAAGTCAGAATACGTGAGTGTACAACTGAGAGGGGGTCGTATTGGGGGAGGGGGAGGAAGTTCTTTTCTGATTTGTCCATAATCACACTTGAGAATTTTGATCTTCTCAAATGGAATTCTTTTACCTCAGATTCCTATGGTTAATGTTTAGTCTGAAAGTAGTTCCTTTTCCAAGAGAAAGTTCATAGACAGAAATTCTAGACATCCTTCAGGTATAGGACACAAAGATTGGAAAACCCTCTTAGGCAAGAATCAGCCCTACCTAAAGGAACAAAAAGTACCACTTTTTGTGGATTACGGAGATATTTCCCATACCAGCAGAAACCTGCCAGTGTTTCCTTGGTAAAAATGAGGAATTGAACACTGACCTTATTGCAAAAGAATATGTTCAGATACACAGTGATAGTAAATTAAAATTGAAAACAGGAATTTTCTTTTTTTCATTTTAAGTGTCTTTCTTTTTTCTCTGAGCCCTCTCCAGGGAAACATGACTATATTTCCTAAGCTAATAGGACACCTTCAGACTTTCATGTTTACTCAGGCTGAATAATCAGATTTTTTTTTTTGAGGCAGAATCATTCATATTACAGTGTGGACAGGTAATTATTATATTTGAAGATTATGAATTGTTTATTAAAGTACTGAAGATGACTATTCTCAAAATAATTTTTCTGGCATATGTATTTTTCAAATGAACATATCAGTGCCAATGAGTAGCCTGAGGGAAGGATGTAGAAGTCCAGAAGGTACCAGTGATTATGTTCTGCCGCTTCTGGGTATACGGGAGTCTTCATTTTTCTATGCCAACAGCACTGACACAACATTGCTTAATGAATGGCCACAGATACCAAGACACTATATTCTTGCAGCATCAGCCCTCTGCTGACATACCTTATCATTACAATTTGTCTCACCTTTCCTTGTGTGTACTATCTTTCTGAAGTTTTATCTAGTCAACTGCCATAAGCCGCTGTCCTCAAGCACATTTTTCAAATCTAATGAGAAAGGCGGTTTTGGAAAAGAAAGTTAATGGCCTCTGGTGCTATCGGCTTCTCTCCCTCAAATCTGCACAGCCATAGCATCAATTGTCTTGAGATAGATGTTGCCGATCTGATGTTTGCTTGGGAAACTTTGAGAGCTAGTTCAAAGTGCAAAACAGGCCTGGAGAGAAAGGAAAAATATATAATTATTGTTTGGAGCTCAGGGGAGGAGTAATAATTGAACTCACAATGGAAAATATACAGTAACCCACACTTAGCTGTGCGTTTGATGGAAGGAAGAAGATCTGGGGAATAATTGCGTGGGAGGAAATTGTAAATCCTCTTGCTCTGAAGGCAAAACATGGGCGGACAGACAAATGGGCACCCACATATGTTCTCGCCGACTCATGTCTGTTTCTTCCCTACTAGGAAACAGGGATGGAGGGTTAGAAAAGAGAGAACACAGTCTAGGTGGGGGGAGGTTACTTCCCTTAACATCCTCTTTGGCGAGATATATTTGAGGTGAAGAGCTACTTTGAAGCAGACACAGAAAATCATACCCAAATCTCTTCTCTAATTAATTGTTGTGTTGTGATGGTGAAGGATACTGTAGCATCTGGGCCCATGCAATGGTCCAGTAGGTACATGAGAAAATTCATATGCCGAAGCAACAAAACAGACATCTGACACCTAACCCTCTCCTTTTATCTTCAAAAGCAATTCTCTTATCAAGGACTTTTCAACCCTGATGTCTCTGTGATTCATGTCCATTTTCTCAGGCAAAGATTGTATGGAAATGTGGTCACTTGTTCAGGACGTTTACTTGTTCATTTCTTTTCCTGCTGATCTGTCCAAACCATACTGGTAGCATCCAGTTCCTAGACCTGATAGTATAGCATTCTTTACATCCCTGATGTTCTACTTCTTGATGCTACTGAAGCCAATTTGGTTGCGGGGTCAGCACCCAGAAGCCCCAGCAGGACGTAGGATTTGTGCAGGGAGACCTAGCCCCCTAGCCCATCTTGCAAACACGCAGCAGTTCTCACCCTCCTCTTGGCACTAACTATGATGGATAGGCGTAACTCCGAGTCTAGGCTTACTTCTCTCTTCGCACTGAGAATTCCGCAGTGAGATATAATATTGGAGCCTTTGTCTTAGATGCTTTATCCTCATGCCTTTATTCTCTCTATATGTCACTTATCTTTAATATCCTGACTAAACTCAAGGAAAAATGAATGGCTTTATTTGGCCTTCAAAGTGTTCCCCAGGGTCATGTAAACACTGAATGAATCCTCTCACAAGGCAGTAAAGAAGATACTGAGTGTGGTTTATTTCCTGGAAGCACATTATTTTCCAGAGAAACCAGGATCCTTGTTATCCAGGATTAGGGTGTCTATCCACCAGGTTTGATCTTGTTATTATCCTTACTGGGACATCAACATGAAGTCGGTTGTGATTAGAAGTATGGGCATGACTTTTTTTTTTTAGATTCATTAAATGCTTAAATTCTTAAGTGTATCCCTGCATTTTCAATGCTTGACAGATGGTAATAGGCTCTATAAAACAATGTAGTCAATTACTATACAAATGGGCAACTTGTGAAAACTCTCTGAGAGATATGCTTCTTTAAGGTTAAGGGAAAGTCACAGGTACTTGAGTTTTCATCCATTTGCCATCACCAGGCAGCAAAGCTTCTCACTATTGGACATAAATGTAGAGCCGTTTAGTCAGAATAATAACTAAAGTTTACAAACATACATTAAGTAAAATTCCACAAGATATTTAGAAATGTTTAGAGTAAAGGTAGACATAAAACATATATTCTAAGATAATGAAAATGGCTACAGTTTCAAACACATACTGTAATAAAATATATACTACAGAGGATTTTATTTCAAAGTAGTGTTCTTCTTTTTCTTTTCTCCTTTTTTTTTTTTTTGCCTTTGAAAATAGAACATGCACAACAAACAACAGAAGTCCTGTGGTTCTCTTGGTGTGGTCTGTACTATCTTTAACCTTCCTTGCCAAACAGTCACCCATGTCCTTTCAATTTAAGCTTCTTGACTCTCTAAATTTGGTGAATTTGCTGTCTTTCCATCC
Organism: Physeter macrocephalus; assembly: GCF_002837175.3. Classification (NCBI taxonomy): domain Eukaryota; kingdom Metazoa; phylum Chordata; class Mammalia; order Artiodactyla; family Physeteridae; genus Physeter; species Physeter macrocephalus. The sequence continues at coordinate 74,432,001 of NC_041226.1, forward strand.
ATATTCATTGAGATGATGCATTTTATGAGTGATTCCATGACTCCACACATGAAGGTCAGAAAGTAATTAATTGGAAATTGCTTTCTTCTTGGGAAACTGCATCCTGCCTTCCTAATGCCCACTGAATATTCCATTTGAGGCAAATGCCTCAAACTCACCATGTCTGAAATAAAGCTCATTAGTTTCTGAGAAAAAAAAAAAAATTGTGTTCAGTTGCTGACTTAGCACTTTTGTCAATAATTTCCCTGATCTAGAGCAGCTCTGTAGCCAAGGAAGCACTGTAGTTTGCTATTAGCTCTTTGGATCCCCTAAGTTTTGTTAGTGATAATGTAGAGAACCAACCAGTAGCGAGTTAGCCAGGGGGTGTTATGGGTGAAGGGGGCAGCTATGATTTTTTTTTCAACCAGGATTTTACCAGGATGCATTTCAGAGTTAGTTAGGAGCAGAGGTTTGGAGTGAAATGTCCCTGAGTTCAAGTTCAGCTCCAGTCCTCTCTTAGGTCTGTTCCCCAAGAAGGAGGGGGTCCGGAGCTGGTTACAGGGGTACAGGTTAGCCACGTGATGTTTGCAAGATGGATTAGAAAAGCATGAATTAGACACAGGGATGAATTAGGAAGACCCCAGGTTGACAACTCAGTATGAAATGATTTATTGAGGAATTTCTCCCAGGAAAACCATTCAGGGAGTGCGGGGACAGTAAGGGAGGAAGGAAGAAAGAGAAAGAAAGTGATCATGGCTCTGAGCTCAGGTATATCCCAGCCCCACCCCCCTCCCACAGGGAGCTCCAAAGCATCACCCATTACTCCTTAGGATTTGTCCAACCTTGAGGTGATGGGTATGTATGGTCCCATTTCATTGAAGAGACACTCTGGAGAGCATGTAAACTCCCGGCCATCTCATTTTTTACATGTTCAAGAGACTCCTATAGGCTGAAAATGTCCACTGAAGAAAATTATACTCACGATTTTATATAAAATAGATAACCAACAAGGACCTACTGTATAGCACAGGGAACTCTGCTCAATATACTGTAATAACCTAAATGGGAAAAGAATTTGAAACAGAATAGATACATGTGTATGTAGAAATGAATCACTTTGCTGTACACCTGAAACTAACACAATATTGTTAATCAACTCTAACCCAACATAAAATAAAAAAAATTTTAAAGATTAAAATGGCAAATTTTGTTTTATATATATACATATATATACACACACACATTAGTGTAATAAGAAAAGAAAATAATAGGTGTTAGTTAGCAGAAGCAAAGCTCCTCAAAATTGGGGGGAGAGAAAGAGGGCATGCAAGTATGTGTGTGAATGCACCTGTGCTCACACACACACACTAAAATGATGAAAAGGATCTAAGCTTGTCTGGGCAGAGCACCAGCAGTGTCTGTTACAACCTTTGGTAACTGTGTCATATGAACCACTGTAATAACCTAAATGGGAAAAGAATTTGAAACAGAATAGATACATGTGTATGTAGAAATGAATCACTTTGCTGTACACCTGAAACTAACACAATATTGTTAATCAACTCTAACCCAACATAAAATAAAAAAAATTTTAAAGATTAAAATGGCAAATTTTGTTTTATATATATACATATATATACACACACACATTAGTGTAATAAGAAAAGAAAATAATAGGTGTTAGTTAGCAGAAGCAAAGCTCCTCAAAATTGGGGGGAGAGAAAGAGGGCATGCAAGTATGTGTGTGCACGCACCTGTGCTCACACACACACACTAAAATGATGAAAAGGATCTAAGGTTGTCTGGGCAGAGCACCAGCAGTGTCTGTTACAACCTTTGGTAACTGTGTCATATGAACCCAGTCATTTAAGTAATCTACGACTTATTTCAAATTAATTCAAACATAAGAGCGCTTAGCACCATTCCGGGCACACAGTTAATGACAGCTTTTGTTAATACTGTTACCAAAAGGTCTTATTTCTGTTGTTTCCTTCTCCCTTCCCACTGTACCCCTTCCCTCCTTAATTCCTTCCAAGCCTTTATTTACAATGTTTTCAGATCCATCCATTCTCTCCTATCGCCACAGTCTCCTTCCAAGGTGCCATCTTGACTCCCTGCTTTGATGGACTCAGGACCTTCCTAGCTCATCTCTGTATGTCTAATACGTGCTTTTCTAATCCATCCTGCAAACACCATGTGTCTCATCTGTACCCCAGTAATCATACACTCCTGTAATTAATTCCCACTTTAATTTTCTAAGTCATAGAGTCCTTTATATCCCTTGGTCTTGAAGACTGACCAATCCTTTCCCTAGTCTGGAAGGACTAAAAGTGACCTACCTGAGCATTTCAAGATTCCAGCCCCAATTTTCCTTGATGCTAAATCTATTACTTTCATTTGACTAAGCCCCAGGATTTTTGGTGTCCGAGACTCTATCTGTTCCCTCGGGTTTATGTGTTCTTCTAGTCTCTACCCTCCACTTTTGGTCTATAGACCAGTTTTGGAATCCCCCATCTGTACGTGGAGGCCTTGTTACCTGCATGATAGCCTTTCTGAGTCACCTCTGCAGGGAAAGAATCAAGTGGTCTTCACATCGAAGGAATATCCCAGTGGATGGCGGCGATTCTCAGATGTGGTTCATGCACCGCTTTCTTCACTGTCAATACTATTCCTTGTTCCACTTGTTCAGCATCCTTTACCAACCTCACTGCTCCTTCTTTCATGGTCTGCTTGCCTGGCTAATTTGGCTTGAGTGATGTTTTCCTCTTGACTTTCTGCCTTATTAATTCGGTACATTTTCAGACTGTTCTGCCTAAACCACACATGTGATTGATGTGGACTCAGGCATCTTCCCTAATGGAAGATTCTCTAACTGGCCTACCATACCCTAATGGGCAGGACCAAGAGAACAAACCATCACGTTATCCTGATTGCCTCTCTCTCCGTGGGATCTACCATTGTACCTGTGCTTAGAAGACACTGAGGAAATGGACTTTGAAAATTGTATTTCAATTTGTTGCATAACTCCAACTTCTTACTAATTCACAGTCATGCCTGCCTGCTAAACCCGATGTCTAGTCACCAGCTCCTAGCAAAGAGATCTTAGTAAATATTGATTAGTTTCTCTCTGCTGCATGTTCCATAATCCTAATAGCTTTGCTTCGTGGACTGCTAGGGCCTCTACTTCTTACCTCTTTTTGGAACTCACTTAGCTCACCCTCCATCTGACTGGACTGTTCTGTTTTGATTACAGCAGTTTTCCAAAATATCAAATCTTGCATACCTGAGGAAGGTATCTTCCTGAGCTTAAACCTAAGCTAGGGTCAGCTTTTAGGGTTCTCAGGTCCTTATGGACTATCTTTTTAAATTTTTATTTTATATTGGACTATAGTTGATTAACAATGTTGTGTTAGTGTCAGGTGTACAGCAAAGCGATTCAGTTATACATATGCATGTGTCTGTTCTTTTCCAAATTCTTTTCCCATTTAGGTTATTACAGAATATTGAGCAGAGTTCCCTGCACTATACAGTAGGTCCTTGCTGGTTGTCTATTTTAAATATAACAGTGTGTACATGTCAGTCACAAACTCCTAATCTGTCCCTCTCCCCCACCCCACCCCCTGGTAAGCTTAAGTTCATTCTCTAAGTCTGTGAGTCTGTTTCTGTTTTTTAAATAAGTTCATTTGTATCATTTTTTTTACATTCCACATATAAGCAATATCATATGATATTTGCCTTTCATCCATCCGTGTTGCTGCAAATGGCATTATTGCATTCTGTTTAACGGCTGAGTAATATTCCATTGCATGTATAGACTACATCTTCTTATGGACTTCTCAGGTCCTTGTGGACTCTTGAAACAATTCTGAAAGCTGGCCTCTTTCAGTATATTCTGTAGATACCAACCAGCACTCTGAATGGAATAACTCGACCTTAGCTTTCATTTTAGCTGTGCTTTCTGCTTTACTGGTCACTTGCATTCAGAACCAACCTTCACTCTAGCCAAATTTGCTTAATCACAACTACCTCTATCTACCTGCGTATACTTTCACCTCCACACTGTTGGACCTTGCACTGGATCAGTACAGGACGATTTTCTGTTCTCTGTGCAGCTCAATCACATCAGGTTGTTTCTTTAAGTGTCACGTAAAATTTTGCTTCCTCTGTGACAGTTTCCCTCACTCCTGAATTATACAATGACCCTCTTGCCTCCTACCTATTGCACCTTTATCTTGTTTTGTAGCATTAAATTTTACCCTGTGTATTTCTTCTTTGCACTGATTTATACTTTTCTTGAGGTCAGGCACCATAGAGTTTTTTATTTTTTTAATTAATTACTTATTTATTTATTTATTTTTTGCGGTACGCGGGCCTCTCACTGTCGTGGCCTCTCCCGTTGCGGAGCACAGGCTCCGGACGCGCAGGCTCAGCGGCCACGGCTCACGGGCCCGGCCGCTCCGCGGCACGTGGGATCCTCCCGGACCGGGGCACGAACCCGCGTCCCCTGCGTCGGCAGGCGGACTCTCAACCGCTGCGCCACCAGGGAAGCCCTACTTATTTTTTGTAATCGCTCATTCACTTGCTTAGTTCACGCTGGCAGGTCCTCAGGAAGTGCTGTTGTGTGAATGAATAAATTAATGGGTGATTCTCTAAATAGACTAACTCTACAAAATATGAGAAAGATATTCAATTCTTGAGATTAGAGCTAATAATAAATGTCTTGACTGAAAGGTAACATGGTTTTGAGACAAGAATTTTAATCCAGCCAAATTGTTTAGGATCCACTTTGCTTAACTCATGTTGCAGTTTTTAAAATTTTGGCAGCTTCATAAGAAGGAAGCCAAAGAGGAAGGTACTTCGGTTCAGCTGAAGCACCAGCCTGCTCTACCCAGAGAAGCACACTTCAGGAGAACCAACGGAAAGGAGCCTGAACTGTTGGAGCCCATTCCCTATGAATTCATGGCATGATGGGTGGAAAGAAAACAGAAGACCTGGACTGTAAAAAAAATTAAATAAATTTTTAAAAAGTAAAAAATAAATTTAAAAAAGGAAAAAAAATTTAAAAAGGCAACGATGAACTTCCACAGTGAGGTAGGTCAAGATATCGAGTGGGTCAGCTAGCCAAGCAGAGTCAGGCTATGAGGAGGGTTTTTTTTTGTGTAAAAGAAACAGGTTTATATTCTTCAGGTAAGATTCACCAACTCTTATGTTTTTGCCATTTTCCTGCTTCTTTATAGGATTCAGCCTAGTTAAGATGGACTACTCAATCTCATTTCATGCTCTGCCTAATAAATCTCATAGCCATTTTGCTTATTTTGGGACAAAGTCAAGGAGTCAATTTATGAGCGTTAGAGGGCTATAGGTATGAATAACAGTGTAAATGTGTTGGAACTTGGGCAAGTCTGCTCGTGGTGTTTCTGCCACACAGATGAACCATTTTTTGCTAGTTTGTTTTAAAGAAGTCTACTTTCTTGATGCATGCAATAGCTCAACACACTGATCTGAGCTTTTATTCAGTGTAATTTTATTACTTTAAGCAAACAATTTTTTAGTCAAATTATTCTAATTTCCTTCCTTCCTTCCTTCCTTCTTTTCTTTCTTTCTTTCTCTCTTTCTTTCTTTTTCTTTCTTTCTTTCTTTCTTTCTTTCTTTCTTTCTTTTTTTAATGATTGCATGGTCTAATTATTTAACAGTCTGTGAATTCTATTCTCATTTCAGATTTACCAAAGTTTTCTTCAGTCCTTGACTCCAATGTTAATTGGCTATTGCCACAATAATGCTGTGTTACAATCATCACAAATCTGAATGAAATAAGGCAACAGATATTTATCTCATGATCTTGCATCTGCAAATCAGCCATGGATCAACTGATCTAAGCTGGCATCTATTTACTGGTGCTACTGCAGGTTGCAGGTCACCTACAAATTTCACCTGGGCCTAGATGTGTGTGTGTATATATATATATATATATATATGGCTTTACTATCTTTGATGGTCACATTTACATAAATTTAAAATGTACCATACAATATGTAAGCCTTGAATATCAAGGGATTATTAAAGGGGGAAAGAACCACAATAACTTAAGTTTGTTCCCAGTGCTAAGAGCAGGAGACATGCCAACGAACTTTAAGCCAAACTTTAAATCAAACTTTAAATCTTGTAGCCACCTGTTGAAGTTTTGAGCCTACTGTGTCACTTTTGAATGACGTTGCCTTGAATGTTTTTTTTTAAGGCAGCATTCTGGATCCTGTTTCTCAGTTCTTATGAACAGAAGAGGTCATGCTAGGTAAGCTTGAAATATGTGCTTATTTATTTTATGACTAAAATTTATTAAAGAAAAAGAAATACATTGTTTCTTTCAGAGGCAAACCTACATGACCTTGGAAGTGTGTGATATTTCTGTGCAACGCAATGATACAATGCCTGGAACATGAATTGTCCTAATGTTACTAAGTTCAACTTTCTTCTAGACCATTTACCCAACACACCATTGGCTCTTATGAGACTTTTGAATGATCTATGCTTCTAAATCCCACAATTCCAACTCTATAGTCAATTGGATAGATGCCAATTGAATTAACTCCTTAGGTATTGGTCAAATGTAGCAACTTCTCAGTACATTCCTCCTTTTGGAAATGCCTTATAATAGATAGAGTTTGGCTCCGTATATTCCAACCAATGTCTGTTTAAAACAAACATTTTAACAGAGGTTGCAATCACTGGCCCATATAGTATTACTTCAAGCAAATATAACTGTAGTCATCTGTGGATTACTAGTCACCTTTCCAACTATTTATATGACTTAAATAATATCATTCTGCGTAGCAAGACAGCAAACAAGACAGAATTATACATGTGTGCTCTTCTTAAGTTCACACATTCTGAGCTAAAAAGCAGAGCTCTGCCATCTCAAGCTTCCCTCAACTACGTATTGTGTATAATTTCTCTTGAGAAAGATCTTATAATTTTAAGTCTTTCACAATCTCTCCCAAACCGTATCTCCTATTTCCTTTCAGCATTATGATTTCACTATGGCCACCTGGGATATTCTCTTCCTACTTTCTAGATGTTTCATTTTCTAGGACGAACTGCATATTATCCAAATTCATGTGAAATGCAGCCTAATCCTGGAGGGTTCCTCTGTCCACATTAGTCAGTCCTCCATGACCGCTGCTCCCTTGACCTTCTCTGGCAACACGTCTCTGGTCTGGTCTTCTCTGTTACTTTACTATGTTTTGTGGTGGTTGTTATTTTGTTTTGTTTTGGTTACTCCTAGGGCAAAAGCTTCATTTAACGTAGTGTGTGTGTGTGTGTGTGTGTGTGTGTGTGTCCATCAGAGCATGTAACGCATTTTTTGATTTTGATTACTGACAAACTATACCAAAAAGAATATTTTCATCCAAACTTTAAAAGTGATAATGATGCAATTTCGGGAAAATAGTTTCCTCTGGCAGGATGAGGAAATAGTATGCAAAATTTTTCTTGAAGTATTCTTCTAAATATACATGGGTAACCACAGTTCTATATTTATAGCAAACTCTTTTCTCCTCAAATTACAAGTTCCATTGACAAATCCTTACTGGATATTACAAGTCCTTACCGGACATCTCCATTAGATGGTCCCTGTATACTTCAACTGAAGGGCCAAAGCTGAACTAACCTCTTACAATTCTCTCCCCCGAGAGCCAGTTAAGGAAATTTTTCTTAATCTATGTGATAAAGTCAAGTTGTTGCTCAATTTAAAAAACAAAAACAAAAACAAAAACAAAGTCTTCATCAAGTCCATTAGATTCCAATTTCTGAATATTTCTTGAACCTATTCTTTCTTCTCCTCACTACCACTGCACTGATTCAGACCCTGATCAATTTTGAGACTATTTTAATCTCAATTCAAATGAGGTCTCCACCTCCTGTGTCCCTTAGTTCTAGAAAATTTCCCACAGATCATCCCACTTTTTCTCTAAATTAAATCTAATGTATCATCAGTTTTCATTTTTAAAATTAATATGATCTTATTTAGGGTAGATCTTGTTTTCATCTCTTGGGAAAGCACTTTGGTACTTGTACTAGTTCATTATAGCTAGCTTCACAAGATACCACGGAATGATGACTTACACACACACATTAATTTTCTCACACTTTTGGAGGCTGGATGTCCAAGATCAAGATGCTAACAGCGTTGGTTCTTCTGACATCTCTCTTTGGCTTACAGATAACCACCTTCCAGCTGTGTCTTCACATGAGTCTTCTCTAGTTCCTAGGATGACCACAAAATCTCCAAGGGCTTCACATTTGCTCTTTGCTGTCCTTGGAACATTCTTCCAATCACCCTTCACTTAACTAGATCTTATCTTATATTTAAGACCCTTTTTTCAATAGAATCTTCCTTCATGGTCCCAACATTGAGTAATTTCCTAATTATATTATCTTATAGCAACCTGAACTTTTCTACCATATTACTCAAGGCATTTAGTAGTTACAAAAGTATTATAGTTGTGTGTAATTATGTGTGTAAAATTTATTGTGTCCACTAGATTCGTAGACCTAGAGGGAAAGCACTATCATCTTTCTTCTACTCTACCTCATAGCGCCTGGCTATGGCACTCAGTAGATATTGTGGAATGAATGAACGCATGGTATGCCTCCTCATTACTACTCGGTGCATCAACAAATAATCTCCAAGTCTCAGGCCAAATGATTCCTGAACAAAGCATTTCCTCATTGTCAAGGCAAATTAGATGCTTTCTCTATTTTTTGATGACTTGCACCCAGGCCATCCTGATATACCAGTCCCCTGGGAAGGAAAAGACTTCTAAAAAGATGAGAGAATCACATTCCAGCAAACCAGACTTTTAACCACATCACTTTGTAGGAATAAATATCCATTTCTTAGCTCTGATATTTGATCATTTTCTGGCCTTTAATCCCAATGCTTGTCTCAAGAGGGAGTAAGAACAGTCTCACTGGGCCACTAGGACCCACCAAATTGTCTACTGATGTCCATGGTAAACAATGTTCTTGATGTTACCATTTCTCTTCCCATCTCTTCCCATACCTTTCATGCAGCTACTTGAGAAACATTTTTTGGGACTGGTGTTCCTGTAAATTTGGTGCATATAGAACCAGAAAATATCTATTCAGACTCTATCATCATCTTATTCTTACCACTGAGATGAAATGGCCTAGAACATACAAGCTGTAAAGGAATTTCTCTGTTGCAATTATTATAAATGTAACACAGATTTCAGTTGCATGGTATTCTTTAGAATTACTGCAAAATGTGGCTTCTGTTTTTGTTTAACGTCCGAAGGAAAATCACTAAATCCTGCATTCCAGATATTGTGGAAACACTGGCTCCACTACTGCAAAAAAATCTCTGAAATTTTTGAGAAATCTCATATATTTTCTAGTCACTCTTGGTTTTGATCTCCTTCTGGTGGTGAATTACTTTTGTCTTTTAAGATTTTTTTTTTTGATGTGGGCCATTTTTAAAATCTTTATTGAATTTGTTACAATATTGCTTCTGTTTTTATGTTTTGATTTTTGGCCATGAGGCATGTGGGATCTTAGCTCCCCAACCAGGGATGGAATCCGCACCCCTGCATTGGAGGCAAAGTCTTAACCACTGGACCACCAGGTAAGTCCCTGGGGGTGAATTATTGATCTCCGTTAGTAATGAATTTACCTTTTCTCCACAGCATCAATCTTCACAGAATATCTTCCTAATGTCTTTGTTCTATAAAGCTCTATGTACGAGGGTTGCAAGTTGGAGAGAGGTGTCATTGCACTGCAACATCATGCTAAATTTTAGAGCAAGGTATCTTTGTTCTGAAAAGCCCCTTGATTATTTTTTAAAATTTTTTATTGGAATATAGTTTAAATGTTGTGTTAGTTTCTGCTGTACAGCAAAGTGAATCAGTTACACATATATACATATATCCTCCCTTTTTTAGATTCTTTTCCCGTATATATAGCCAGGACATAGAAGCAACCTAAATGTCCATTGGCAGAGGAATGGATAAAGAAGATGTGGTACATATATACAAAGAATATTATTCAGCCATAAAATAAAATGAAATAATGTCATTTGCAGCAACATAGGTGGACCTAGAGAAAGTCCCTTGATTATTTCTTTGACCTTGATTATTTCTTTTACTAGGAAGTTTCTCTCTCTCTCTCTCTCTCATTTTCTCTCTCTCTCTCCCGAATCATCCCAGGAGCAATTAATAAACTCTTTTACTGCAAGTACTCCAAGCATATACATCTTTCTTTTTTTCTTACCCCTAATGAAAACGTTGGCTTCCCTTGGTGTACTAAAATTTTATTAATATATATTGTCAAAGAAAACTTACTCATTTGGTACCTCAAAAGATGTGGCCACTGATTCAAAATTAGAACTTTTGTTTGTTTTAAAACTATTGAATTATTAGGATCTGAATACCAGCCAGGCTTCTTAGTTGTGAGCATAGTTCAGGCTGATTTTTAAAAAATGATGTTTGGACAGCACCATATCACAAGGAGAGCTGGAGAAGCAGGTCGAAAACAAGGAGGAACATAGGGAATTTTTGCAGGCAGAAGCACAGCCAACGTCAAACCCCCAAATTAGTTCAATGAGAAATCTGCTGCTTTTTTCACTCACATGGTGTCATAGCTTAACCACCACTGCCGCTGCCACAGGGCACTGGAACTAGACCTCCCTCTGAGTTCCTTGACACCACTTCCACTGTGTCCCCACTTTTGTTATCATGTCTCCTGCAGTGTGTCGCTAAATTCTGGTTTGAAACTCTAGGTAGAAGTGCTGCTTGGCTGAGTCGAGGTCATCTTCCAGCACCTTTGCTGCAAGAGATAGTGGGGAAGTAATGTCTGGTCTTTGATGTTACCCTTCTCTAGCGGGGTGCAGGCTCAGCACCCCCAAATGCTCAAAGTGGGGAAGTTCCCAGATATAGGAAATGGACTCAAAGTCCAAGGAGAAGATGATGATGATGATAATAATGATAGTAATAACAACAATAATAATGATAATAATGAAATCTCTGCATTCTATTAGAAACATTCTCCATAAGTGGACAGAAGCCATTTAGAGATTTCTTCTCCAACATTTAGGGAGTATGTCAAGCCCCTTAAAGAGAAGGGGCTGCTACAATGAACATTTTTTGCCTTCGTTGCCTTTAAATAGCAAATGTCCTTCATTTTTCTTACCATTGACATTATTAGACATTTTGAGGTGAAACAAAACTAATATTTTGAAGCAATGACTTTTAAAAAACAATTCTCATGTATCATTGTTTGTTTAGCTTCCATTTTCTTTTCTCTTTGCTCTGATTTTTCATATGTACATAGATTTTTAAATTGAACTATTTGATACTTTTAGATTTTTAGAGAGTGAGAGCAAGGGAGGGTGGGAGAGAGAAAGAGAGAATAAGTCTTTGTTCTTTTAAAAGAATTCAAGAGTTTAAAAAACATAATTGATTTTTAAAGTATATTATGACTCATTTATATTATATTATGTATTTATATTTGTACGTAAAAGAGGTTTGGAGACATTTTTCCCTCTGGAAATAAACTATAAGTATAGTATTTTTGGTTGTCATTAGAAAGCTTGGTAAATTACTATTGGGTTGACATTCTCAGAGGAATTAAGCAATAGAATATTTTTCTATTAATACTAGGCTAAAATATTTGTAATTTTATATTATCAGGCCTGAATAAATCAGCAATATGTAAATACTAAATTCAATATTTAAGACATAATTTATGATTTGACTTTTCAAAATGATGAAGTATATTTTACTATTTGCTCATTTATTTTTAAATTTGAACTCAATACCTTAATCCTGACAATGTTGATAAGTATAGGTTTGGATAAAATTCAAGCATCTAAGTTTGCAATGAACCACATGAAAATCGACCAGATGAAATTATGTCACTTTCTAAAATTCAAATAAAACTATCCAAAATAAAAAATTTAAAATATACTTTAAAAATGCTTTGATTGAGAAGACTTCTCAGTTCAGCTCTGACTTGTAAAGAGCTTGGAAATCATTCATTCTGACCCTATAACAGGGAAAAAACACTGGACAATCTGAAAATGGACTTTCCTTAGCACATCAAAGAGCTGAGTTCTGAGGGCAGCCATTGTCCTGAAATCTGAATAGATGGACAAATCCAGAGTGACAGCAGGAGCATATGCTGCCTCTGGAGTGACAAACTGGTAGGGACATTAAATGGCAATTCTGACGAATTTCTGGAGGCTGAGTGTGACTATCATGACTAGCATGGGAGTGAGAAACTCTTCGAGGGGCATCTATATTTGCACGGTTTATATATAGAACCCCACCAGGTTCTTCTGGGGAGGGACCAAACAAGATCCCTCTATGGATCTAGCATTAAAGATGGAAAGTAGCCAGTGGGAGTAACCATAATTCAATATGCCCAGTGATTCTCCATCACCAAGGCCAATTCTCCAGGAGAAACAACTTTCCCACAACCTCAGCTCCCAGGGAAGGACATTCCCCTCCTAACCTATTCCCCAACTGCAGCCTCTACTAGCCTTCTTGTCTCACGTAAAGGGGGAAGGAATCATTGATACCAACCCCAGAAAAGAGAAAACATGTCCCTCTTATTAAAGAATGGCTCCTGCTGAGGCAATAGCAACAGTGATAGTTAGACCCGAGTTTATAGTAATCAATATTTTCCTGATTGAAGTAAGCACTGCATTGGATCTCAACACCTCAAAGTGATAGTTACGATATGAACACAGAATATCTTCATCTGCTCAACAACAACAACAAAAAATAGATTTTACGCAAATGCCTAATTTTTCCAAAATTCAGTTTGTATGAGAGAGAGTTAGAGATAGAGAGACGGAGAGACAGAGAGAGGCAGAGAGAATGAAAGAATGAGAATCGTATTTCTGGTCTAGGTCCAAAATCGAAATTCACGCAAGTGTTGCCATGAATGTTTTCTGTGGAGCAGAATATGTAAATCTGTGGGAAAGTCAAGACATTCTAATTCCAGGCTAGGGTAGGGGCTTTAGTGTCACATAGAGCAAGCATTCTGCACCTTTTTACATTGATGATTGTTTATGTTGCTAGAAGCATAAGTATTGAAGTGCCGCACCTCATTCTATGAGGCTCAGGAAAATAATGCAAACACTAATTTTATTATGAAAACAATGGCTCCATTTTATTGGACCTTGCTACGTGCTGGTCCCTGTGCTGAATTCTGGGTGCTTTCCATGCACAATTTTGTAGAAACTTGGCAAAATACAGAGGAGGCATGTGCAAGTTTCATCTCCAATTCACAGATAAGAAAACTTAGATGACTTATATTGATTGTACAGGCATATTCAGAAATTAAGAGAAAGGGCCAAGACTCAACTCTGGTCTTCTGACTCTATGGAACATCCTCCAAATTTGCATAAGTAACAAAGAAAATGTAACACAGAAAAGAGTTTAGTTAAGTCTCTGGATTGATTTGGGCTTGGTGGAAATGGTATATGTGTGAGTTTGAATATGCTCACAAGTTAGAATTTGGACAAATTTAAAGTAGAAAGACTACGTCTAGGATTCTTATCACTAATTGCTTACAATTCATATCCCAGTGAATTTTTATGCAAGTAAGATCTGTTTACCAATAAAATGTAAAGAACCAAGAGATAAATTTTAATGGCAAAAAAACTGATATTTAAAATTGAGATTTTAATAAACTTGTGGACCTATGGTAAAATAGTCAACAAGATTTGTACAATTTTATTATAATTTATCTGAATACAGTGAGGAAAAAAATGGCCATTTCTGTGTTTCAGGAGAATCAACCTGTAGTATTTTATAACTGATCTAAAAGTTATAGATGGTACAAAATATAATAACATCCATTCCAGGAGAAAATTGTCAGCACATATATAAGTGTGTGTGTGTGTGTGTGTGTGTGTCTGGTGTGTGTGTGTGTGTTTCAGACATTTCTAATTCTGATTTTTATTACTGAAATAGCAGGAAGAAGATATAGTTCCCCTTGCCTTAGCAGGAAAAGTAATCTATCTCTAAATATCTGATGTCAGTATGTTTCAACATCTTAAGAAGTCACACTAAAATATACTTTAAACTTGTCTCATATTTCGAGTGACTGGATTTAATAGGCCTGTGATAGTTTTAAGAACTAGCTAGATCTTTATACACATGTGTTTGAAAAAGAACTTTGCACTTAATTTTATATTAGCAAAATCTGTATAAATTATTGCCCATTTTGGATACATTGATAAAACACTGCCTTGAAATAAAATCCCAACCCTATATCTAAAGAATTGTTAAAAACACTTTAAATATTTTCTGTTGTCTCTGAGAAGATAACAGACACAAAGAAATGTTAGTAAAATTTTTTGGAAAGCCCTCTTGCCTCCTCTACCCTCTATCCTCCATCCTCCTCTCTCTTTGGCAAAGCTGTGTTATCTCTTTCAACCCCCCTGACGCCCGCTTGTCCCTCTAAAGCACAGCAGGGCTGCTCTTATGTTGATCTCCAGCTCCACTCTCTACATGGTTTATTCTCTAGGAGTACTTCTCTGCCTTTTCCAACACAATTTGTGTTTGCCTTCTTTAATTTGTACCCTTCCAAATCACCTCCACCCCAATTTTGCCAATCTGCACATAAGACTCTGCATAAAACTGGCAAAATAGAATTATCTTTAATGGGGAATGAAAGGGGAGAGTCTATGAAGCTCATATGTTAATGTTTTTGCTGTCACACTAGATTTCATTTTTCAAACCTTTGTAACACTGCCCTCGTAAATTGCTAAGTTGGTATCTGTCTGCTTTCTGTGCCAAAACACTGAGCCCTGAAAAGTTGGGGCCTTACATCATGACAGAACACCGCAGGGCTGCCCCAGTGGGATGGAGAAAGATGCCTTCCTTTGAAAGATAAACTGAGCTCAGACGCTTTTTGAACTCTTATTTGGTTTCGATCCAGGTATTCCAGTAGAGAGTGTCCCTCAGAACCTTGGAAAACTGAGGATGCACTTGTGTCTGTAAATATCCAAATGTATGCATCAGGTGTTAGGAAATTCCTCTGAGTTGCTGCCCTGTCACTCAAGTGCTTAGAGATGGCTGTAGAAATGCGGGTAGAAAGAAAAAATCACACAACTCACATCTTCCTGTGAATTGCTAATACTATACTTTTACTTGCCAGCTCTCTATATATCATATGGCTTAAGGTCCAGGTAAATATTATGTGGAATCTAAAATATGATGTAAATGAACCTATCTACAAAACAAACATACTCACGGACATAGAGAATAAACTGGTGGTTGTCAAGGGAAAGGGTGGTGGGAGAGGGTTGGAGTGGGAGTTTGGGATTAGCAGATGCAAACTATTATACATAGGATGGATGAACAACAAGGTCCTACTGTACAGCGCAGGGAACTGTTTTCAATATCCTGTGATAAAGTATAATGGAAAAGAATGTGAAAAAGAATGTATATATACATATAACTGAGTCACTTTGCTGTACAGCAGTAATTAACACAACATTGTAATTCAACTGTACTTCAATAAAAATAAATTAAAAAATAAAGCTCAAAGGAAAAAAATTAAAAATTAAAAAATAAAGCCTTCTATACTCAGTGAAACAATATATTTACGATAGAGTGTAAGTGAATAATTAGTATAGTACTATAGGAATCAATAATCATTTGTTTGAATTTTCTGAGTTACAACAGTCGATGGCATCTGTTCAATGATTTATATTAAATTACTCTTCAGATGCAGCACAATTAATTTAGCAATTTGTATTTTATAACAAAACCTGCAGGCTAGAGTTTGCTCATTCGAAAGTTTTCTTTCTTCCTTTTTTTTTTTGTTTCCACTAACTTTGATATTAATATAAATATGGAAAGAATATGGTGCGAATTTCTCTTAAATTAAAGCAGATTGAGCTTAAACTGAGTGTTTGACTCTTCATTGCTATTTTTTTGTGCGACCATCTCAGAGGTTGCACACACAGGCATATGGATCTACTTACAAGGTCTCACACTAAATTTGTTCGTTGCTTGATCTCCCATCTCTCTAATGGCCCTTTTTCTTTTGTCACCAACACATTCATGGCCTACAGTTGACTGCTTTTATTGCTTTTAATTAAAGTCTGAAATAAAACGTGTCTATTAATCAGTGTGTGAAGCCAATCATGAGTAAGGGCTTTATAAACTCTTTACAAGATGGATAGTAGTTACATAAATTGTTCAACCTTTGTCATCATGGCAGAAAGACAGTCATTTAAGTTAATTTTATCACGGGGAACACATGTACTCTAGAAATTTGAAAGGCAGCTCTTATTTTGACAAGCCAGCTACTTTTTTTTAAGGAGCAGGAGATATATTTAAAAATTTATCCTTTCACAGTGCAGTTAAGGAAAGAATGGGGAATGATTTTTTTGCGTGTGCTTCTTAAATAAGAATAAAGTCAGCTAATCACTGAAAATGAACTGCACATTTTGACTGGTCTTTCCTCCTCTTTCTCCTAATAAATTTTAAATGGCTTGATTTTTTCACATTTCCCAGTTCAGGTTTACAGAATATGAACTTTTGATGATAAAACACTCAGCAACTTATTCCCTTCAGTTTCTAAGCTGGAGAGAAATGAGGCATTTCCCCTGATCTTTCTTTTATGTGCGGGAAAGTCTTTTCAAATTCAATTTAAATTTAAGTCAGAGACGAGACACTGCAGTTCACTGTGGTGTTGAGAGTGTCCAGTCTCACCAATACATATAGTTGTATGGATTGAAATAAAAATATTGAATTACAGTTCAGTGAAATTTGTCTGAGGCCCTTGAGGAGTTCTACAGAGCTGAACACATTTTCAGCTGCTTGAGTGGAATAGTGGATTTGAACGGGTGGTGGATTAGTTTTCCAAATTGTTTATTTCCAATAATTGCATAAATAAATGCATCTCAGAGAGAGAAGTGCATATCATTCTTTAGTGAAAATCACTATTATTTAGAAATGCAGAAGGCAGGAATCTCTGGTCCTATTCTGTGGGATGGAACTGACGAGGAGCATGGTTGTTTTTGGCCAAAAGAATAGCTGTGCTCAAAATCCTGACATCAACCTTGAAACTACGACCATCTTTAAAACTTTGTGTCTGTGTTTTTCATCCTTTTTAAAAAAATGTCTTCATATTACAGATGAAAGGGTTGAAATAAATTACCCCAAATTCCTGTCTGCCTCTAAAATACACTAAATTCTGATGACTGTTTTCACTAACTCTTTCTTATTCTTCCTCTTTCTTTTCTCTCTTACTGGACCCCATCTCCAGAATCTCTGTGAAGTCGAGTCTTGCTGGAAGTGGCCACTCCGTGATAAGGAAGTGAGGAGACCGTATGTGAGAAACAGTGTTTGGGGCCACTAATCAATTGCACAGTGAGATCCTGGGTACCAGGTCCAAGGTTACTGTTCACTACTTCACACTTCCTCTGTTGCCATATCAGTGAGCATCCTTGCCCTGGCCCAGCCATCTCCAGAGCTCCCCAACCCTTGGTTAGAATGTGCTTCCTGTCCATTGTCAAGAATCATCCCATAGCTTGTTCTGGGCAGTGGAATATGACAAATATCTCGTCTATGAAAAGACTTTAATACAGTTTATTGGTTTTGCCTTGGCCTCTATCATAGGAGTTAATGCCCAGGATGGAGACTGCTTTTTCAGCCTGGGTCAGTGAAAGAGAAGACATGTTGCAAAGAACCACAGCCTGAAGCATAGCCGTGGTCACCCTACAGTTTACACATAGGGTTGGAGAGAAATGAAGGCTACTTTTTGTAAAACTCTGAGATTGGGGGTTGTTCATTACCACCTAAACTGACAATTATGTATTTTCCTTATAATATTTGTCGTGTTTTGTCTTCACGTGAGCCTCTTAGTGGCCAAAGGATATCAATAAACCAGGAAATTATTCAGGAAATCTGATCATTTTTTCCTTGCCCAAGTCATCTCAATCTTCTTACGTATACTGGAAATATGTAGTCATCAGTCTCAAAGGTGACTTGACAGTAATGAGGGTCTCAGCACACAATACCCTGGAGCCAGGGCTTGGGTGCATAGGTCTCATTTCAAAGAAATGAGCCATTAGACAATGGGCTCCTCTTTGGAGATGGGTTGAATATCACTTTACTTTCATTTTGCTTACTTCTAACTCATAAAATGTTGAAGCATTTGCACAGAAAGGAGTCTTAAATGTTACCTAATCCTGTACCCAAACATCCATGCATCCAAATATCCCAACTCGCAACTCATTAGTTAATAAATGAGGAAGCTGGGATCCTGATAAACCATAATGGACCAAGTTATACAAAGAATTGATAGCAGAGGCAAGATTAAAATGTTTTACTACTTCCTATAGAGATCAGACTTTTTTCCATTGAAATCCTTGCTCTTTAAAACTGATATATTGACATCACCTGGGAAGTTCTTTTAAAACTGTGCCTGAGCCTTATCTTATTCCTTTTGTCCACTTGTATATACCTCCATCATTCCATGAAAGCCACTGCAATATGAAACAATCCGTTACTGAAAAAACCAAACTTTTATATTTTCCACTATTGACATAACACCGACCAAGTCCTAGATCTATGCAAAGATGGAGTCTGCTATTTCCTACAGATGTAGTCTCAGGGAAAATAAAACACCATTGTGCACCCCAAAACTTATTATATGCAAAATTTCCAGATTCTAATTCATTTTTCTTGCTTAAAACATGTTAATCTTATGTGCAACTTTATAAGTCAATTAATTAAATTACATCCAACAAGATTTTAAAGACCTACTATATACCAGTCGCTCTTTTAGGTATTGCCTATGCATAGGTATAGATGAATAAGGCCCAGAATCTTTCCTCGAGGAGCAGAAAAATACATCAAACTAGTATATAAGTGGTGTTGACTCAACTCCCTGCTCCCTAAAGGGTCTATCCATGCAGAAGTCATAAAAGCCAGGACTTCAGCGTGGTGAAGGTAACCCACTTAGAACATTTACCTCCTTCATATTCACTCAGCCAGCATCAGGAGATTCAATCCAACACAGCAGTTTACCGGAGAAGTTTCCAAGCATGAATCCTCTGTGTTCACGTGAGCCATATCCAGCGATGCAGGCCCATCTGCCTTCTCTTGGTATCACGCTTTACTCCAATACAAACCTCTTTCTAGTTCTTCAGTTCTTGTTCCATACTCTACAAGGAGGATCTATGTGGACAACCAGGTACTTCTTTGATACTATTTACCTCATCTACTTGGCTTCTTTCCCTTTAATATCATTCTCATGAGGATAAAGAATCCATCTACCAGGAGCAGGACATGTGCATTTTCATTTCAACTGTTCCCACTAGGGTATTTGGGCAAAACCAGCTTTCTGCCTGCCTCACCTGCACGCGTGATATTGACACAAATTTTGATTATTTTTTAGTCTCTACTCTTCTTTCCCTTATCTGATTTCTCAAATCTTGATGACTGGTACAAGCTTAACGAATTTCCTCATTTCACATATTCTAGTTTTACTCAGACAAGGAAATGTGAAGGAGGTGTAACGCTGATGCATTTTTACTTTCCAAGCTAGTGAATATTCTTTTAATCAGTATTACTCATGTGCTCCCAACAACATCTTTCAAAATCTTGTAGTGAGAAAAGCTCACTGCTTATATATCAGATATTCTTTTGTCTCTGCTCATGTGGAAGAAGAAAACAGAGGAACCACTTCTGATTTTATCATATGACATAGGTCATCACTTAACAAGGCTCTGAGACAATGGAGGACAGCACAAGCTAAGGGCTAGGAATATGAAATGGTGTCAGAAGAATTATGAGTTTATGGTGGGAGAGGGGTGATAACTGATCATTCTCATGGCCTCCTGGGTAATGAGGTAAGAATGAGCCAGAATGAGCAGGCATAGATGTTAGGTTTCCATGGGACATTTTTTTCTTTTTTTTTCTAATTGGAACCCAATATAGGATTGTCAACTTTTATAGAGACACGGAGATAGATACAATGGTATTTTTCTCCTTTTGCTGCAAAATCATGGAAATTTGTCATGGATAATTTGTGAAAATTTGGGAAATCCTTGGGCAGAACTCTCAGAATGAGGAGGTAAAAAAGATATTAAAGGCAAAGGTCTAAACATAAATATCTAGACAAAAATCGAAATGCCATTCCTGGTTTATTAATGAAATAACTTAGCTTGTTCAGAAAAAAAAAAACTATTTCTAAATTGGGTCCTTCTTATATAAATCTTTCTCAAAAGAAGCAAGGAAGTCAATCATTTCTAAGGTTGATTGGAAAATTAAGGCCAATCTGTTCACACCAGAGACCCATCTAAAAGTTTTTATTTTTACAAGATAACTACTTCTCAAATCAAAGTTCTTCTTAATAGCTCTTCTTAAACAACGGCAGAAAAGAGTTGTTATTTTTAATTATAATAAGCTCACAAACGGTCCTTGAAAACTGTGTGGTCATCCATTTGTCAGTAAGACCACAGTTCTTGCAGAGGCCCTTTTAATGGAAGAACTTGAAAGTGTGTGTCACTATGTGTCATGTTGAAACTGCACACATCAGACTGGGACTTGAGCCCACGTGCCGGGACTCAAACCCAGCCTAAACCCAGATTGGGACTTGAACCCACAGTCTTTTAATTGAGGTCATACACCTAATTTCAGGATTTACGGAAGCTCAGGTTCTTTATGTCTCATTGCAGAAAGAATTCAGTGAGAGACAAAGTGATAGGTAAGAAGTGGATTTATTTAGAGAGATACACACTCCACAGAAGAGTGTGGGCCACCTCAGAAGGCGAGAGGCCCCAGAATATGGACTGCTTAGTTTTTATGGGCTGGGTAATTTCACAGGCTACTGAGTGGGAGGGTTATTCCAACTATTTTGGAGAAGGGGTGGAGATTTCCAGGAATTGGGCCACTGCCCACTTTTTGCCCTTTTATAGTTGGCCTCGGAGCTGTCATGGCACTGATAGGTGTGTCAGTTAGCATGCTAATGCATTACAATGAGCGTATAATGAGGCTCAAGGTCCACTGGAAGTCGAATCTTCCTCCATCTTGGACCTAGTTGGTTCTAACCAGTTTATGCCCTGTTCTCGGACTATGTCATTCTTGTAAAGGTTGTGCCCTGCCCCCTTCCCTCCTGTTTCATTGTCAGCCTTTTTTATGCTACAACATGCTTCTTTACAAATGTCTTTTTTTTCCCTCCAATATACCTTGGAATTTTTCCAGGGGAAAATTATTGTCTTAGTACATAAACAGGGCAATAGAGAAATAGAAGGACCATTAGAATTCACCTAGTGAATGAGTCTGATGCATCATTATATGTCGGCAGTGTAGGCACATGACTATGCTATTCATTAACCAGTCAATAAAAATTTACTGTGAGCCTACTATGTGCTAGACACTGTTTTAGGTACTGGGGATATTGCAGTGAACAAACCATACAAAAACATCTTCCTCCATGTTACTAGTCTAAGCTAAACATCTTAAAAGGATCAAGATTTAGGGCATGCCCACTTTGCCCTGTAGCCCTGGGAGAGAATGCTTATATAGCTTAATAAATAAATACTTTGGCATTTATTAAAGAATTATAAGGTGTCAAATGTGCTAAAAACTGGAGCCACAAGGATGACAAGTTAATGCTTGTACTCTCAATAAGCCTCATAACTTATTCAGCTTTAAAAAACAGAATGGCAGTCCAGCGTGATGTGTATAACATGTGCCCGGTCTAGAGGCAGCACAGATGAAGAAGAAATGCAGAGGATGTTAGGGGTAAGGTCTATGTCAGGGGAGGCTTTTCAGAAACGGACTTTATAAAATTTTAAGGATTCTACTCCTTTTTAATATTTTAATTATTTACACAGTATCTTCATAGTTGCAACATCAAAAGTAAATAAATAACAAGTAAATTCAGAAAAAATAGAACTTCCATCGCTGTCCTGAGACCTACCACCCCACAGAGAATTCAGCTTTGAAGCCGAATCTGAAGAAGGTATCATACATCTTTCTCAGACACAGTCATGGTAGTGCTGTAAATATTCAGATTTCTGGCTCTGGTGCAGACAGGCTGAATTCGAATCTCTGGGTGTGGGGCCCTGGAATCTGCATTTCAAACAAGCACCCTATTCTTAAATACAGTGGAGTATGAAACCCCTTGTTTTCAGGGTAAGATGATTTAGGCAGAGATGTAATGTAGTGGCATTGGGGTTGGGATATAGAGTGGTTTAGAAGAGACAGTCCTTTGGCTCGATATGGAGTCAGGTGTATGGACTGTGGGACAGGCTTTGGAAGATGTTAAAGGGTGATTCAGAAAGAGAATGTGGTAGGTGTGCATTTTGGCATTTTTAGAAAGACCTGTTGGACTCCTAATGGAGCATAAATAAAATGATTCTTTAGGTTTGAAAGAAAGGGAACCAGAAAAGGAGCCTGCTCAACAGTCAAGGAAGATATAGGAAGGTTTGATCCAAGGCAAGTCAGGGTTCCAGCACAGTATTTTTTCAATTTTTCCTGACCACTGACGTTTTCTTCACCCTGAAGTCTGTCCCTGACAAATCCCAAGTTAAATAAATGTATCAGCAATTATTTAAAATTTTAATATTCAGGCTATCCATGCAAATCCTCTCTTCATCAGCTTTTGAAAGTTTAATTCATTGTTTCAAATGGCATTTTCAATAGCTAGAAAGTGAATTGTTGAATCAGTAAATGTAAAATGAACTTTTTCTTGGAAATAAGCAACTAGCACATAGTTTTCTTTCACCTGATATTTATTTCGCCTGGTATAAAAATATGCTGTCTTTGTAATTGGGTGCCTACAGCATGTATTTGATAATTATAACACACAAATATGTATTCTATAATTTCATTTTTGAAGAGACTATATTATTGGCTAATACATTGCAAGCCCTTTGGGCATAGGAACATGTCTACTTCTAACTGCTATAGACCAGGTCAATATCATTTTCACATGCATAAGGATAATATATGAATAGTCAGGTTTAACAAAATGTATAAACATGGTTAGGCATTGACTAAGATGGCTTTAACATTCTCTTTAACTTGGTCAAAATTTAGATAGATTTCCTTCTGACTACAGCCCCCTAACTTCCCTTTTCTTAGAACATTTACTTGAGAAAAGTAGCCATCCATCGTAAATTCTTTCTCTGTTCTTTTGAGATGTAAACCTTCTACAATCCAGGAATGTCTTTCCCAAGGACCTGAGAGGCTTTCCATTGAAATGAAATCAAGATGGTGCCCCATTTCGTAGTGTCTGTGGGACAGTGGGAGCCTGACTTCCTAAGTGTCAATTAGCAAACACGGATACCTCATCACCCTGACCAACCTCCCTCCAATGTCCTCCTGTACTTTTTCACTGATCACTCTCATGCTTAAAATCTTTCACCTTTTCTTTCAGTGGAGTTGACATCAATCTCTCTTTCCTACAGCTATAGTCTTAAATAAATCTTTCTTGTCTGTTTAACTAGTCTGGGTAAATTTTCCCTTCACAGTTACACATGAACATGTAACAGCATGCTCTTGTTGTGTAGCTAACATACACTCACACAGACTTTCTATGATAACTTCACCAGTTCATCTGTTTTGGAAAGAAGAAGAAATGGTGCTTATTGATCCTATTATTTATTTCTTTTTCAACTGTAATTCACTCATTCATCATCCCTTTTAACCAACATTTATAAGAAATACAATCGGGGAAGCTCAGTATATCAGGCATAAATAGAAGTCGGTAATATGGAAATGTCTTCCATTTATAAAACATCCTTACCCTTCATCCCTCTACCCTGAGATGGGTAAAGCAGAGCTGTTGTATTATTGTCCTTTTACCAGTCTTGCTCTGGATGGAGACATGGAAGAAGAGACCAGTTCCTTTAAAGTTTTTCTTCTCTTTATATACAAATATCTGGAACTTTTTAAAATTGCATGTGATTTTATGTTTATGATTTGAGGCCTGCAAATATCATCTCTAACAGTAAAGCAACAACAACAAACCTCTGCAAAAAATTTTAGTGTTTTTTTTTTTTTTTTGTAGTAGCATTTATGGAAAATCCCCTCCCCTGCAAAACAAGGGGTTGGGATCCATCTTTTTCTTCTAAGCAGTTTAGGGTCTCTTTAAGACTGAGTACAAAATTGTGCCCAGCCACTGACATTCTCACCTTGAAGGTGCTGACCCTGTGGTAATCTAACCCCTGATAAAAGTGAGAATTTTTATTTTGCTTTCTAATTCTTCAAGATTTAAAAACAAGTCCAAGGTAGGTAGTTAAGCTGTAATCATTTCTAATGACTGTGACTTTTCAGAACAATGACCCTCTGAGATGGAACTATTTGGTCATTCATAGGTTAGTTAACCTTTTGGAAGCTCAAAGCCTCAATTATTTTTTAGCAGAGAAGGAACTTCACAGTACAAACATGCCTGTGCCTTTAGTGATAAATGACAC
This sequence comes from Physeter macrocephalus, assembly GCF_002837175.3. Classification (NCBI taxonomy): domain Eukaryota; kingdom Metazoa; phylum Chordata; class Mammalia; order Artiodactyla; family Physeteridae; genus Physeter; species Physeter macrocephalus. The sequence continues at coordinate 74,456,449 of NC_041226.1, forward strand.
AGGATAATTTAACCAGTGACTTTCTGAACGAAGACTATTTACTCAGGCGTAGACTGAAGATTGTATCAATAAACAGTGAAAATGAGTATTATTAATTAATTAACAATATTGGGACTAAGCTAATGACTTAATTTTTTATCAAAGAATTTTAAGAATGAAAATATCAAGGGAATTTATTTAAATGGCTAAATGGAGCAGTCTATCAAAAGTCTGACAGATATTTACTTAAGGAAATAATTTTGTTTTCTCTGTATGTTCTTTAGTAAAAGAGAAATTTCTGCTCTCAGATACATATCCAGTGAATTTGACCTGAATATGCATTGGAATAACAGGAAGCACATACTTGCATAACATTGAGTTTATTTAATTTGTTTGTATTTCAGAGAGAGGTGCCTAAAAGTTAGTGCTCTATGAAGGAGAATTTACATTTAAGCATTTCTAGAGTGTATGAGAGTATGTGTGTGTGTGATTTTTCTTAGAAATATGTGACCCTAAATGGGATAATTTAATGTCTCTATGTACTGACTATCTTTACCTTTCATTACTTTTATTTCTTTCATAGGCCACCTGTTAATAAGAAAAACTGCATAAGGTCATATTATTGTATAACATAGCTCAAAAGAGGCATATGAATTTTAACATCAGGTAAGTGACTTTTCTCTCTGCACTGATTATTGGTAGTCTGTGTCTTAAATTGATACCAAAGATTATCTGATTTGATTTGCAAATTTTATGCTCTCAGTATATATTAAGTCCCTATGCTACGTAGACTACTGCCCTTGACACAAGAGAGAAAAAGTTCTCAAGCCATTTAAGAGCTTTTCTTGTTCTACCAGCTCTTTCCTCCTAAGTGAGTATGGCTATCACTGATTTCGTTTAAAAAATTGACCATGCTAACTGCATTATGACGCTCCCTCCTTTGTGTCAAAATAGTTTTGATGTTTATAATTTATGTCTGCACTTCCTTTTCAAATCCTATTATCACAAGCTGTTAGAGTGTTAGGTCAAGTGTGACTTCTTTATGCCATTTATAGTGTTGTTTCTTTGCTGCTGTGTTGAGATCATTCATCAGACAGCAATTGTTTTATATAAGCAGTGAGGTATGTGTAGGATGAGGAACAGTGTACCGCTGGGAGTAGTCTCTTTATAATTGCTCAGAATACAGTACCTGAATTCCATTTGTCTTCCAAGGCATTGGGTGATAAGAGACATGCTTGTTTATGCATCATTCACCTAGATCATATTACAAGAACTAGGAATTATATTTGCAAGTACAATTTCAAATCGCTTGGAAGGACTCACCATAGCCCTAGAATGAAAAGGATGTTTTCAGGATGCATGGATAATGTGTGTTATACAACTTGGTATAAAACTGTGCCGAGTGGGTTGTACTCTCTTTGCTGTAGAGAATCACTTCCCCTTCTTTGCTCCCTCTGACCGCCTGTGTCAAGACTTTGCTGGATTATCTGTGAAACCCATATAAGGTGTGCCTGGCAGAAATTGGGAGCAGGACTAAAGTTCCTCAGGGACCTCTGAGAGAGAAAAGCTGCAAATAAAGTATACAAGTACACGAAAGAGGAAAAACCTCCTAGATGGTACTCAAATTAGCATCACAATGGCACAATATTTTCACTACGTTATTGAAATCATATTAAGCTTTTGCAAACTATAATATGAAACATACAACTATATAATATGGTGCTTTAGGTTTTATCTTAAAAACACTTTGACCATCAAAATTAATAATGCAATGTGATGCAAAAGACAAAAATACCTAGATACCTCTAGTGTTTTCATTGGACATCCAGCTCGACATACAGGCAATGATGACTTGAGATGTTCAGGGAAATTTCAAGATATAAAACTTTATACATAATTTAGAAACCTACACAAGACAACTTAAAGAAAACTCAGTTTTGGGTGTAGGATTAAAAAGAATAGGGATCTAGGTGAGTTTGAAGGGTTAAAGAGATACATGAAGAGAAAGCGTACATATAAAGCATGCTGGCTAAAGAAATGAGATTTTAGATTTAATAAATTATGTTGTCATAAGTCATTAAATTAATGTCATATGACTTAGATGGATTGTGTTGGTATAATCATATATATAGAAAAAAGGATGAAATAATTTGGTATTACCAAAAATATGTAAGGTAGCTCCTTTGTGGTTCTAGGTAGGAAGTACCAAGGGTGCAACTAAGGCTGTAGAAATAAGCATATTAATGGACAGAAGTATATTATGAATGAAGAACAAAGGAGTTTGTTATTGTGGATATGGATTTTTGTAACTATCAGGTTACAAAAATAATGTCATTTTGAAAAGTATTCATAATAAGCATATTTTTCCATAGTATATTTTAATTTTAAGTCTTCTGAAATACACTGTATTTTTAAATCTACACCATGTAATATATCTTAATATATTCATATTACAAAAAATTGAAACCAAGTCACCTAAAGGCAACATGACTTCCCTTAGCCTTCTTTATGTATCACTCACCTAGATCATCTGCAAGAACCAGGGATTGTATTTGTAAATATTCAATCCCTGTATTATGAAACAAAAGAAAGAGAAGTTAAACATCCATGTAAATATCCTGGAAAAAATAGAGTAAAGAGTTTCCTGGTTAAGTTAGAGATTTTAATTTTCATTGCAATTTTGAAAAGAAAAAGTGGATTTTTAAAATGTGTGTCACTTGACTAGTGTCATAGGCTTTATGTGTCTTTACCCAAGTTCCTCTGTAAAGTCGGAATGGGGTAAAGAACCTCAAATGTTGTTGACACCAATTATTTGAATTTCCCAATTTCGGTAGGAACCTCTGAAAAGTTGGAGATCATAAGCATGTGTTGCAGATTTACTTACTCTCACCCTCTCTCTCCCCTTCTCTCCTTTGCTCCTTCATCTCTCCCACCTTCCCTTTCTTTCTTGCAAGTATGGGTGAGGCTACTTACTTGCTATGTAAAATTAGCAAGCTAAGTAGCCTCTCTGTGCATCAGTTTCTTATGGAAAACAGACACAAAATTAATATCTACCTGGTGTGTTATTTCTAGGATTAAATAAGTTAAAACACCCTTGTATCAGATGCCGCTGGTTCAGGACCAGGTACCCTGGATCCTTGGTCTGCCCTTTCCCTCTGTGTTGCTGGTGCTTTCATTTCTATTCCCTCCTAGGGCTTGCCTTTGGGTTGATTCAAGCCTCTTTATTAAGGAGGAGACTAGAAGTTTCCCCCAGGCCCTATAAAACTCAAGTCCCTTGTATCAAGGCAAGACAGCTCTAAGGAGCTCCTTCTGGGCTCTGGCTACAAGCTGGACTTCATCTAACACCACGTTTTCCAGTAGCTCTTTGCCCTTCTCTAGCCTGCGTCCTCATTCATTATGGATCTTTCTTGAGGGCTTTCCTTCAATAAGCAGTATTGACAAAGTCCAGTGCATTCATAGGGAAATCATAGGGGTTATACCACCAGCAGGACTCGGAGAGTAAATGGAGAGTATAGTAAATCAGTAGCCTAATGAATCACAGTGATCTGTGACTTTTAGAAAACTTGCTAACTATATTTTCCTTTTATTTGGTAAAACATCTGGTGAGATATGAGATTATTTTTGCAAATTAATTTAACATTCATAATAAATGTACCTCGTTTGTGTATTTTGTTTCCCTATCAAAATATGAGTGTTTGTACTTACTTCAGTCATGCCTTATATAAATGGTCTTTTCAGACCAGCTTGTCACAAATTGTGGCCTTGCTAAATGTCTTACCCAATTAACCAGTTAGCAGGTTAGCAGTTAGTTTTTTACACTAATGGATTTTTTGGTTATGGCTTTGTCAAAGTGTTATCTTTTCCAGAAAAGTACCGCGATGAACTGTATGGAAGGTTAAGCATCCGAATTAAATGATTCCTACCAGTTTTCTTCTCAAAGAAATACTCAGGACAGATACATAAGAATCATACAATTTATGCAGTGTAGACATTTGTATTATCAAGATTCCAAGGACATGAATGAAGTCTATTTAACTCAGTACACTGTGATTCAGCTTAGTAAAGATGTTTGCATAATATACATGCAGTAGTCCCTCAAGCCGAGGGCAGGATAAAAGTGCTTATTAAGCTGAGCACCAGGAAAGTGCACAGTGATCTATTTAAGGGTCAATGAATCGTATAAGAAATGTTGTTCATAACTAAAAGGAGTTATACTAATGAAATGAAATGTTTATACCTAAAACTCAGGTTTGAAAAAAAAAAATTGTTTTTCTGGGATATTGTGTTTTCAACTTCCACCTGTACCAGAAGACATGAGGAGGAGTGAGCACAGATGGAGAAGATTTGTGTCACCCGTTAAAGATATCTTTGTTTTATCCACTTCAAAACTGTCCAGATGCTTTCATTTATCTGAGGAAACTACAGAGTGAAATTTACCTAGTTGTGTAATGGCAGGGTCAGTGTATGATTAAGTTTTTAAGAAATGGTGGGACTGTTTTTCAAAGTGTTTGTACCATTTGCACCCCCAGGAGTTGTGTATGTGAGTTCCAGGTCTTTCGCATCTTCATCAATATTTGGTATGGTCTGTCTTAAATTTTAGCTCTCCCAACAGATGTATAGTAGTATCCCATTTTGGTTTTAATTTGGATACTCCTAATGACTATTAATATCGAGCATCTTTTATATGCTTATTTATTATCTTGTGTATCTTTTTTGTGAAGTATTTCAATTATTAGCTTCCCCTCCCCCTTTCAACTAAGTTTTTTTTTTCCTATTATTGAGGTTTGAGAGTTCTTTATATACCCTGGACCCAAGTCCTTCATCAGATATATGATTTGCACGTATTTTCTCCCAGTCTGCAGTTTTTTATTTTCCTTTTCTTAACAGTATCTTTCAAAGAGCATACATTTTAAATTGTAATAAAAGAAACAGTTTATCAGTTTCTTCTCTTATGGATAGTACTTTTCGTATCAATAAGTGGTTCTGGGATAGCTCCATGTAAAAAAATGAGATTAGAACATTTCCTCATACTACAAACAAAAATAAACTCAAAATGGATTAAAGACCTAAACGAAATTCAGACCCGAAACCACAAAACTCCTAGAAGAGAACATAGGCAGAATCCTCACTGGCATAAATTGTAGCAATATTTTTTTGGATATGTCTCCTAAGGAAAAAGAAGAAAAAGCCAAAATAAACTAATGAAACTTAAAAGCTTTTGCACAGCAAAGGAAACTACAAAACAAAAAGACAACCTATGGAATGGGAGAAAATATTTGCAAAGAATTCGGCACTGTCTTGGTCATCTGTTTTCTTCAGCTGATGACCCAGATGGTAGCAACAGCATCACCAGGAGACCTAGATGGTGCAGACCTGAGCCTCAACCTGGGTTGTTGCCTTCTGATCCCTTTCCTTGCCCAGCCCCACTCTCACGTGTCAGGATCTTTGCTGGGGTGCCCACTGAAGTCCCACACAGTGTCCTGGAGTTCCTGCAGCCAAAGCTGGTTCCTGCGGAGTGTCCCAGCTCCCGCAGGGGCGGTTCCTCTCCAGCCCCTGGTCTCAGCAGCACCTACTGTAGCACACAGACATCCTCTGAGTGCCAGCTCATCCACAGTGGCTCCCATCTCTCTCAGCCTGGAGACTCTGGACCAGCTCTGGCCAGTCAACCTAGCAAACTTCCAACCAATTGACTGCAACTCCACCTTCTTCAACAAGGACTGATCCTTTCTTCCAAGGGTCCTCTTCCATAGATGTTCTTTCCCAGCCTTGGTGGACCTTGTAGAGTTTTCTCTCCATGTTTTTACTCGCCCCCTATGATTGCTCTATATTAAATGGTTTGTATTGCATAAATAATGGATATATATATCAATTTTATGATGTATATTATTTACATCAAAATTTCCTTTACTGTGTGGCTTCTGTCTCCAGATTGGATACAGACTAATCTAATCTTTTCCCATCCTTTTACTTTTAACCTATTTTTGTCTTTATATTTAAATTATGTTACTTGTAGGCAGCGGATAGTCAGGTCTTACATTTTTTATACAACTGACAAAATTTAGGGTGTTAAGACCACTTACATTTAACCTGACTAGTGATATAATTATGTTCAAACCTGCCATCTTGACTCCTTCCACCTTGTTCCCCCCTTAAATCTCACTTCTGTCTGATCAAAGGTGGGAGTGTGCCAGGGGCTGCCTGGACTCTCCCTCCTTTTAAGACAGAGAGCTGGGACTCATGTAGGGCTCACCTTGTTCATTTCCTCCCCATCAGTGTGTTTGCTTTTGATAGCTGCCATAACAAATTAATACAATCTTAGAGACTTAAAACAACACTCACTTACCTTCTTACAGTTATTTAGGTCAGACACAGTGTGGCTCAGCTAGTTCTCTGCCTACAGCCTCAAAGGATGAAATAAAGGTGCAGATAGCTGCATTCTCTTCCAGAAGCTCTAGGGGACAATCTGTTCCCAGCCTCATTCAGGTCATTGGCAGAGTTCATTTCTCTGTGGCTAAGGACAGGGGTGGTTCTCAGATTGTAGAGGATGCTTATATCTTCTGACTAGAAGTCACCTTCAAAGCCAACAAGGGCAAGTCAATTTTTTTTTTCCAGGCTTCTAGTCTCTGCGATCTTTCCTACTGCCACCTCTGCTCCTCTGCTGCTGCATTGCTTCTAAGGACTCCTCTGCCTATTCCTCTGCGATCACATTGGAACCCCTGGATCATGCAAGATGATCTCTCTATCTGAAAGTCAGCTGGTTAGTAACTTTAATTCTATCCACGGAGTTCTTTCACTATGTTAGAGTCTGAACGAGTAATCAGAGGATGGTAATCTTGGAGGGTCGTCTTCAGAATTCTGGATATCCCACTCAGCAATCACTGTCCCTTTTTTTTTTTTTTTTTTCTGTCTGATGTCCAGTGACTTGAAAATCTCATTGTCTCTTATCATTTGCTTGTTTTTGTTTGCTGCATATGAGATTGTGTATCTATTTTCTGCTACTCTATCTTGGACAGAAGGTGATGTCAGTGTTCAGGCTTCTAGGGTTTCTCTTCCCTTTGCCTTTCTAAGACTGTGTCTGTGTGTTGCTCTAAGAAGTAGAGAAGAACAGTTGGCATGCCAGGGGGACCTTGTCTTATTCTTGAGCTTGTGCTTATCTCTGACATGAAGTGTCTACTAGGTGAATATGACCCCTGCCATCTTGGTGTCTGCATACATGTAGCTGGTCTCTTTGGTTTTTGGGTTGTCACCATGACACCTGCTGTGGAAATCCACAGTCCTGTCCATTCAACTCTAATGCAGAATCACCCACACACTTTGTTTTCTTTGTCCTGACCCTGGTTTTCTACTGAAGAACTGAGACTCTGAGCAGACACAGCCCTATCCAGCCCCAGGATGCCATCTCTCCGTGTGGAAAGAGAAAATTCTGACCGTCCTTAATGCCACATAGTGGCTATGGGTAATCAGAGTTGCCATCTTAGGCAAGGCTATATTTTGACTTACCATCCCCAGTGCTGTGGTTTTGCTCCTACATCATCTGTGTGGGCTTCTCTTGGATGGCTGTAACCTGCCCCACTACATCTGCAGAGGATTAGCCACTGCAAGGTTTTAAGTTTGTGGTGTCATGTTTCCCGCCTGAGGGTGCTGGCTTCTGACTCCTTTGCTTTCCTCCCACCAGTCCTAAAATCTTCCCTGGACCCTAAACTGGACAGAGAAGACTTTCTCTACTATTCCTTCATAAGTGGATTTCCTGGAGAAGGCTTTCTCTAGTATTTCTTAATTATAATTTGACTTCCCAGGCTTTCCTTCTGATATGCAAAGGGAAAGCAAAAGAAAAATTTATATTAATAAATATATGAATATATGTAAACATATTCCATAGGATATCATGAAATAAAATTAAATCTATAATATAGTGAAGTCTGCATGTTGGCAGATTAATGCCTTTCTGTTCTTTCAAAAACTATCTAAGGCATTTCTGCATGTAGATCAAGGCTTTGTGAAATAAATACAGATAATGGATAAAATTACTGAAATAGTGGAGAAAAGGGCACAGAAGATAAGTTGTTCTGCTCAGTACTGAATTACTGAATTAGGACAGAAAGGGAGAGAAGAGAAAATAAGATGGCACTGTAGGCAGAGGTTTCTGGCATAGAATTTTTGGAAGAAAGTATAGAGATCAAAGAGGTAGACTCCAAATCCGCCCTTGTGGTCATTTAAAAGACAAATGTGTGAAAACATTTATTTTCTTTACATCAAACAGTGTACCCTGTCATTATATCACTGAGAAAACTCAATAATGTTTCTCTACTTTTCAGTACTTCTTGCGAATGTAACCTTGTGCTATGATGAGGCACGACATAGAAGTAGGAACCCCGTGTTATTTTGGTCACATGTAGCTACATACAGTTGCTAGTATGAGCAGATATCTTCCCTTAAAAAAAAGACTTAAGTGGAACTCATATGAATTTTTAAATTCCATTTATTCAAAATAATTAATATGAACCTTTTAAGATCTGATATGTATCTACTTTCAGGTCACATATAAGGAGAGGCAAATGGACAATAGCTGTGAGTTAATGGGGAAAAAAATCCTAGCACACAGCGGCAGTAGGGTGCTTTATTTCAACTGAATGGAGCAAGGTGAATGATCAGAAGAATGGTGGCACCACCAAACCGATCCACATTGAAGAAAGAAGAAATTTATTAGTGTTCAGGAGGTTGATACTAGACCTCATATTCTTCTCGATTTCTAAATACCAAAGTTAGAGAAGGGGGATTTAGAAATAAATATCTAGAAGGCTTTTTTCCATCTATTATCACTGGGGTATGGTTAGTCCCTTGGAACAATAAAAATAAGTTTGAAAGAGCTTCTTGTTTTTCCAACTCTTTGTGAAAGTGGTTTCCCTATTTCTGTTGTCTGTTGCCAAAAGTGTTTAATAACGTTTATCTTTGACCTTCTATCCGTTTGCCCTTTTAGTTTATTTGTGCCAGCCCTGTGAATCCATGTGATTCAGAGCAATTTAGTGAGTATCTGCTCTGTAAATCAAAACCATCTCAAAGCAGTTTGCAACTATACAGGAGTGTACTTTTTCTCCAAGCTGTCTTCAGTCAACTGGCGAGCACAACAGAAAGATGTAAGTGTAAATTATAGGCTCAGGTTATTTCTTCTTTGTTGTTTCCTTTCCTCACTTGTATTTGAAGAAGATCCACATTATATATCTCAATACCTAGAGAAGAGCATGAAATCAATAAGAGATAAATATGCAGCTTACGTTTATGGTCAAGAAGGTATGAGAAATTTACTTTTTCACTTAACTTACAAACACATTTAAAGGAGACTGTGTTAAGTGCGATGAGTATAAACTATTAATATATTCCTCTTTTTCTTTTTATTACTCTGTCAAAAGGGTAGAAATCACCCAGAGGTATGTATAGCATTGGCTTAACTCCAAATTCTGTCATCAGATTAGTATTCAACTTAATGTTCAGGGGTTTAGCCATTATAATTAATCATCCTCTAAGTGCAGAAAGATACTTAATACCTTGTCCCTACTCATTATTTAGATTTTTAGTTCTGTAGTGAAGGGCCTCAGAAAAGATTAATTAAGTCAAACAATTTGGGGTTATTCTGCCATTATTGTACAGAGGATTTACATACATAACTGACATTAGTGTGGGTGGATATTCCTCCTGTAATTCTCTAGACTATCAATGAAACCAATCTCTCCCCAAGTGAGTATGTCTAGCAACAATAATATACATCAGAATTACGTTAGTAATTCTGGTATTTTACTTTTATTATTTACCTTTTTTGTATTGAGGTAATAACCAAACAATTTTCATACATAAGGCAGTACATACATACTATGTTTGCAGAAAAATAAAAGCTGATTTTATTTTGGAAAATAACTCTAACCCAGTTACTTCCATATACTTATTGAATCCCAATTATCTCAGCTAAAAAAAGTGATAAATTCAAATTGTGATCTCTAAGATTGCTTATAATTTAAAAATACTATACTTCAGTATGTAATGTATTCATATCTAAAATGAATCTCAAATAGCAGAAATCCAGAAGACAGAGTGCAGAGTTTACTATTTGAAGTAAATGAAGAGGTTTTGAATTTTAGTGTTGCCAGTGTTAATTAGAAGTACTTGAAATTCGTTCTTCTATGTGAAAAGATAAATTCTTTTTTGATATTTCTTTTTTTCATTTATGGAATACACAGTCTTATGTTTAAATGACCCAGAGATTGTCACATCAAAGAGGGAAGAATCCATGATATAATTTGAGATTCCAGATAGCCAAAGCTAACTTGAGAAAGAACAAAGCTGGGGATAGCACATTTCCTGACTTCCAATGAATTAAAAAGCTACAGTAATTTAAAAATATGGTATGTACATAAAAACTGACATATAGACCAATGGAACAGAACAGAGAGCCCAGAAATAAACACACCTATATCATCTATTGATCTTCAACTAAATTGCCAAGAATACAGAATGGGAAAGGATGGTCTCTTCAACAACTGGTGTTGGAAAAAAACAGATATCCACAAGAAATAGATTGAAATTGGATCTTTGTCTTGCAACGTATATGAAAGTCAACTCAAAATAGATGAAAGATTTACACATAAGACCTAAATCTGAAAAACTATAAGAAGAAAACATAGGGAAAAACCTTCATGACATTAGTCTTGGCAATGATTTCTTGGATGTGACACCAAAAGACAAACAAAAATATACAAGTGGGACTACCTCAAACTAAAAAGCTTCTGCACAACAAAGAAAACAATCAACATAGTGAAAATGCAACATATAAAACAGGAGAAAACTTTTGCAAACCATGTATCTGATAAGGGGTTAATTTCCAAAACATATAAGGAAATCCTACAACACAATACCTAATAGCAATACTCAATAGAAAAATGAGACAAATACTTGAATAGACATTTCTCCAGCAAAGACACACACATGTACAAACAGTATAAGAAAAGATGCTCAAGATTACTAATCCACAGGAAAATGCACAATGAGATATTACATCCCACCTCTTAGAATTGAAATTAAAACAAACAAAACTTTAACAGGTATTGACTAGGATGTGGAGAAATTGGAATACTTGTACACTGTTGGTGGGAATGCAAAATGGTGCATTCGTTATGGAAAATAATATGGAAGTTCCTCAAAAAATTTAAAAAAATAGAACTACAATATAATCTAGCAATTACACTTCTGGGTATAAACCCTAAAGAATTGAAATCAGGATCTCAAAGAGATATCTACACTCCCATGTTCATAACAACATTATTCATAATAGCCAAGATATGAAAGCAACCTAAATGTCTATTGATTGATGAATGGAAAAAAGAAAATGGAATATAGTTCAGCTCTTAAAAAGAAGGAAATTCTGCCATATGCAACAGCATGGATGAAAATGGAGGACATTATGCTAAGTGAAATAAGCAAGTCACAAAAAGATAACTACTGCATGATTCCATTTATATGAGGTGTCTAAAACAGTCAAACTTATAGCAAGAGAGTAGAATAGTGGTTGTCAAGGAAGAGGAAAATGGGGACTTTTTCAATGGCTATAAAGTTTGATTATGCAAGATGAATAAATTCTAGATATCTTCTATGTGACACCGTGACTATATTTAACAGCACTGCATTGTGCACTGAAAAATTTAAGAAGGTGGGTCTCATGTGAACTATTCTTACCACAATAAGAAACATAAATAAAAGAAGAGAAGCACAATCAGCTTAACTTTCTAGCATAGCATTCCTTAAATTTTCCCAATATCATACTAATACTTTTTTCAAACGTAGTTCTTCATCCACAATATTCATTCTCTATACATCAGACTGCAAAATTCATACCATAGAAGACTCTTTCATCCTCAAAATATTTTTTTCTATGGCTTTGTTTACCTCTATGGAGGTCATTTATCAAAGCATAAACTATACATGGGATTGAAAATGTTTAGATTTTATAGTTGTGACTATATTCTCAACCAGATGCAGGCCCTTTTTTAACTTCAAAAGGAAATTCCAGATATGGTTTACTTTTGAGTTGATAAATCAAAAGACAAAGTGTAAATCAATATTATATTAAACATGTTAACTTGAAAAATCTAAATAGATGGAATATAAGGTATTATTGTTCATTTGTTTTCAATTCAAATGTTTAAATGTTAGATTCTTAATTCACCCTAGTCTATGCAGAAGAGTCAGTGTGCCTGCCTGAAAAACCAAAAATCATTAAAGATTATCTCAAACTGGATTTTTTAAGTGGAAGACCACTGTTTGGGGAATGTATTAAGCAAAATGCAACAATTGGTGGTTATTTATTTGATGCATATATTTTTCCACTCAAAGAGATTGTAAGCTTTTGCATGCAGTGACTGAATATTATATTTCTTTGATATCTTAAAGCAGAAATTAGCAAACATTTTTTTTCTGTGCAGGAGTAAATAAAAAATATTTCCAGCCTTGTGGGCCATATCGTCTCTGTCACAATCACTAAACTCTGCCATTTTAGTGCAAAACCACTATAGACAATTTGCAAACAAATGAACGTGTTTCAATAAAACTTTATCTATAAAAATAAGAATCCAGTTTGACCTTTGGACAATGGTTTACTGATTCTTCCATATGAGCACACAATAGTGCATAATAAAAATGAACTTAAATGCAAAATCAGTGTAAAGTGTCATTTGCTTTATAAGGTTTTTCTACATTATTAATTCTTTTACCGTTTTGTTATAATTGCTAATCTAAGTTGTACTATCGACATTCAACTCCACACAGAAATTAACTGTTGACCAAATTTTATATATAAGCTAATATCTGCATATAAAAATACAAACATGTAGGTAAGAAGGCCACAGTAACAGTGGGGTCTTGTAGTGTAATACTGCAATTTTGTTTGTTTCTGATTTTGTCAAATTACTTCAATGTGTATTACATTTATTTTTATAACAAAATGAATCGTTTTAATAACACAATAGATCAAGATTGTTCTACATGGATAAATTATGCATGAAAATTAATACAGATGTTCATGTTTATTTATTGGATAAAAAATTTAAAATTACATCAGAGACATCCTACTCTAAGAAAACTACTGGCTGTGATTTTTTTAAAAAATGACTTACCATACAATTATTTTAGCGGATCTAATTCCAGTCTCTGATATCCTATCACAATGATTATAGGACTTTAATCATTTTTATCAGTGGAAAACTTGTACTGATTTTCAGCACTCTCACACCACTACGTGAAGATAGCCATGCGATCATACATGGTAAAGTTAGCCCTGTTTTGTTACTGTAAGTCAGAAACAGAGACCACTGGTTCCTGACTTCTATAACTTAAGAGGCATTTTTATTCTTTTTATTGTATGAAGAAGTCCCTGCACAATGTTGAATTGCTCTTGATTTATGATTATTTGGTTAGAGCAATCAGAACTCAGAAAGTTATAACAGAAAAGATCACCATAAAATAATGGAAATAAGAAACGGAAATACATTTTAAATGCTCTTCTACATTGTTATAATTTTCAGTGTATTATAGATATAGTAATGTTATGAAGAGTATGTCTTTTAAAAATTAATACATCCACACGTGCTTATTTTTTTGTGTGTCTGGATATTTACTGCTATCTCTAATTCATCATTTCAAAATACTCAGACTGGATATTTATTGCTTGTCTAGAATTCAAATTGTTAGAAGGAATACCTAAATTAAACTTCTTGAGCTTAAGAAAGATATTTTTTTCTTTAATGGAAGATGGAACTTCTAAAAATCTCTTTCTCATTTTCCAAGATTTTTTTCATGACTGTAGAAAATAAATATGGAAATTAACATATTAGCTATGATCATTTAAGCTTTACGTAACAATCTGACTCGTGTGGATTTCAGTAACAAAAGGCATTTGTTATAAAAGTATAGGAGTCAGAACTTGACTGGAGAAAAAGGATTGAAATATTAGTGAGAATATAGATGACTTTCTCACTTTACCTCTTGCCCTTTTGTTTTTCTTCCTGTATATCCCTTCATGTACTGCATTCTTTTTTGTTTTATATGACAGAATTTTTTACCAAGAGGGTCTGTATTTTACATGTCCTCATGTAAATACTTAGAAAGATACTGTTCTAAAATCTAGGGTACACATTCAGATCATCTCAGCTCCTATAATCTCTGTACTAATCAGCTATGGAGTAGGTGGGGCCATGGCATAAGGGCATACCTGCTTTTTATATAAACATATGGATCAGGAAAGGTCAGCCATTACCAGATACGGTATGAGATAAAGGGGTGCTTTGCACAATCAAATAAAAACAAAAACAAAAAAACCAATAAGTGTTCCTTAATATAGCATGCGTTCTTTTAAAAAAAGACCTTTTAAATCTTTGAAAATTCAAAAACAAAAATATAAATTAAAAACCATAATCACTCCTTATATTTATTAGGTGAAGAAGTAGCCTGCTTTTCCATATAACTTACTGTAGAATTTCAAGAATGTCTTCTCAGATTCCTTAAAAATGATGATATAGCTTTTCTCACGTGACTTTCAAATGTAACAGACAATGTTACTGCATTTCTGAGCATGCAAACATTTTTTGCACTTCTGTGCCAAATTCCATTTGTTAGTGATATATTCTTATTATATTACAGAAAGATATATTTTTGTTATTATTTTACTCAGGTTTTTATTATTATATGCACAAGCCAGATTGTTGTTTTTTGATCTCAAACGAGGTAACTGTATTTCTTAAAGGACTTCACTGGAATATCGGACTCTTCACGTCCAAAGTCAGTTTTAGTCTTCATCTTACTTCATATCTTTTGCCTCAGTTAAGTAGGTTCTCCTTTTATGACACGCTCTTTTTACTTGGCTTCCAAAATATATTTTCACCTATCTTTCTTCCTGCTTACCAAGCCTCTCTACCTCAATCTCTTGTTAGTTAATCTGGTTACATTAGACACAGGATTTAGTCCCTGGATTCTCATACTTTGCTACACCTTGCTTTGGAAAACTCACCCAAACTTTTGGTTTCATCTCATTTAGATGCTGAAAATTCTATTTTTATGTCCAGCCTGTTGCTTTCTCATGAGCTATTTAGTACACCTAAGACATCCACTATTGTATGATGATAGTACATATTTTCTGTTTTCTTTAGTGCATCTAAATATATTACTTTCAAATCTGGAATTTTTCTAAAAATTCCACTTTGTGTCATGCTTATTCCACTTAACTAAATTGTGATAATTTTCCTATGTCAACAGAATATTTCATTTCAATATACCTTATTTTGTTCATCTAAAATATTGCTGTTAGACATTATATATAAAGTATTGCCACCTTTTTTTAATATCATGATCAAAATCACAAAGAATGTCTCATTGCTGAGACCCAGGAGTCATAAATTCTTAGAAATGAAATTGATGTATGATGTAAAAATTTTGTTATATTAAGGGGTACATTTTTAAGACATTTCAGCATATTGAATTGCCCCCATTGAATTGAGCAATAGTAGTAGTATATGAAAGTGCCAAAAACCTCACAAAAATTCGTGGAAAATTATTAATACTTTTAACAGTTAAAGAATGAAATTATTTTGTTGTCTGGTCTGAATTTCATTGCTTATTAATTGAGCTTGAAGTTTTTTTGCATGCATATTGTTAAGTCTTTTAAAATTTTTTGTACCCAGTTATCAAAAATTCTGACAGGTCTTAGATTCTACTCTAACTACAAACTAATGTATAAGTTTAACATAGTTTCCTGGATGCTCACAGTGGACAACAGGCTCCTGAGTCAAAGACAAAGGACTTTATTACTCACCACAATAGCAGTAACTACACAGAGACACAGAGAAGACCAGGTGATACAAATGCAGTGGGTTATGTTATAGGATAGAAACTGTGTATGGAATGCAAATCTTTTATAAATGGCAGTAAACCTACCCAAATTTTGCCCCAGAAGAAAACTTTGTCTTTATTATATTGAATAGTTTAAAAAAACCCAAAAAACAAAAACCTACTCTTTACTCCAGGAGGAAGGCCCTATCTGTGTCTTCCAAAGCTATAAGGTAGTTCTATTTTAATATTTTCTGAAGAAACACCATACTGTTTTTCATAGCAGCTGCACCATTTTACATTTCCATCAATAGAGCAGAAAAGTGCTAAATTTTCCACATCATCAAGTAAATACTTCTTATTTCTGTCTTTTTGATAATAACCATCCTAACAGGTGTGAGGTGATTTCTCCTTGTGATTTTGATCTGCATTCCTTGATGTTTAGTGATGTTGAGTATCTTTTCAAATACCCATTGGCCATTTGCATGCTTTTGTTGAGAAAATGTTTATTCAAGTCCATTGTCCATTTTAAAAATCAGAATAGTTGTTTTCTTGTTTTTGAATTGTAGGAGTTTCCTTACATGATTTAGATATTAACCTCTTATCAGATGTATGGTTTGCAAATATGTTCTCCGATGCAAAGCTTGTCTCTTTATTCTGTTGATTGTTTCCTTTGCTGTGCAGAAGCTTTTTAGTTTGATACAGTTCCATTTGTCTATTTCTGCTTTTGTTGCCTGTGCTTTTGGTGTCATAGCCAAAAAATTATTGACTCGACCAATGTCAAGAAGATTTTCTGTATGTTATCTTTCGGTATTTTTACAATTTTATCCAGCAGAGGTGCCTCACATATCTGTTGCTTGTGTTATTCAATTAGTTAGAACTCGCAGGCAATGATAAATAATAATACAAATTATGAGGAATATTAACATCCTCCTGGCATGCCACAGATGAGGAAACAGGTGTAAAGACAGGTGGATTATTTTTTGATGACTGCACTGCCTATTGGTCATAAGCCCAGAATGTACTCTTGCTCACTTATTTATCTCTAAGCCATGTTGACTATAACATGCTCTTTGTAAGTTACTGCAGACTACAGAAATCACAAGAAGAGTTCCTGTTTAAATTTCAAGAATGAGTAAAGGAGCTCTTGGTAAAATTATATGATGGTATTGCATGCATTTTTATATGATCATTAACTTTCCAAGCAAGTGCAATTCCTCTCACAGTTGATTTATATACAATCTCTATTTATTTGGTTTGCACTCTTACTTTAAAGCATGACAAATAATGTAAAATATGTATCACTTATGCAAGTAAATGTTATAGCCCTATTTCAACTCTACCTTTGCAATTTTACCTTACATAAAAACTAAAAAGCTGATCATTTTGCACAGAGCCACTACCGACATGAATGGCTTCACTCCCCCGATAGACCCACCTTATGCCACGTGAGTGGTAAATTGAATAAGCTAAATTGGGCCATCGTATGCAATATCACACCTATAGATGATTAAGTCATGATTTTGATCTTATTGTCTCTTCATATGTAAAATAAGACAAAAACCCTTTTTTATTTTTAAGACATTAAAACATTCTAATGCACTAAAATCTATTATTTTCAAGATAATAGAACTTATTTCCTCTACATTTTTTGATCTTTTAAATTATAATTTTTTTGAAAAAATTGGTTAGTGAATCTTTTTTGAGGTAGAGTTTTAACAATGATTCATTGACTGTTTTCCACTATATTTTAAAGTTTTGAATAAAAGTAGGTAAATTAAATAAGAGTAAGTAAAATTAAATAATCTTACAGTGGCTGGCAAATATAAGACTTCTGATAAATTTTAATTTCTTTACTTCCTTTTTTTGGAACTTTATACAAGATTTTTGAAAGTGGAAAACAGATTCGTAATCATGTTATGTTCTGTAAGATAATAGATATTTAAGATTTTCAGTTGCATAAAAGTTTTAAAGATGAAGAATTTAGCAAACTTGTGTTTTCAGTTTGCATCCTAAGTCAAAAGACATCCAAATAGTTGAGGGGGAAAAAGGGAGTGCTAAATACTTTGTGGAAATAAAATTAATAGATATCTTTGCGTTTGAAGAGTTAACCCTTTTACAATCAGGAGAGATAAGGAAGCATTTGTAAAGACCAGGAGATTACTTAGCTAATAAGACAGTAACAGAGGCATTGAAAGCAACTTGAGAGAAGCTCATGTTTAGAATCTTCCAATTTTCAGGTGGAAGAAAGAAAAAAGAGCAAGAACATAGTAGGTTAAGTAGCTCATTCGTCTTATATGGTACTGAATAACGAGAGGGACTAAAATCCAAGTATTTTGAGATTTACATCACTGTTCTGTGGTTCCTGTTGGTGGCGTGGTGAAAGTAGTTTTCCTTTTGTTCACTCCACACTGTGCTCCCAGTTACATCTAAACAGTCACGAAATATTTAATATTTTAGATAGTTTTTAAAGTCTGCTTGAGAAATACAAATAACAATGGATAAACAGAGAATAAACTGCCATTTACTATGGTACTTCAAATCCTTTAAGCTCTGAGTCATTACTGTTCTCAGAAAAAAAACCTTGCAATTATTCAAGTGAAAATTGATATGGGAACACCTGTGTAAGGTCTTTTTTTTTTTTTTTTTAATAACATAAAAGCCATATTTGAACATTTAAGTGATGTTATTTTGCTCCAGGAAAATAATGTTTTAAACAACTCTCTGAAAATATTTAGCTAAAAAGTGTATTAAATTTATTGCTAGAAAGAGCTCTTTTGTATGAAATGACTTAGCATATATTTTGGTAAGAAGACATGAGTAAAGAAACCACAAATGAGTTTGTAATCATATGCCACACCATGCAGGAGCCTGTGAAGTGTACAAGCTACTGTTTGTACAAGTAGTAAAACCAAGTTTACAGTCCAAAAAATTACAAACATTTTCAAATTATCATATTAATTAGTTAAACCAAACAAGCAATTAGCTAAATAAATAGGACTATTTAAAAAATACAATGATATTGCTTATATGCAGAATCTAAAAAAAATGATACAAATGAACTTATTTACAAAACAGAAACAAACTCACAGACTTAGAAAATGAACTTATGGTCACCAGAGGGGAAGGGTGGAGGGGAGGGACAGATTGAGAGTTTGGGACTGACAGGTACACACTGATATATTTAAAATAGATAACCAACAAGGACCTACTGTATCGCACAGAACACTCTGCTCAATACTCTGCAATAACTTAAATGGGAAAAAATTGGAAAAAGAATAGATACATGTATATGTATAAGTGAATCACTTTGCTGTACCCCTGAAACTAACACAACATTGTTAATCAACTCTACTACAATATAAAATAAGAATTAAAAAAATAAAAATTCAATCATGTTTTCTATTTGACTAAATTAACTAACAAATTGCATTAAAAATGCGTAGTTAGCAATACTATGGAGATGCCACAATCCCGTGGTAGCTTGTTCACAAAACTGAGACTGTGTGTTCACCTGCCATGGAGTACCTTTGGAAGGGTTCAGATGGAGACCTCAGCGAAGGAACACATCCTCTTGGCCTTAATAGATGCCTAGCATAGCTGGGTAGAAAATGTGGCATTATTTTTTACCTTGAAATATAAAAAGTACATCCAGCCTATAAAGATTTCCATGAGAGAGTTTTTAACATTGAGGTTATTGCCACTCAAAGATGATTGTTTACTCCTCGGTTTATCACCAAAAAGTTAAGAAATGTAGAAACGGTTTCCAAATATTTGAAATCTACTAACTTTCTTGATAAAATTAAAACACAAAGTTGAGTGTTCAAGAAATAATTATTTCAGTCCATTGATACTGCAGAAGCATTCTTATCTCATCCTTGTAAATGTTTGTTTTTAGTTTGCTAAGCCTTTCTTCTTCCAATTCTGACTGGAATAGGAGGTATGATTTGAAAACTTCAGTCTAAAAAAATTTTTTAAAAATGAGCAAGACTCTACAGCAAAATCAAACCAATGAAACTGTTCTGTGGTGTACTCTGACAATGAGGACAGACAAGTCAATTTGATAAAACTTACAAAGGTGAAAAAAGACTTGAGCTAATTCGGTGATAAGTGATATTCTTAATATTTAGAATGTTTTGTGAAAATCAAAATCAATTTTCAATTATAAGCAGTTAGTATGTGTGTTTGTGTGTGGAGAGAGCTTTATAGAAGAATACGAAAATTTTAAGTTTCAGAAAATAAGGCATCAACACATGTAAATATTTATTATATTCTATTAAATTAAGAAATGTATTCTTTTAATGCACTGGAAGTCACAGTCCAAGGAGAAGCTGATTATGTCATTTGAAACCTTAATGACTGAGCTTTGTGCTCTCACCTTCAGATCAGGGGAAGAGATGCTGGAAAATGGTGGCAACAGCACAGTAATGTTGGAATTGCTCCTCTAAAACGAGTAGCAAAGCCAAACCACCATGGCTTACTTACTACAAGATATCGTGAAATAAGAGCAGGGAGCACAAATCACTGACAGCACAAGACTTGACAGGTATCAGCATCTCTTCAGGAGGAAAGAGAGGGGATCAAGGTGATATGTGATGAATTTGAGAAGTGGAAAACCCCCAAATTGCCACCAGCCATGCACTGAACATGGGCCAGACAATCGGAGAGAAATCTACTAAAACTATGAGTATTTTTTTCATACTCTAAATTGTGGATAATAATCATGGGTCCATGGTTTAGGATGAAATGGCCGGTGTGATCTGAAGTCTATGAAATCTTCAAAATCCCTTCCACAACAAAGACCCACACTGAGGAGAGTGTGCCTGTTTGATAGATACTTAAAAGTATCTGTCTTGAAAAATAATCTGCTAGAAAGGTAATCTGAATTGATCAGAAGAGGAAAGATAGGGGCAAAAGAAAGAATTAGTCATGATTAAATAAGCAAATAAAACTGCTGGGAGATTTCAAAGGGGAAGCAACCATATCTTAAAGTATTGCTGGAAATTCCACGAGAGTTCCAGCTTTGAACTAGAAAAACTCTTCAGACCCACCTCTTCTTTCTAAATGGCCATGACACTAATTTCATGTAGAGACAGAAAAAACACCACAACAAAATTTATCACAATCAAATTCCATCCTAAGTTATAAGAAAAAAACATAAATTGAAATACAATAATGTGCCTGTAGAAAATGAAAGCGCTCCAGGAAGGCATGGCAGAGAACAGATGGAAGCTGCAGTCAAAAGTTTCAAAAAAATAGATTAAGAAAATGATAGACGATATAAAATAAGAGCATCAATCTAAATCAAAATAACTGAGAAATGAGGTGATAGTACACAGAATAAATTTGAAATAAATGAATAACGATATTTCAAAAATGAGGATTAACTTAGAAGGTATGTAAAAAATGCCTTCAGACAAACAGAATAAGCTATGGGAGAACACTTTCTAAATCACAAAGAAATAAAGAAAGGAATCAAGAAAAAGTGACTAATAAATAGAGTATGTTTAAGAAATATCCAATAGGTCTATAAGAGAGGACCTCAAACAAAAACTAAGGCAATGAAACAAAAATTGTGAAATTAAAAAACATTCTCAAAAAGCATTATATTCTGTCAGCAATATGCCTCTTAGCTACAAGTAAAGTGCTTCACTACCAATCAACCCATATCTAAGACACTATCACAAAAGGTATATTATACAAATAAAATCATTATAAAAGAATAATAGCTTTATAATTTAATTGTTTCAAATACTTCAGTTTGCTGTACTTGATATGTATGACTTTTTCCTTGAGAAGACTCCAATAGAATCCTTCCTTTTGTTCCCCAATATCCTTAACTCTTATTACATTAAATTTGATGCCAGATAATGATTCTTCTTCTTTTACCGTGATTCTGGCACATGTCCCCTTTGAATATTTTTTTTACAAACAACCCTATAGCCTTCCAACCTGCTTCAGCTTTAGTCAAATCATTGATTCAATAAACATATATTGAGCTTCCCTATGTGTTAGTGACTCTGCAATGAAAAGACTCAATGTCCTGATCTTCATGAATCTCCCACCAAATGGTGATGCACTCTAATTTTTTAACTTGCTTTCCAGTTATGTCCTCCAAACGTTATGATATCCTGAAATGCATCTGAGATGAGCTGCCATTGTAGCCAAATCTACTTCTGTTTGGAACATTCTGCAGTATGAGAAAGAGACAAGGTTTTGGTCTCAAAAACACTCTGACTTAAACCTCATCTCTGGCCCACTAATTGTATAATTTTAAGTAAGAAACTTAAATCTAAGGCTCATTTCTTCAGCCGTAAGAGAGCTGGAATGATATTTTCCTCCAAGGGTTTATCATGGGGATTAATGGGGCAACATATGAAAGTGCTTGGTAAAGCACCATACAGGTTTAAGGTTACACTACTACCTAAATTTCTATATCAAACTCAATGTGTCTAGTATGGAATTAATTTAATAGTCACTCCAAAAGCATTTATGGAATGCCTGCTAGCCACCGGGCCCGGTACTAGTTGCCTTATTTCTTTGTAACCACCTTTCATTTCTCTCATCCCAAAGCTCATAATTTTGTAGAAAGTGCTGTCACCTTCCCATGTATGCATTTGCAAAAACTCAGTGTAACTCAAATCATTTCTCCTTCCTAATCATCAATATCTAGTCGATGTCTTTCTGGGTTTCTGATGTTGTTTTGAAGTTTCTGACATATCTTCAATGATTTCTGTCCTTATTCTTATGTCTACTTAAGAAAACCACAAAATATGTGACCTGAACATTGTGCAATTATGTTTAAAAATTGCCGCAAGGAGTTCAAAATTAAGCAAACATATTTTAAGCATCTATTTTCACCAAAAAATGTTAGCAATTGCAAAGTGATTTACTGCAAAGTAGTTAAGGGAAGTAGGGAGTAGAAAAAGCTTAGGGAGTACTTTTAATGTCAAAAGTCTATGGCACAATGAGAAAGCTAGTAGAGATATGTGTGTACTCTGGGCACATGAATAGCTACATTCTAATAGGAAAATCAAAAAATATCAATATAGGCAACATTGCATAATGGACCAAAAGACAATCCTGCTTGGTACTGCTATTTTTACTTTTACCATCTTTACTACTAACTTTACTATCTTTACTTTTTGACCTGGAAGATGAAAATTGTTTCGTGAAAGTTAAAAGGAAATAGGTAATTCATTCTTTTCGTCACTGGTGCTTGACTGATATACCAAGGTTAAATAGGACTTTGCTGTGGCATAAAGTTTAGATGAGATTCAAAAGCTGAGGAGGACAGGTGATAGGAAGGCTCTCAGTAAAATCAAAAAGAGTTGTTAAATACCTCTCAGCAGAACTTAGTGCAAAAAATGTCTGGTCACACACACACATACACATGTGTGTGCACACACACCACAGTTTAGAGACTCATCTACTGACCTAAATCTAGACATTGATAGATATAAATAATTCTAGAGATTCCTTTGGGGGGTTGTAGAACAGAATAACATATTGTCCCCCCCCCCCAATTTCCTCTTAACAGAAAGAGTCCAAAAGAACCTCTGAGATGAATTCCTGCTGGAATTGTTCCCAGAACACCTTCATTCTCTCTGCAGGTCACAGTCCAGATTCGATAGGGGTAGCAGGATTAAAATTTTAAATAATAATAAATAATCAGTAGCAGCAGCAATAAGCTACAGTTTTATCTTGAACACAGCAAGGATGCCTGAGTTCCCATTGCCCCAAAATGTAGAATTTTGCTTGCCTCAAGCTACCTTGAAAAGGTCATGGTCTGGGAAACATAAAGTTACTCTACTGACCTCTGGGAGAAATAGAGAAAATTGGGAAGAACTACACTGTATGAGAAAAACAATTATAATGGCAGAGGATTTATCATCATAAATCATGGAGGTTACAAGAAGGAGGCACAATATTTTCAAACCTTGAAAAAATGGAACTCTTAACCCAGAATCCAATATGCAGTGAAAGTATCCTTCAGGAATGAAAAAGAAATCAAGACATTTTCAGATGTAGGCAAGTTGAAAGAATTCTGTTGCCAAGTTTATTCTAAAATAAGGGAAAGAAAAGGACCTAGAATACCTAAGGCAATCTTAATAAAGAAAGAAGTAGAGGAATCACTCTACTTAATATTCAGGTTTACTATACAGCTGCAGTACTTAAGGCAGTGTGGTACTGGCAGATGGATGGGTACTTAGGTCAAGAGCCAAATTAGCAAAATTAGTAATAGACCCACACTATCCTTCCCAACTGATTTTTTTACGAAGTTGCAAAAGCAATTCAAGGAGGGTAAAATAACCTTTTCAACAAATAGTGCTAGAGCAATTAGACATGCATAGACAAAAAAAAAGTGAGACTTGACCTAAGTCCTACTCCTTATACAACAATTAATTCACACAGGATCATGGATTAAATGTAAAACTAAAACTTTTATTAAAAGATAAGAGGACATCTCTGTGACATAGGACTAAGCGCAGAAGAGGAAAGATAGGGGCAAAAGAAAGAATTAGTCATGATTAAATAAGCAAATAAAACTGCTGGGAGATTTCAAAGGGGAAGCAACCATATCTTAAAGTATTGCTGGAAATTCCACGAGAGTTCCAGCTTTGAACTAGAAAAACTCTTCAGACCCACCTCTTCTTTCTAAATGGCCATGAAACTAATTTCATGTAGAGACAGAAAAAACACCACAACAAAATTTATCACAATCAAATTCCATCCTAAGTTATAAGAAAAAAACATAAATTGAAATACAATAATGTGCCTGTAGAAAATGAAAGCGCTCCAGGAAGGCATGGCAGAGAACAGATGGAAGCTGCAGTCAAAAGTTTCAAAAAAATAGATTAAGAAAATGATAGACGATATAAAATAAGAGCATCAATCTAAATCAAAATAACTGAGAAATGAGGTGATAGTACACAGAATAAATTTGAAATAAATGAATAACGATATTTCAAAAATGAGGATTAACTTAGAAGGTATGTAAAAAATGCCTTCAGACAAACAGAATAAGCTATGGGAGAACACTTTCTAAATCACAAAGAAATAAAGAAAGGAATCAAGAAAAAGTGACTAATAAATAGAGTATGTTTAAGAAATATCCAATAGGTCTATAAGAGAGGACCTCAAATAAAAACTAAGGCAATGAAACAAAAATTGTGAAATGAAAAAACATTCTCAAAAAGCATTATATTCTGTAAGCAATATGCCTCTTAGCTACAAGTAATGTGCTTCACAACCAACCAACCCATATCTAAGACACTATCACAAAAGGTATATTATACAAATAAAATCATTATAAAAGAATAATAGCTTTATAATTTAATTGTTTCAAATACTTCAGTTTGCTGTACTTGATATGTATGACTTTTTCCTTGAGAAGACTCCAATAGAATCCTTCCTTTTGTTCCCCAATATCCTTAACTCTTATTACATTAAATTTGATGCCAGATAATGATTCTTCTTCTTTTACCGTGATTCTGGCACATGTCCCCTTTGAATATTTTTTTTACAAACAACCCTATAGCCTTCCAACCTGCTTCAGCTTTAGTCAAATCATTGATTCAATAAACATATATTGAGCTTCCCTATGTGTTAGTGACTCTGCAATGAAAAGACTCAATGTCCTGATCTTCATGAATCTCCCACCAAATGGTGATGCACTCTAATTTTTTAACTTGCTTTCCAGTTATGTCCTCCAAACGTTATGATATCCTGAAATGCATCTGAGATGAGCTGCCATTGTAGCCAAATCTACTTCTGTTTGGAACATTCTGCAGTATGAGAAAGAGACAAGGTTTTGGTCTCAAAAACACTCTGACTTAAACCTCATCTCTGGCCCACTAATTGTATAATTTTAAGTAAGAAACTTAAATCTAAGGCTCATTTCTTCAGCCGTAAGAGAGCTGGAATGATATTTTCCTCCAAGGGTTTATCATGGGGATTAATGGGGCAACATATGAAAGTGCTTGGTAAAGCACCATACAGGTTTAAGGTTACACTACTACCTAAATTTCTATATCAAACTCAATGTGTCTAGTATGGAATTAATTTAATAGTCACTCCAAAAGCATTTATGGAATGCCTGCTAGCCACCGGGCCCGGTACTAGTTGCCTTATTTCTTTGTAACCACCTTTCATTTCTCTCATCCCAAAGCTCATAATTTTGTAGAAAGTGCTGTCACCTTCCCATGTATGCATTTGCAAAAACTCAGTGTAACTCAAATCATTTCTCCTTCCTAATCATCAATATCTAGTCGATGTCTTTCTGGGTTTCTGATGTTGTTTTGAAGTTTCTGACATATCTTCAATGATTTCTGTCCTTATTCTTATGTCTACTTAAGAAAACCACAAAATATGTGACCTGAACATTGTGCAATTATGTTTAAAAATTGCCGCAAGGAGTTCAAAATTAAGCAAACATATTTTAAGCATCTATTTTCACCAAAAAATGTTAGCAATTGCAAAGTGATTTACTGCAAAGTAGTTAAGGGAAGTAGGGAGTAGAAAAAGCTTAGGGAGTACTTTTAATGTCAAAAGTCTATGGCACAATGAGAAAGCTAGTAGAGATATGTGTGTACTCTGGGCACATGAATAGCTACATTCTAATAGGAAAATCAAAAAATATCAATATAGGCAACATTGCATAATGGACCAAAAGACAATCCTGCTTGGTACTGCTATTTTTACTTTTACCATCTTTACTACTAACTTTACTATCTTTACTTTTTGACCTGGAAGATGAAAATTGTTTCGTGAAAGTTAAAAGGAAATAGGTAATTCATTCTTTTCGTCACTGGTGCTTGACTGATATACCAAGGTTAAATAGGACTTTGCTGTGGCATAAAGTTTAGATGAGATTCAAAAGCTGAGGAGGACAGGTGATAGGAAGGCTCTCAGTAAAATCAAAAAGAGTTGTTAAATACCTCTCAGCAGAACTTAGTGCAAAAAATGTCTGGTCACACACACACATACACATGTGTGTGCACACACACCACAGTTTAGAGACTCATCTACTGACCTAAATCTAGACATTGATAGATATAAATAATTCTAGAGATTCCTTTGGGGGGTTGTAGAACAGAATAACATATTGTCCCCCCCCCCCAATTTCCTCTTAACAGAAAGAGTCCAAAAGAACCTCTGAGATGAATTCCTGCTGGAATTGTTCCCAGAACACCTTCATTCTCTCTGCAGGTCACAGTCCAGATTCGATAGGGGTAGCAGGATTAAAATTTTAAATAATAATAAATAATCAGTAGCAGCAGCAATAAGCTACAGTTTTATCTTGAACACAGCAAGGATGCCTGAGTTCCCATTGCCCCAAAATGTAGAATTTTGCTTGCCTCAAGCTACCTTGAAAAGGTCATGGTCTGGGAAACATAAAGTTACTCTACTGACCTCTGGGAGAAATAGAGAAAATTGGGAAGAACTACACTGTATGAGAAAAACAATTATAATGGCAGAGGATTTATCATCATAAATCATGGAGGTTACAAGAAGGAGGCACAATATTTTCAAACCTTGAAAAAATGGAACTCTTAACCCAGAATCCAATATGCAGTGAAAGTATCCTTCAGGAATGAAAAAGAAATCAAGACATTTTCAGATGTAGGCAAGTTGAAAGAATTCTGTTGCCAAGTTTATTCTAAAATAAGGGAAAGAAAAGGACCTAGAATACCTAAGGCAATCTTAATAAAGAAAGAAGTAGAGGAATCACTCTACTTAATATTCAGGTTTACTATACAGCTGCAGTACTTAAGGCAGTGTGGTACTGGCAGATGGATGGGTACTTAGGTCAAGAGCCAAATTAGCAAAATTAGTAATAGACCCACACTATCCTTCCCAACTGATTTTTTTACGAAGTTGCAAAAGCAATTCAAGGAGGGTAAAATAACCTTTTCAACAAATAGTGCTAGAGCAATTAGACATGCATAGACAAAAAAAAAGTGAGACTTGACCTAAGTCCTACTCCTTATACAACAATTAATTCACACAGGATCATGGATTAAATGTAAAACTAAAACTTTTATTAAAAGATAAGAGGACATCTCTGTGACATAGGACTAAGCGAGAAGTCCTTAGACTTGAAAGCAGGATGAAAACACAAGCTGCTGAGTGGGAAAATATTTGCAAACCACTTATCTAACAATGAACAAGCATGTAAAATATACAAAGAACTCTCAAAATTCAACGATAAAAAAGCAATCTATCCAATTAGAACAAGGCAGAATTCATGAAGGGCAATTTCACTGAAGATATTCAGATGGCAGATAAGCTCATGAAAAGAGGTTCATCATCATTAGATGTTAGGGAAATGCAAATTAAAATCACAGTGAAGTATCAGCACACACCTAACAGAATGGCTAAAGTAGGAAAAAAATAGTGACAATGCTTAATGCTGACAAGGATGGAGAGGAACTGAATCATTCATATATTGCTAGTGAGAATGTAGAATGATACAGACACTCTGGAAAACAGTATGTCTGTTTCTTAAAGCACTAAATATACAATCCTACAATGGAACTCCTGAGTATTTATCCTAGAAAAATGAAGACTTATGTTAGCAAAAAACCCAGTACACAAATGTTCATAGAAGCTTTATTCATAATAACCACAATTTGGAATTAATCCAGATGCCCTTCAATGGGTAAATGATTAAACAAACTGTGGGTTAGCTATACCATAGAATCCTACTCAGCAATACGAAGGAATAGACTACTGATACACATAAAAACCTGGATGGATCTCCAGAGAATTTGCTAAGTGAAAAAGCCAATCACAAAAGGCTTTGTACTCTGATTCTATTTCTACAACATTCTCAGAGAGACAAAAATTCAGAAATGGAGAACCCTTTAGTGGTTTCAATTGGGTTAAGAAAAGAGTGGAGATCAGAGACAAGTGGGTGTGGTTATAAAAGGTTACTTGCAGGATCCTTGTGTCATGGGAATCTTGTGTGTTTTGACTGAATGTATGTCAATATTCTACTTGGGATATAGTGTTACGTATTGTGCTGTGTTTTTGAAGATGCTACCATTTGGGGAAACTAACTAAAGTGTACACAGGGTCTCTATATATTATTTCTTGATAATATAGGGAATCTGTGAGTCTACAATTATTTCCCAATAAATGTTTTTAAAAAGTCACCAGAGAAATGTTTAAAAAGTCTTGCTTTTTTTTAAGATATTATATTTTACCTAGAAATCTATGATAAACAAGAAAAGATAAAGATGAATTTCAGATTAAAATGTAACTCATTTAACTGGCTGGATACAAAGTTTATGTATCTTTTGTGTAGACAAACAACAGTGAGATAGAAGAGGAAGTTAGAAGATATAATTTTTAAAAATAGACATAACATCAAGGAAATTTAAAAGACTCTCCTGAAGGACACAAAAGAGTAATAATTAAAGAGTATATTATATAATTGAAAATGAAGACTCAGTATATCCTAAATGATATAACTTTTCCTTAAGTCATTTCTACATTTTATGTAATTCTAATGAAAATACCAACTGAATTTTTAAAAAATATTAATATAATTTTGGAGTTCTTAGGTAAAACAAATAAGAATCTTTCTCAGAATGAAAGATAAGAAGAAAAAATTAGATCTAACAGATATTAAAGTGGTGACTAAAGAATGTTAGTAAATTCAAATCTATCTATCTCTATATATATCCATATATAGAGTCAAGAAATTTTAGAAAATTTAATTTAAAAAAAGAAATTTTAGAAATAAATAATACATTGGAAAATTCAGTATATTAAGGGACACATTTCAAGTCAGTAAAGATAATATGGTTTATTAAATAAATAGCATGGCAATACTTAAGTTGAAAAATATTTAAAAATTTTTTTTACATAATTTATATGTAAAGCAATTCTAAAAGTGTTGGATAATTAAATGAAAGCAAAATACCGTTAAAGCGCAATAAAATAAAGAGTTTCTAATTTTAATTCACTTTTTCTATAGTTTGACCCACCTCAACAGCATGCATATCTTAGAAGGTTTATATGAAAATCATTAATAAATTTAAGCTATATAAATAGTGTATATGTATATCACATTTTTTTTTAAAGAGCATGACAATTAGAAACAATTGACCATTTAATGTTTCTGTCAGCTGTTGCTGTGTAACAAGCTACCCCCAAATCTCAGAGCTCACTCAGTAAGGATTTGTGCTCATGCCCCTGCAGCCTCAGGTTGCATCTGGATAAGCTAAACCAGACTGGGTTGCTGGGGGGGCTCTGCTTCAGCCTGCAGCACCAGCTGAGTTTGTCTGCTGGCCATGGGTGAGCTCTGGTCTTTGCATGTGTTCAATGTGGTGACCAGGTTGAAAGGGCAATGGTAACAGCAGGGAACCACTTCTAATTGTGGATCACAGAATGCCAGAATTCAAGACCAGTCTTGTAAGCAAACTTAAATTCTCCACTCTTGTCACATCTATAAACTCCTCCTTGGCCCAAACAAGCTACTTTGACAAGGATAAATTCCAGGGGTGGAGAAGTACACTGTCTCTTGATGCAGCAAGGACCAGGTTTTTGATATATAATCCTATCTAGGAGAAGTGAAAAGGTGGGACTAATAGTTCAGTTTTGACAGTGAGGTTGATATTTGCAATTCATATTGCATGAAAAGGGAACATTTCTTGTACATAAGGAGCTTCTAAAATCCATTGGAATTAAATTGAAATGCAAAAGAAAAACTAACAAAAGATACAAATAAACAATTTTTAGGAAATAAACAAATATGCTTTTATTATATACAAAGTTATTCTACCTCCTTCTTAATAAGATAAAAGTAAATTAAATTTAGCAAAGACTGGCAAAAATGAAAACAAAATCACAATGTATTGGTGAGGCATTTTCGTGCATTACTGATGGTTGTGAAAATGGCATATCCACAGGAGACAATTTACATACACATTTACATATATATTTGAATGTATATTTCACCTATATGTTTTACTTGTATATATTTAAAGTGCACACAGTCTTTGATCTAGCAGTTCTATTTCATTAAAATATATATATATATATACACACACACACACACATATATATTTGTCCTCCAAGTAAAAAATTTTGCACAAGGCCATTCATGGCAATAGTTTAAAGGAGTAGAAGATTGAAAACATCTAAAATGACTATCACCTTCAGACTTATATAAATCATATTATATCTATGCAAGTGTACTCAGCCTTTAGTAAGAATTAGCTTTCTTCATGTGTACTGTTGTATAATGATCTCCATGACATATTAGGAGTGAAAAAAGCAGGATGGAGAATAGAGTTTATGATATCATCACATTTCTGTAGGGAAAAGAAAATCATAGAATGGGATTCTGTTGTGGGAGATTTCATGAATATGCAGAATATGCCTGAAAAAATAAATAAGAAATAAGTGTGTTGTCCCAGGAAAGGGAAACTTGGAAGTAATTTACAGATGTCATTGAGATAGAAGTTAAACCTCCCCAGAATTCCCATCAGTAGCCTTCTGAAAAGCATGGATGCCTTTTTTTAACATTCAGGGGAAATGTATCAGTATATTCATAGGTCAAGGTTTAACTTGGAACTTGTGGTAGTTTTCTGTTTCCCAGCTGCTTTAGTTTGGTAACACTGAGATGGCTTTAGTACATTCCATGATATATGTATTCAACATTGAGAATTTGAAACGTAACATGCAAATTTCTTCAGGACAATCATCATTCTCTTTCGTTTTCTTTGAAATTACCCAGAACTATTCCACTGATGATTTTGATAATGATGACAATCCAGATTATAATAATTTCCTTGTTATCTTTTAGCTTTAAAAATCATCTGCTCGAAAATTTTATAATACTCTAATTCTTTCATCATAAATATTATCTTCTAACGATGTCAAATACAGCAATTGAAAGGAAACCTTAATAAGGATAATTATTTTCTTCTTGGGGAATTTCCTCTCTTCAGATCTATTGATCAATTTTCTTGAAAGAGGAGGGAAATGATGAACTAATTTTTGTCCTATTTTTAAACTACAGTTTTTCACTGGCATGCTAAAAATATAAAATACATTTCATCCAAGCACTTGCTTCCTCTTAAGAGGTTATATTTTTTAATAGAACTCTGCCATTACAATTTGATATAAGCTTAATTTTTTTAGGCTTTTATTTTACAAAATCTAAATGAAGTCACAGCAGCTTAGTCTGGTTTCCTCTCTAGTCTATTACACAAAATTTTAAGGAATCCTCAAGTCATTTAGAAATAATTAACAATGACTGAGTGGTCTAAATTTTCCTGTGGATTAAGTGATAAATCAACAACTTTGTGATTTTAAAGAAATTTATTGAAGCTTTTTATGCCTTAGTTTTCTCATATACAAAATCGGAATAATGAGAATTATTTTTTAGGCTTGGGAGGGCTAAATGAAAAGCATTACAATAGTGCCAAGGAGAAAATAATTGTTAGTTACATTTAGTTGTTTTTTCTAAAAATTTTATGGAATGTTACTGGGAAACTTAAAGACTGGCCATGTAACATACTTACCTCAAGAGAAAAGTTTGTGAATTTTGGCATTTTAAGTCATTATAAGTGGTGCTTATCACTTAATAATGATTGAATAATGGATTCTGCCTTTGTAACTTTCAGGATCTCTTAATATGGATGAATGGATAGATAGATGCTATTTATTAACTTAGTAAACCAGAACACCAAAATGCCTATATATCACCTTTCCAGCTCTTATCTCACAAAATTTCTTCTAATACTTCGCTCTATTCTCTAAATTAAACACCTGTGGGACATTAACAAGTGTAAGGACAGAGATTTTTACAACCTTCCACAAAATAAATATTAGCTTCTCTTCTTTCACTTTCTTCAAAAAATGATTATACATTTGAGTTTCAGTAAACTTGTGATCTTGAGCAACTATCTTACAAGAAATTTTGTTCAATGGCTTTGACATTCTTCAGGAAGAATTCTGCCTTTGGATAAGTGGCAAAATATCATAGAAAGAGCACTGACACGAAGGTATAGTAATAGGAATATTAACATTGCTCTAACAGCAATTATCTGCCAGTAGCAGAAATCCCATGAACACAGAGGGAGACATTTCTGTTCCCATAATTCCATAATCCATCCACCAAAAGAATATATGCAAAACATAACAGTGATTTTCATCTTTGTGATGTACATTCAGTTTTAAACATGTTATTATATTTAAATCTTACTAAAAATGTTAATGAGAATTACTATGTACATTTTATAGATTGGAAACCAAATTTAGAGAAATTGATCTATTAAATATTTGCTCAGAGTGTCTAGAAAGTATGTTAAAAACTTGATACAATATGGAGTTTTAAATTTGGACCCCAAATATTGAATGATAAAATCAGTGGGGAAAATAAATAAATAAATAAATAAGAAAAATGGGCTTAGTTTAAACTATATTCAACACCATCTTGGATAATAATCATACTATATAATATCCTCAGTAATAATCTAAACTCAGGGGAACTACACCACGTGGGACAGCATTTTATTTGTTCCAAAGTTAACTAGTAAATGTGAAAAGTTATTATAATGGTATTTTAATCTTTCTTCTACATGAATCATCAGATGACATTACATATATCTTGGGTGAACTTAATATAGAACTGATAATGAAGATAATGTACTATATTTTAATGAATAAAGCATTAATATAATGAATTTGTATTTATAAATATTTATATGAAGTAATTTTGTCTTCCAGTTGAAATATTACTTACTTTGTTTACTTTTCAAGAAAAGAAAATTCTGGTAGTAATTTTTTTTTAAACATCTTTATTGGAGTATAATTGCTTTACAACGGTGTGTTAGTTTCTGCTTTACAACAAAGTGAATCAGTTATACATATACATATGTTCCCATATCTCTTCCCTCTTGCGTCTCCCTCTCTCATTTTTATTTTTCTCAGGAGTACCATAATATTAAGATCTCACTGTCATTAAGTACCCATGAGAGTGGATTGATTTTACAAATCATAAATGGGCAGCCGCAGAGTCCCTTGCAATGAGAGGAATCATAATTGTTGGATCATTGCCGATTGCCCACACGACGCCCAGCATCTCCCAATCATAAAGAATCCAAAACTGACAGTTCACAACTTACAGATTGGAATGAATATTGTTACGAAGTTGGAGTCATGCACTAAAGGCTAACATTAGCCTTGAAATGCAGTGTCAAAAAATAAAAAAAACTACGAAATTAAAGCAAAGCTTACTAGGAATTTTACTAAGCAGTTTTAAGTTAAATAACAGAGCAAAAGTTAAGAAAATCGTTCTGTTTACAAGAAAGTTGATTAGAAACTAAATATAGAACACAAATTAAAGTACTCATAACCAATTTAACACTGGATTCTAAACACAGACTTATGGTCTCAGAGGGAAATCAAAAAGCTACAAATGAACTTAGGGCAAGTTTCACAGTGTAGATTATTAAATGTATACATTTCCCTTGTGGTTTATTTCCAATGTCTGGTCCAATAATGCAGAAGCAGTTGCCTAAAAACAACAGTTCTAATAGTAAAAAAAAAATAAAATAAATAAATAAATATTTGAAATACAAATTAACAGACTGGGTTGAAAGTTGATCTGTTTCCCAGCGTCTCGGTCACCAATTACTGTCAATAAGCCACTTCACTCCCTTGCTCCCATGTCTGGAGTGTCCCCTCTAGAAACTGAGCAGAGAGTTAATTAGATGACACTTCAAGTATATGATTTGAGATAAAAGGGTCGGCATGGTGACCATGAATTAGTATCTCTGGTCTTTTTCTCCAAGCAAACATCAGGACATTAACCAAAGTAGTCATGGGCTTAGTCTTAAAAAGTCTATCTATACTACTCATTCGTTTTCATCTTAAAAAGTGCACTTGTTCCTTTAAGATATGACATTTTCTAAATAATGCTTTCCCCAACCCCTAAAGACTATTTCCTTTTTTCTTGTAATCCTATTTTCTCTGCTCATCTTAGCTTCCAAAGAAGGACAATGATCTTCCATTTGATAGCAGACAGATTTTTTTTTTTTTTTGTGCTCCAGTTTGTCAACACATGAGAAAATCCCTTGTTTAATTATAAAACATTGCATCTTTAGTCAGCTTATTAAAATTCACTTACTCCTTTCTTCAAAAGTGTCATTGGATGTTTACAGGTGCTCAGCACTTGGGAGAATGAAAACGTTGTGAACCAGATAACAAGGCTCTCTGGCTGCATCACTTTGCCTGCTTCCAGGAGGCTAGGGAAACTCACAAGGCTACTGAAGACCTTGGACACAGGACATTTGACATCAGGGCCTGGATGGCTTTCCTGAGCGCTCTAGGATTTCACTGGCCTAGGTCAAAAGAAGAATTTAGCAGTCAACATTTTCTCCTTTCTTTTTTTCAAAATAAAGTTCTCTATGACAAAGGGCATAGGATTCTTGAAAGAAATTTTCAATGACTCCATGTTAGCCTCTGACACATGGATGAACATATTCAATATTATCACAGTTGGATCTGGAATCTAATTCATGTTGACACACAGAAATGAAGGAAGTATCAGAAGGTGCCCTTGCTTTTAGCTACAGTGTCCAGAAACTTTTCTTTTAATTTCTGATTTGCAAACTTTCCCTGAGAAGGAAGACTTTCAACTAAAATATATTTATCATCAACACAAGAGCTTGTGGAAAAGCAGCTATGCAAGTCACATTTGTGAGATGGATGAGAGAGAGAGAGAGAGAGAGGGAGACAAAGTTTTGAAAAACTAGGCAACAATAAATCTAGGCAACAAATATCCAAATCCCCTTTTCAGTTCAATACTAGGAACATTTCAGTTACTATCATATTAGTCACCTTTAAAGGATAGTCACGTTAATACTTACTGTCTAATCACACCATTCAAATAATCAACAAATATTTCTCCCATGGAGAACATTTTCTTTTAAATCCCCATTGTAATATATTACATTTACTTTTACTGTTTTCTGGCCTAACCAAGACAGAGCTGAGAAACTTCAATTCAGGAATTTAGCCTCCAAGTTCTCATTTAATTCTGGGATAAAAATATCAAAAGTTTATATTCTTATTTGGGCAATGGTGAATATAGATAAATAAGCATGGCATTTGTATCAGACATATATGCTAAAGAGTGGTGCAGAGTCTGTGAACAATGCTACTTTTTAATCTTTCCTTTCTGTACTATTTTAGAACTTTTGAGTTCTTATTCAATTTTGTGGTGGTGAGATCAGGAACATATTGTAAAGTAAGTTACGAAGTGCAGTTTGAAGAGGATCATCTTTAAGAATGAGATAGATTTCATTTATTTGAACACGGTGAGTTAAATACACTGACATCGTTTATCTGGGAGCAGTTTGACTTGCACCTGAAAAACAAAACTTTAATTTGATAGTTTGCTCTATTTATATGAAGGGCTAATCTGGCAAATTCAATTGACCATATTTAGTCTGATATGTAGACTCACTAAAAAATGTGCCAAATTACACTTCCTTTTGTGGGGGTAAAGAATTGTGCTTTGAAAAAAAATTACCTATCATAGCACTGCAGTGATGGGAACTGGGGACTTTTGAAGTTAATCATATAGAATTAGAGTTATTTATTTAATTGGTTCCAGTCTACTGCAGTGTTTAACAAGCTCAGGTAAATAGACTAATCTTTCACAATTAGTCTATTAAAGTCTGGTTATTTTTAAAACTTATATCAGTTGCAATCAGAGGGTTTTCTAAGGCATAAATTGTCTAGCACCTTTATACTTGGAGGACATTTGAATTGCTATTGGACTATTTGCTCTGTGAACTTGGTTTGTTTTAGCATAAGGAATTCCAGAGTCATAAGAGACTCTGAAAAACCCCAGATGACTTCAATGAATAAAATACATTAATCAGTTACTAGTGACTAAAAGGAATCCCCAATTCTTATTGAATAAGCATTTCCTTTTGTTAAATGTGTAAGTGCAGACAGCATAAGACACGGTGCAATAAGTTTTAGATAGTGCTAACAATTGACATGAATATGTAGTGTGTTTAATCTTGCATCAAAGTGCTTGCTATATCACACTAAATTGCTTCTAAACATGGGATTTACGTTTATTTAATCTTGAGTGTCATCACATTTAACCTTTTCTAATCTTTCAGAACTTCTTGAAGAAATAACATTTATTACTCTTTATAGTCGAAAAATCTAACATTTTCGAATCTAACATATAGTCAATCACGACAAATTTTACAAAATGAACGAATGGAAATAATTGGCACACTGTAACCTCAAGGTCAGAAGTAATAACCAAATATGTTTTTCAGTACAGATGAAAAACTCCAAGCATAGATTTAATGCCTTGTGATCTCCTAATTGATCCCTAGCCCTTTCCTCCATCTACCAACTTTGACCTCTGACCTCTGACCTGCATAGTTTCATACTCATTCCTGGTGTTGGTCCAATTTCAAGTCCTCTCCGAAGTCACTCCTGGCTGTTTTGTTTTTTTCTCCTCCACACGTGGGAACTCTTTTTAACATGTGGGATTGCAGCATTGTTGTCTAGGTTTTCATGAAGTTTCAAAATAAAGCTTTCCTTACTCTGATTACCGAGCAAACAAACATTTGATAATTAAGTCAATTGCTTTTACAATTTGATCGCATTAACTCTTATCAGTTAAAAACTACTTTTATGCTCCTGCCTTAGAGTCCCTTGAAAGCTGAAATATGTTAACATATAAAAGAAACGTTCAAAGCTTCTGCTAATTCTGATGTGATTGAATTCAATAATGGCAATTTTAAACTAACAACAGAATTGTGTAACAAACCATCTAAGAGCAAAAATAATTCAGAGTTTGTGCTTGTGTTTAAACTTATTTTAATAATAATGGTAACTGAAATTCTAAGGGGAATAATAATAATAATAATATAGCAAGAGAGAACAGAGGGATATGTTAAATTTTCTATTATGAAGTATTGAAAAGTTTACGTTTGGAATTCAAATTCACATTTAAATGAGAGACTTTTGATACAAGGTGGTGGATTGAATTATAATTAAACACAAAAAGGAATTAAATAACACTAATATTAAATATAATCATAAAATTACAAAAACCCACACTTTTAAATCAAATAAAAAGAATCTCCATAGACAAAATATTTACTTCCATATCTTCACGATCTTTTTTGGAACGGTTACTTGGCAAAAATATAATAGACGTATTTTGCTTTTTACTCTGCCCTTTAATATATATTATAAGTATATTCTCAAGTCATCAATCATCATATTTCATGACTAGTGAGGCAGGAGACAGATGGGCCCCAGGCTGAGCAGCTAGAGTCCGTCCCCTGTGGGCAGACACTCCAAGGTAGAGATAATAGCAGGAGCAGAGAGGAGCTGGGCCCTGCCCAGATAAAAGATAAAGAGACCATGTATTTCTCATCCTCGAGGACAAGGAGACGTTCCCGACTGCACATGCACAGGAAGTCCCCTCGGGGGTCATAAAGGGAGGGGGGACCACCCCATAGTAGGTGATGTCAACCTACCTATCGGCCTCTTCGCTAGAATCCATCTTGGCTAAGAGATGCGGGGAGGACCCTGAGATATAACACATACAGGCTCAGAACCAGGCAAAGCAAGATGATTGGCCTGAGGAAAACCGGAAGAAATGCCCCATAAAAGTGATCCAAGCTACCACGAGGGTGCGACTCTCTCTCTGAGCCCGCCCATGTGTGCCTATTCACACGTACTCTTTTTCCGCCTAATAAACACTTTACTTGTTTCACTACTTTCCTTAACTTGTGGAACTACCTTTCTACAAAGCCGATAGGCCAGGGCCTTGTCACTGGCCACTGGTCCCTGGTGGTCTAGTGGCTAGGATTCAGCGCTCTCACTGCCACGGCCAGACTTCAATCTCTGGCCCGGGAACCGAAATCCTGCTTCAAGCTGCTGCAGGCTGAGATCACCCGAGATCACTAGCATGGACCAACATTGCTACTCTCTGAAAACTGGACACATTTACGGTGTTTCTAACTTTGTCTGTAACGAATTCAATAATTCTATTTCCTTCCCTCCTCATCACTACCCCTTAATATACTTCAGCGTTTGTTTACATTACTATAAAGTGAGGACCTAATTCCTCCTATGGCCGCAAAAGTCACACGTGACCAGGCCCTGACTCTTCTCAGTATTGCTCCTTGGTTTCCTTAAAGATTGTCAAAAACGCTAAACTGTTTCACTCCTCAGGGTTTTTAAAGCAACTTTTTCTCTGCCCGGAATGACCTTCTTGCAGCACTCCCAGCAGCCATCCCCTTTTCATTTGGGCCCTCAGTTTCAATGTACTGCAATGCAGATGACACAGAGCATGGAAAGGTGAGCAAGCATTTAATGAGTAGCTCCTGTGCTAACTTTGTGGCCCTCACTCCCACCCCCTGACTCCCAGCTCCTCCCTTGAACCACAAGCATTTGAAATGCAGGGCTGAGCTTTCTTCTCTGTCTCCCAGATAACAAATGGAAGGTGTACAAAAACACAGGTTTGGGGGTGGAATGAATGAATGAATGGATGAATGAATTGGTAAGTATTTGCAGAGGGGACCTTTGCAGCAGACTTGAAATATATAATGAAAATGAATCTGGATGAGGAAAAGCATAATCACCTAGCATTGTAGTCAGAAAGTAAAAATAACGATAAACTTTTAGGCAACAAGACTTTTTCGTGTCTTGTCTTCTCAAATATGTGTATTTTTCTTGGTATATTTTTATGACCAATGGTCAACAATATTATAATATTTAAATATTTATTTCCTAGAATCACTTAATCATCAGAATATTTTAAATAAAAAAAGATATATATAATTAAGGAACTATTAATGGAATTTTAAAAACCTTTCTGATTATGAGACAATGTGCTGAACATTATTTAGTTTCCTGCAGATCTTTCGGTTCCATCACAATTCTTTAAATCTTCCTGCAGGGAATCAATAACCTATCAAGTACACAGGGGTACTTGATAGTTTAATTTCAGTAGAACCACAAATCAATAATTTTAATAGTCTACAGTCTTAAAACTTTTCAATAAAAATAGCAGGCTATGCATAATGTCTTTTTAAAGTATTGTTGGTGGTATTGTAATGTTGAAACAATCTCACTACTTCTCTTCATGATATAGAAATCTCTCTGAGTCTTTCTCTGGCTTTGTCCCTCTGTGAGTGTGTGTGTGTGTGTGTGTGTGTGTTTGTGTGAACTGGCAGCATTTACTGTTTATTCTATTGGGTGGTTCTTGATCCTTTATTATGCACCAGTAGTGGCTGTACATATTTCAGGAAGATTGGCCCTTTGATGTTGATATTAGAAGAAAATAGATTTTCCCCACTTGTCATGCGTATTTTGACTTTGCTTTTGTTGATGTTACCTCCTCAAAAAGAATTTTAAATGGTAAAATTTAAATCGTAAGTAGTGTATTTATCAAACTTGTTTCCATTCCTTCTCAGCTGAATCATAGGAGAAAAGCTGTCCTTACTCCAAATGCTTATAATAATTCTTTCACATATTTAGTACTCTGATCATTTTATTTTTTAACATTTATTTTCTGATTCATTAAAAATTATATTTTTTAAGGTAGGAAGTATAGATCCAAGTTTACTTTTTCTTTTTAACATAAGGCTGTACATTGCTGTGTGCACTGTTTATGATATTATCAGCTCTTCTTTTTTCCAACACACTCATAAGCCAACTAATACTAAATTCCTATATTTACTTAGTCTGTCTCTGGATTACTAGTATTTCCCATTGTTCTTGTTTTCCATTCCTATACCAGATCCATAGAACTTTACGGTTTTAGTCTTCACAATATGTTCCAATTTCTACAAGTTGTAGTGACTACTCCTTATTCTTTGTTTTTTTTCTAGACTTTCCCTAGGTATTTTTATCTGTTCATTTTCTCCATATAAATTTAAAATCAAATGGTGCAGTTAAAAAGAATCCTGTTGATATTTTAACAGGATATTGTCAAAGTGGTACATTAACAAAGAGAGAAATTATTCCATGACGTTAAGAGTCTTCCTAGCCAACATCACAATAAGCCTTTTCTCTTGTTTTAAGTATCTTTTGTGCCAAAAAGAAGCATTAAAATGTTTATTTCACATAGTTCTTGGACATTTCTTAGTTTTATTACTATTTTATATCAATATTCATATGCACTTGCATTTTTGTATGTATACTCATTTTGTGTGTATATATAATTAACATATCTATATTAAACATAAAATACAGCACGCATACTTAAAATTATATAAAACATGAATGGACATTTTTGTGCATGAGTAAATAGTGAACTCCCAGGTGAAGAAACTATAGCAGAGATGTAGAGTGTGGTAGCTGTAATTAATTTATTTTAATTGCTATGTACTCTGCATTTTATGAATGTCCCACCGTTTGCGGATGACCATTCAAGTCATTCCCAATATTTCACTATTCATAGAAGCCACGCTTCTATGGATGTTTCTGTACAATATTCCAGACCACAAACTTTTCCAATGTAGATTGCTAGGAATGCAATTACTACATTGTAGGGTATGGACAGCTTCAAATATAGTACGTAAGTCTAGACTATTTTCCAAAATGTCTATCACCATGCAAGACATCAAATTTGAACTCTCTATCCAGTTTTTTATTTTCAAATACTTTAGAGTCCAAAACACTTCAACGTTGATAACTTCAACGTTTTTTTTCGATGTTGATAAATCCCAAACTGACTCATGGCCCTTTTCCTCCACTCCAACCAAATCTTCTCCAGGGCTTACCCTCTCAATGATCAATGCCAGTGACCTTAGAACCATTCTTGACACCATCTTCTATCTCATTGTCTTTACCAGCACTCTGTGTTGATTTCCCTTTTCTACATCTCTCCAATGTGTTCATTGCTCAGAAAATTTTTAAAAAATTATTAACATGGCTTTCAAGGAAGGCATGGTTTAGGCTCTGACAAGCCCTCATTTTCACTTCATGGAACTCTCTTCCTCAATGTCTTCTGTCAAGTCTCTTCAGTTTAATTTTAATACATCTTAAGGCCTTTCAGATTCTGTTGCCTTTGCCCAGGATGTGTTGCCAGCTCTTATCTCTTTAGCTCTCATTCATTCTTCTGCTACCACCTCAACTCTCCCTTCCCAGCTAAGATTTTTCTAACTCATCCCCCAAGACTAGATCTGGGACCATTTACATCTATACTTTATGTTTACATCTTTATACTTTGTACTTACTTTGTGTTTACATCTACAGTTGTTTGAGATTATATTGTAAATCACGTATAGACAGGTTTCTAAGTTTCTATTTTCCATATCACATAGAATATTTATTTTATATTTAATGAAACAGCTCTCTTAAAATTTAAAGGTTTTTATATCATTCTTGTACACACAAAAAAGAAAGTGAAATAAACTCAAGTTTGATGTTCCTTTGTATTCAGAGTATAAGTCTTCTGAGTTACTCTTCAGCTCAGAATAACTGTCTTTTTTTTTTTTTTCACACAACCCCATGCTATGTGCCAGCAAGAGCATTGGTGATACAACATTTCTGAAAAGAATGTGCTGTTGTTGTCTTTTGTTCAACATCAGCGGAAAATTCCTGATAAATTAATGTTTGACACCTTAACAATAACCCCCTTTGACGTATAAATCTGTCACACCAGCATCTCCTCACTTTGATTTTTTTTTCATGTATTTCTAGCTGTTTGGCAATTTATCCTGACATCAACTTGATTGTTTGATGTGCTACATGCAATCCTAACTCAAGCAAAAGGCAGTGGACCTTCCAACTTTCAGATATCTTACTTCCTTAGGTCTCATAAAACATACCTTTGTTACTTTGCAAGAAAATATGAAATCGTAATCATTTCTCCAATGACTAATATGTTGTTATTGAATTTACTCTCTGCTGTTTGAGTTCCATTCTTTCCTGTGAATACAGTACCATTTTGTTTCAATGCTAATTCATGATGTAATCTTTGTAAATATAAGTTCATTGACAATTAAATCCCTACCCATGGAACTAAAAATACACAACTCAGTTAAAAATGAGCATACTCTAACAAGCTCTAATCCATGCATGTCCATGCAGAACAGTAAACATTATGTCCTATCTGTGGCCTGGTTGATGACAATTGTAAGACACAATCAGAGTGAAGGTATATCAATATGTGAAAATGTATACCTCTCATATTTGATAACACATGACATTTAAAAATCTATAAAGTTTATAGATTTTTCATACCAGTACTAGAAAATAATTCTGAAGGATCAAGGAATAAAAGTGTAAGGAAAAAGCAAGCAAAAGCAAAAGATTATCATTAAGATGAAGTATGAAATGGTTCAGCTTAGTTTTAATTCCCTTAATTTTTATGTGGCTTATATATGCAAATCTCTTCTAAATGAGCACTTGCTGATTTACAATCCAGATATGAATGTTTTTAAGTGGTTGTAAGTTAATTTCAAAACTCCCAAATCACTGCAAAGAGTCTCAACTGCCTTTCATTATCCATTAATGAAAGACTGGGTTTGGTGTTTCTTGCCTTCACTCACCAGTGCCCTCCTTCGGTGAGTAATGGCTGTGTAATGGCTGGAATAGAAGAGTTTTCCTCTTCAGATCCCCAAGGCTCATAATTTCTCTCCTGGGATCCTATATCTTGCCACCTCTGCCAATAAAAAAAATAAGGTTAAGCGATTCACACAAAATACCTCGATGCTAATTCCAAAAAAATCTTTTACCTTCCTTAATAACGTTAAAAATTACACAATGAAGGAAGCGACTTCCCTATGATGAAAACTTCTTGTGTGGTGCACTAGTACGCAGGCAGTGGTGCCCCAGCATCAGCGACAAGACAAGGAAAAGCAGCAATACAGCCCCCCGTTAAGCTTCAGTTTGCAATCATAAGAGTAGCTGAAGACACAAGAGAAAATGAGGATGAAGATGGGGATGTTCCCAGCAGCACTGAACAATGCGGGGTGCAAGGCTAAGCAAGGGCAGCTTGTCCCCTGATTTCAGGCAAGGACATCCATAGGCCCATGTGAACCAGAAGTCAACACTTCCTGCAGTGGCTTTGGCTTCCTCTAAATATTTCTGCTCACCCTTTTTACTACATCTGTCAAAATGCTTAGTATATCACAAGTGCGAGTCCATGATGAATGTTTTTTAAGATTGGTTGAGATAATATTTAAGAAATTTTTTAAAAGATAAATAAGTACATCATGGTCAATCAGATATTAAGACATCTTAGAAAACAAAAAGATTTTAAAATATATGGTACTTATGTAAACCATTGTAGATAGATACATGAAATATGATAAATTGAAGGCAAAGACACCATGACCTATATTTGAACTTGAAATTTGGAAAAGAAAAACATACCTAGCAATGTGGAAAGGAAGCTGCAAATAATTGACTAATTAGAGAAAAATAATCCATTTACGGTTTTACAGCACAACTTACAGAAAATAATTTAAAAAATAAATATAATAGTAAAGTGTAAAAAGATTTTTAAAAAGTTTGATCAGTAGAAAAAAGTAATTATCATATGTTGAGAATATGATTTATTTATTATTTTAACCAATGCAAATTTATTTAGATAAACTTCAAACTATTTTCACAATTGTCTTTTTTCTTTCTGACGGGAGGAATATAGAGGGAATGAAAACCTAGAAGGATATGGGAGGGCTCTGGAAAACTGGTGCAAAATAGATGGACAGACTAAAAGCCAAAACGAACAGGTTTATCATGGCCCAAAGTAGGGAGATTCGTGTTGTTTAATGAAGATTCTTCCCGAAATGCTAGTCTTTATTTGAGCTTATGGTTTAAAAGAGCTGAGTGAGCAATGAGAAAGGGCACTTTCTCTGTTTTCAA
Organism: Physeter macrocephalus; assembly: GCF_002837175.3. Lineage (NCBI taxonomy): Eukaryota > Metazoa > Chordata > Mammalia > Artiodactyla > Physeteridae > Physeter > Physeter macrocephalus. Next base: position 74,501,179 of record NC_041226.1, read on the forward strand.
AATTAGAAAGATAAGGCTCTGCACAGATTGTAGTTATATTTCTGTGTTACGAAAAAGTAAGCATTTTATGTATAAATTATGTTTAAAAAGATATGTTCCACAAACGCCTGTGAAGTCCAAAGGTTTCTAAAGAATAAGTAGAACTAGTTTCCATGTAAGCTTTGGAAACTAGTTCTAATGTTATAAGCACTCTTTCTTCCAGATATTAGCAAGTTATACTGCACAGAGGTTAGAAACTATTTCTATAACGGGCCAAATAAATATTTTCTACTTTGGGGGCCATAAGATCTCTCACAAATACTCAGCTCAGGTATCGTAACACAAAAGCAACCAATGAGTGCCTAATGACTGGGCATCGCTCTGTTCCAATAACTCTTTATTTACCAAAATGGGTTTCGCTGTGAGAGGTCATTTGCTGACCCTTGCTTTGAGATCTTCCTGTCATTTCTATTGTGTATTTTTTTTTTTTTTTTTTTTGTGGTAAGAGGGCCTCTCACTGCCGTGGCCTCTCCCGTTGCGGAGCGCAGGCTCCGGAGCGGAGTCTCAACCACTACGCCACCAGGGAAGCCCTCTATTGTGTATTTTTAAAGGTTAATTTTCCTTATCACTAGGTCAATATTTCCAATACAATTTGGAAAACACAGTATTTATTCTGGTTGCAGGGTAGGAACGAAGTTGGGGGAAAAACACACACACAAATAAAACAGTCCAATAAATTATTACACTTTCATTATAAAATAAAATCTACATGCTTAAAGCTCAAAATTCTTATTTTGAAATAATTAAGTTATTGTTAAATTAGTTATAAACCATTTAGAGATTTTTATCTGGTATTACTTTCCAATAAAATTGCTTTGCTTTTCTGACCAATACCTAAGTGTTTGAAGATAATAAGGTTCATTTAGATAGCCAAATTTTCTAAATAACTTGAAAGTTTTACAAATGTAGTGTATGCTTAATGGTGATTGAGGCACTAGTTTGGATCACAAAAAGCCACTTAACTAATGATAAATTAGACTTATATTAAACTGGGGCTTCCCTGGTGGCGCAGCGGTTAAGAATCCACCTGCCAATGCAGGGGACACGGGTTCGAGCCCTGGTCCGGGAAGATCCCACATGCCGCGGAGCAACTAAGCCCGTGCGCCACAACTACTGAGCCTGCGCTCTAGAGCCCACGAGCCACAGCTACTGAACCCAGGTGCCACAACTACTGAAGCCCGCGCACCTAGAGCCCGTGCTCTGCAACAAGAGAAGCCACCGCAATGAGAAGCCTGCGCACCACAACAGAGTAGCCCCCGCTCGCCACACCTAGAGAAAGCCCACGCTTAGCAACGTAGGCCGAACACAGCCAAAAATAAATAAATTTATTAAAAAGAGAAAAAGAATTATATTAAATTAGTATTATTGCTAATATGTATATACTACATGTACAATTTTCTATTTTTCTTTACACTACAATCTCTATGAGTATTACGTGGTAAGACACCAGTGATGCAAAAACCACTGAGGTTAATCCAGCCATCACCACATCTGGGGATTCCAGGAGAAACATCCTCTTAGAAGTAAGCGGACGCTAATGGGCAATGATTTATTTTTGCTGGTGCTTCATTGAAATATATAACATAGGCCAATTTTGGACACAATGACAGATATTGTAAAAGACTTCAATGAAAAAGTGAAATATAAAACTAAAATGAAGTTTGGACATTATTGTTGTGTTTGTATTGCCATTATTGCTGCTAATTCCATGGAAATTCTCTAATAGGATATACTGAAAAAGCATAAGATCGTGAAGATACATATGAATACACTAGAATATTCCTCAGTTTTTGGTGTTGTTTTAGATGTATTTTGGTAAAATATTTTTCATTTTAAAACTCACAATGATCAAATCTTAAATAGCTACTGAACACTTACCTTAGGCCAGATATTGTGCTACTAGCTTTGCATGTATGATTTTATATAATCTCGCAACAAATCTAAGGGGGAGTTAATACAATTTGACCTTAAAACCTGAGTGTTAAAATAATTAGGTGACAGTAGCAGGTTCACTGTGACAAAGCCCAAATTCAAGCAAATATGTCTAAATTCTGTCATTCTTTTTGGCAGGAGTTACTTCTTCAAAAGTATCCTGTCATATTTAACATTTGCATTTGTTATTCTGTAACTTTGTTTTAAATTATAGTATATCATTTACATATGAACCAAGATAGAAAGTTTCTGTTTACCTTGAGGTAAAAAACAAATTCATCACATTTTTCTACTTATTATTTTAAAATCAAACAAAAACTCTTTACTTAAAAAAAGTGTCTCAAACTGAAAGCTTCAGAACAAGTGTAATGAAAATGGAATGAAAGGATGAACTCAGTATGGTTCTACAACCCTTAAATGTTATTAGCGATAATAATAGTTTGGGTGTCCATCCTGGCTTAAAGCAACATCATTAATATAATGTTCCTGGTGCATTAGACATGAATCCTACAAATTTTAGATGAAGCTACATTCTGACATTTGCTTATATCTCAATGAATTTTCTCTACCTTGCTTTATGCGTGATTAAATATATAACTGGAATAAATCACTTGCTGGCTAACTGATTTATTGACACATTTGAGGACAATAGTTTCAGTACCTTGAAAAACAATGAATGGATATAGAAGTTTTCGCCAAACCCCTCAGTCCTGGGATGGCACAATCTTACGTTTTCCTGATCGGTATTTCTGGTGATCTCCACACAGTGAATGCAGCAGCTCAGTTGAAACAACTTAGAAGACACCAATATATTTGCAGAATGAGACAGTTCCAGAAAAGCCGACAGCGAGCTTCACAGAGACCATAATCAGATAGGGCTGGGACCTAGGGTGAAAAGTTGGAAAGAGAAAGATAGTAAAAGAGAAAAAGAAAGAGCAAGGAAGAGATAGATGCTTAATCAAGTCACAAAGCTATGATTCCTGTTTATGTTAAATTCTCCAATTTTATCTTTATTACTATTATTATTATCATTATTATGTGGCTCCTGGGTGCACCAAATTGGATTCTTCATAATCTTTGGTTCAAAATGATTATTATCAATAGCCCATTATGTTTTGATAAATCTTTGCCGTATAATGCCATTTGAGAGTTACTGACTTCTTGAAAGAAGCTAGAAAGGAAAACATGGTCTCAGGAACAGCATTTTGGAAAACAAACAAACAAACAAACAAAAAAACTTCAAAGACTGCAAATCACAGTTACAACTTCAATTAGAAGTGAGGTTTTGATTCTCCCCTAGCACCGACTATTTATTGAGGGTTCACAGAAATGTAGCTAACGGAAATTTAATTAGTGAGCAACGAAGCGGTATTCACTGAAGGAGCAGTATCACAAGAGAGCCAGACCCATTTCTCAGCGTTATGTAGGCATTGGTTATTGCCTACTGATGCTCTTTGGCATAGCCATACACTTCTATAAAAAGGCTTGAGTTGCTTTTCCCAGACATATGGGCATGTTCCTATACTTAAGAGTGTTTATTTCCGTTTTAAAGAATTTTATCAGTGATATAACAGCGACTGATTTTCTGATATATTCCCTCACTAATTTAGTTACTGCTCCATTTCTATGAATCACAGCCAATAAGTAATCTTTTACCTGGGAGACAGCACTGGCAGCGTTAATAAAACACAGGAACAAGAATACATTTATATAAGAGAAAAGACAGGAAAGACCTATTTTAGGGTATTATTAAAAAAGGATGTTTTGGCAGGCATGAAGAGAAATAGAAGCTTGATAACAGTGTATGGAATATCTCATTACTGATTAATAGTAGTGTACAGAAGTCACACGGGGAATAGCATTTGGCTCAGGAGAAATATACTGATTTTTTTTTCAAAAGTAGCAACAATAAGATTGGAAAAGTGTTCATTAGTTTGTATGGTCCACATGTTACCTTAACTTAGACGGCTTTTCAAGAAACCCTATTCTAAAGACAGGCAAGCACCTCTTTTTCGCAATATATACATTATTCGAATTAACTATTTAAGATTAAAATGGAGTGATGCTGGCAGGCTCCTTTGGATCAAACTGACTGATTCAAGAGGGAGAAAATTTCAGCCACCTCTGGTGTTTCAGCAGTCGAAAGTGGAGTGACTCGGTGAAGATATTCGATTTGCATATCCTGAAATGATGAAAAGAAAATACGTTTTGGCATAACTCTTAGGCAGCCTGTATATATTTTCTAAAAAAAATTTATTATTTTTGAAATGACAGTTTTCGACACATGTAAACCATTATCATGGCCAGAAACAGAGGCAGTGGCATATCGTACCATTCCCCTAAATGCTTATTTTCCTTCTAAAAATCAATGCCAACACCACCTCAAGAGGTGAACAGAAGCACAGAGCTTATAAAATAAATCACAGAAACATGTATTTTACTACCATATAGAAGCGATGCCATACGATGCCAAAGAGGTGAATATGGATGGAAAACCTTATTTAGCTATCAAGATTGCCAAACCCAATTTTGTTCATTCATATATTATGAAGCTTCCCAAGGAATTATTGAAAACAGCCGTCTTATCTGCTATTTTCCTTCTTCCAGATATATTTTCCATAGGAAACACCGATGTATCCCCCCCCAAAAAATGTGTTGTCTTTTTTCCTCACTCCATTAAAATTCGCAATGTTCAAGGTTAGCTGATGCTTTTGGTAGCCTCTAAACCTTAAATGGAGGCCCCAAACAGAGCTTTTGATATAGTTTTTCTATAATTATTTTTGTCCATAAAGTGCCCTTGATTTTTTTTTTTTTTTTTTTTTAGCGCCCTTGATCTTGATCTTGAAGTTATAAGTTATGCGTTGGGACTGTACTTGTAATTCCTCCTGATTCCTTTTAGTAGGTTGAGCATTAGACTGATGTCAACAGAGTAGACTCTGAAGGCAGCCGATCTGGGTCTCAGTTCTTTTATCTTTATAACGAGGAGAATAGACTAGGTGATGTCTAAGGTATCTGTTAGACTTACAATGATAATATTCATTGTATCTAATTTGAAATATTAAAATCTATTCAGTATAATATTTTCCCACACATAACTTTCATGCTTAAAATCCTGAGGTTTGGGCTTCGAGGGTGGCGCAGTGGTTGAGAGTCCGCCTGCCGATGCAGGGGACACGGGTTCGTGCCCCGGTCCGGGAGGATCCCACATGCCGCGGAGCGGCTGGGCCCGTGAGCCATGGCCGCTGAGCCTGCACATCCGGAGCCTGTGCCCCGCAACGGGAGAGGCCGCAACAGAGGGAGGCCCGCATACCGAAAAAAAAAAAAAAAAAATCCTGAGGTTTAAAAAAAGTGTAAACATCAAATATTTAAATGTAATGGTCAAAATCTCAAGAGTTTATTTTTTTAAAGCCATTTCTTGTTGCTAATGTTTATAAGAAAAACAAATGTTTTTTCCATTGATTTTCCAGTGGAAAAAATAAACAGCCTAAGCAAGCTGATTTGAAAGAAAAAGATAATTAATGAATTTTGTAAACAGATTGGTATTTGGTAACAGCAGGTTAATAACTCTCTTCTTACAAGCTGTTCTAGTATATTAATTGTTTTTTAAAGCATCTAGTAGTTTATTTTAATTCAGTTCTCCTTTGTGTGTCTTTAAAAAATACAAACTGATCTTGTGAATAAACCCAGAATCAATTTCAACTTAAAATATAAACACTTATGATCAAGTTTCTTCATTTTTTTTCTGTTAGAGATAAATATCTACTAAATCAAATGCCTGAGATATTTACACCTCCTGTCAGACATCTGGCAAAATGATATCTTTGTTGTAATAGGAAGTGTTAGGGAATCGGGGGGCAGGGAAAACACTGAGAGATCGTGTGACTTGGGGCATGGTTTATAGAGAAAACTGAAATCTTTATTTAGGTACCTTGCATGGTCATTCATCTTAATTGTAGTCCAAGCTAGTCTTCAGTGCAAAAAATGTGTCTCGTTGATGGAATACTGGCTGCATAATCTGAAGTTATTCAGACACCTCGTTTTCAGAGATACAATTTTCCAAACTAGCTTTTTTCTTTTTCTAGTTAATTGTCCATATGCAAAGTTCACCAATTCTTCAGGTTACAATTCTCAGTCATTCTCTGTCAATTAGAGCCAGATGGCAAAATTAAAGGCTCTTCACATTATGGCACAACAGTAATTTTAGTTCATCAAAGATCCTTACCCCTTGCCGTTTTTTCACAATTAATATTTAAGACCCTTTTGGACAAGCGCTTCATGAACAATGACACATACTCTGTAGCGAGAGGGTCCATCTTCTTGTCAAAGCTGATGGAGAAAAGAAAAGTGGTCCGCGGACATGATAATTACATAGTGCCTGCAAAGGTGGAAGGTGAGACACTGCAGATGGGAAGGAAGATAAAAGAAGCTCTCATTGCCAAACGTTTCTGGGGACAACGGAGAATTCTGAATCCTAACTGTGCTACAGTCCCTACATCAAACAAAGGCTAAGTCAAAAAAAAAGAACTGTAGAGTTTGGTTTGATTTTTATATGCAATTAACAGCAAACACAGATGCCATTTAGCGAATGAAAGCATATAGAACCAGAAATTCTTTAAAAATCCATATATCTCTCTCTCTTGCTAAACACACACGCGCGCACACACGCGAGCGCGCGCACCAGTTCAACTTTTGAGCAGCAGTAGCTCTGACATAGACATTTCACATAATCATTATGAATTAGTTATTGTTTCTGGAGTGGAGGAAAAGAAAGTTTCCCATTGCTAGAAAATATATTCTCCCATTAAATGGACCAGGAGACATTTTTCATAGTTTAAATGACAACAACGTCTATGTTAATGAGTAATATTAATTACTTTAGGTTTGTAGATGTGAGAGCAGTCAGTAAAATATTTTTCTCAAAGCATTCTTGCAAGAAAAACAAATGGCTGATTTTATCATTTCAATGTCAATTAAGGAAAGACCTACAAAGAAATTCAGTGATTGATTAAAGATTCCACAGTGTGTAAGAGACAGATTTAGGGTTTAAATATGTTTTCTGGCACCGAGTTCAATGTTCTTTCTCTCAAATCAAAACTACCGCCCAAATCCTTATAGAAAGACGTTATTCTGTGTGCCAGCACTTAATATTCTGTTCCAGGGATGTTAAAAAGAAGGGATAGTGGTCTTTTGCAAAGCAAAGCAAGTACAATGTTATTTTAGTTCATGTTCTTCCCTGATTTTAGATCTTAAAGATAACGTGTCATCAACCATAACTTACACAAATACTCTTTGTTCAAGATATTTAGATCAATAGCAAAAATGTAGGTCTCCAAAAATGAGTTATTTACTTATAAAGTAAAAGGTATGTGGCAATTTTTATACTTGCTTGAAGAAAAATCCAAAAGACAAAAAAGACATATTTTGAATGAAATTTTCATGTAAAAATAAAATTTTCTTGAAAAAAAAATAAATGGTAAAACAACAAATTCCTAGTCTGTCATGACTGATTTCTTTAGGAAATAAAAGATAGTTGACTTTGCTGTTCTAAAAATATGAACTTTTTCTTGCTCAATTCATTCATATTAACATAACATTCTCTTCCTAAGTGAATTATGAGAAAAATACTGATGGTGTGATGATGATAGTGATGATAATAATAAGGCTAATAATACTAATTGACGGCTTAACATGGCTCAAGAACTGTGTATAGAAATTCAGAAAAGCCAGGAAAAGTCACTATTATTACCCATGTTTTAATTAGCAGGCAAATGGTAAAAAATTGACACCTAATCAGAGCGATAAAGAGGCTGTCCACTATCCATTAAGCAGCAAAGTTGAATTCAAACCCTGGGCCTGAAGCTGGAGGCCGCTTTTTCCTGTGACTCAAATTGTACGTAAAAAAACAAAGAAAACAAAAACATCATTTTACCCACAGATTGTAATTGTCTGAACTGAGATATTTAGAAGAATTGTGACTTCACAAGAACTTCAATCACTGGAGTTTTATCTAAAATTTCCTCTATATTTTGTATATAAGCAAAACATACCCGCATACTATTGAAAGCTAATAATGACTTTTTTTTTTTACATTATGTGATTAGTTAAAGCTGTCAAAATCTGTGGTACATTGCACTGAACATTTTAACCTAAGAAAAGTTTAGGATCAAATATTTATTCCATCTGGGTGGAATACTTTTTCCCCTACACTGGCAAAAATACTGTCAGTAGTTTTATTCATTCTTCAAGATACTGCCTAAGGTTTACATCCCTTACATAGTCTTGTTTTTACCCCCTCAGGTGTATTTAACTATGCTGTATTTAAGTTCCTACTGCTTCTATAGATAACTCCATTATAGCATTTATCCTTCTTATTGCTTTTTACAACTACACATATGTCTATCAACCCTTGCTAGCACATAAGGCAGGGACCTGCTGGGGACAGGAACCTTATTCACTAGCCATTCTCAGTGTTTACCATAGTGTTGATTCCACAGTAGATTCCCAATTAATGTTCATTAATTAAAACTTCATATCCAAATCAGCTTTTTACAAAAGACAGATTTTTAGAAATGTGTTAAATTGAGATTATTTTTCCCCTCTTAATATGACCATATTATCGAAATTTTTACACTGTACAGTACAAACTCAGGTATTAATAACTCTACCTAATGACTTTCCTACATTCTCCTACATTTTAAAATCTAAATTTAAGAAACATGCAAATAGTCACAGGAGGGAATATATTTTAAATCTACAGTAGCTATGGGCTAGAACCATAAGAAAGAACGGTAGGACTTAAAACTTACATGGAAAATTCTATGAAGATTGGTTAATGCTGATCTTAGAAGATTTTGGTTATTGCTTGGCTTCCACACCCAAATTAAATGGTCATGCTCTGAAAAAAATGCAAGTAATTTAATTTTGACTGTAGGTGTTCTTTAAAATTCTTTATATTCAGGCATAGTTTACCTTCTCTCCAGAAGGTTAGGAGAGAGTCTGTGAAATGGAACAACAGTTAAGGACAAACTACATGATGGGAAAGAAAATAATAATGATGTTAATTTCTTCAAATTCTGAGAAAAAGAGTCACAAGAAAGACAGGATTCTACAAATATATTTTTTAAATCATTTTCCAATGATGTTCTCCACCTCCACTGTCTATACCTTGACTTTGAGATATAGAGAAATACGGGTTAATTTAAAATAAACCAAAACTGCATTGTTTAACCCCTCACATTTAATATCTAACTCCTGCAGGTCAAAAAGTGGGTTAGAACGAAGTGGTGAATCAACTAAGTCAAAAATTACTGTACATTAAAATTTTGTATAAAATTCCTGTGAGACTTGATTTTTAAGTTAATATGTTTTAAGTTAATATGTACCAGAATGTTTCTGATATGTGTAAGAAGCTAAAAAATAGAAAGACTACTCAAATTTCTTTATCATTCTACGTAGATTTGATTTACATAAATGTTAGCATTTTCTCATCTCAACTGAAGAACAAGTAGCTGAGTTATTAGGTGTGTGGAACAATCCTCAAAAAGCTCTTTGATATTCTCTGTAGTTTTTTATTTCCTCATGAAAAACGTTCTGAAAATCCTGACATGTTTGGGAATGATTAGACTTTGGCTCCACTGCGGATTTTCATTTCAGTTGGATCAATGACTTGTCCATAGGACATGATTTTGAGACCCAGTGGTACTCAGCAGGCTGATCATGCAATTCGAAGTTCAAAGTTCTAGGGTAATAGATCAGTCACTATGAGAAAATGTGAAGTAAACAGTTTACGCCTGTCTTTAGGGCAATGTAAGATTAACTGACAGAAAAATGGCGCAAAATCCAATCATTTTACTATCCTCAGTCTCATTAAAACCTAAAGAAAGCACCTACACTTCCAATGCAATAAGTACAAAAAAATCACACACTAAAAAATTGTCTATTAAGTACTTAATACAAAATAGAGAAATCTCATGTTATGGCTCTAAATTTATGGCTCTAAAGTCTCATGCTATGGCTCCTGATTTAATCTGTAGGAAGAACCTTAAAATAATGGGGAAATCTTAATTTGAATTTAAAAATTAAGATCTTTCAGGAGATTAAGGAAAACATGGCTGGCCAATGAGTTTTCCCAACAGACTAGGGTGCTATAGGCAGACATTTCAAGAAATGTGATTCCTTCGATGAAGCTAATAATGAACTTCAGGTAAGGTACATGCCAGGAATGTTAGAAGAGACTGAAATTACCCAGATCGGAGTCTTCAGATGGGGAAGCATTCCCCTTAGTTTACTCCAGCTGTGCCAAGATATTTCAGACCAGTGTGTATCTAAAGAGAAATCACACCATGCACTGTCTCTCCCCTCCACCCACAGGGAGAGATGACATCAACTTCAATAAAATTATTACAAACACTAAGTAAGAGAGAAAAGGATTTGAAAAATCACTCCTGGATTTTATTATAATGCTTGAATCCATATGCCTTAAATTCTGATATTCCGGAAAAAAAAAGAAAGTGATGTTATATGTAGCAAACTTATTTACTCTTGGTTTCTTCCATTATTTCTAGAAAGCTCTTTCTTCCACTCCTGGGTTTTCAGAGTCCAGTTCACTTCCTGACACATGGACTAGATCTGTATTGACGTCCATATTGCTATCTGTGTCAATGACTATATCTATATCTAAAAAGTTATCCATCTATATGGAGATATACATATATATGTATCTACATTTATATCTAAATAATTATAATTATGGGATAAATAGATATTAGAGAAATATATAGACTAATGTATCTATACATACACACACACACATATATTGATAAATACAAAAATAGAAGTGAGATCATATAGATAAGAATTTATTGCAATAAAGCATTCATCAATAAATTTAAAGAAACACACATTAATAATTATAGTATTTCGGTATCTAACAATTTAGCAAAAATGGAATGGAGGACAACTAATTCTAGCAAGTAAATGAATATGGCTTTCCTAGTCACTGGTAAATCATTTCAGAAATAACTTGGCAATAAACACACACAATGTTGAAAGAGTCATGAATCTTTCTTTAACCAATTGTTCTATGAGGTAACTCTTCTAAGAAAATATAATAGGAGGAAAAACTTTATGTGCTGAGATGTTTATTAGATCATCATTTATACTGCCAAGACTTGGAAGTAATCTAAATAGCTAATTATGTGATGAATGTTTGGTAAATTACAGCATTTAAGCCCAATGGATTAGTACATACATTACAATTATGAGCATTAAAGCTGTTAGTGCTATGAGAAACTTTTAAAATAAATTGTTAAATAAACCAGAGTCAGAAAATGTATAAATAATATGCTATGTAACTGTCAATGGCAAAATAGTGGGATAAATATAAATAAAATATGGTCATTTCTGGATGAAGATCAATGGATGATTTTTCTTTTTTTCTTTCTTTTCCTTTCTTCTTTTTAACCCTTTGAATCTATTCCAACTCCCCACATTTTTTAAATGGTATGCATTATTTTATAGTACCATCGTATAAGTAGAATTATATGGTTGTCAAAAGAAAGTATGTTTCCCTGACAAATATTTATTGAGTACTATGTGTAGGCATGGTGAAAAATATCTAGATATGAGTTCTTGCCCCTCTGTATTTTACAGAGGTATGTGGAATTCAAAGGTTAATCAGATAATTATGCTTGCAGGAGAACAACATTCCAGAAACCCACATTAATGTCAAGAATAGAAAAGACAGTGTGATGGCGCACAGGAGTAGCCGAGAGAAGGAGAAGGATGGAAACAGTGGGTCAGCCTCCTGTAGGGTTGGACAAGGGGTCAAACCAAGTCAAACAGAGATGTGTAGGTTTCTGATCAGAACTTTGCTTTCACCTACGAGCCAGAGGAAATCTTATAAGGTCTGAATAAAGGAACAGTAGAGAATATTTTGAAAGGAATAAGCTGAGTCTTAGAGGAGGACCGATTAGGAATTAAATACAGCTATACAGGTAAGAAGTGAAGCTTAGTAAGTGTGAGAAGTGCTGGAAGGAGTCGTACGCTCTGGGCTTAGAAAAGTTGTCTTTACTTAGCTTTGCGAGCGTCAGGAGTCACATAACATCGCCAGCCCCCACTTCCCTCATGTGTACAATGGAGATGATAGGGGTGCACTTGATAAGGTTGCTGTGAGGATTACATAACACAACTCATATAAAACAATTATCACGGAGCCTGGCACCTCCCAAGTTCTCAGTGAGCATTATTTTTACTAACTGGGTGGTAGCTGTGTAAACCTAGAGAAGTATACGGTTGTAAACCATTTTTAGGGGGTAAAGTCAAACTGGTGATATGTAAAATGTAGGAGGTGACAGAGAGAAAGTACTCAGCGATATTTATAGCTTGTGGAGCTGTAGAGATGATGGCAAGGTCCCTTCAAAAGTGATATACAAGATGAGTACCAGTTTGGGAGTCCAGATCATGAGCTTGATTTTTGTATATGCTGAATCTCAGGTACCTCTGTGATATCCACGTGGAGGTGTTAGGAAATGAGTGTAGATACATGTGTGTCAGAGGTTCCTTCCGACACAGAGCTGTAAATCAGCCAGCTGCCAGGTAGAGTTTGAAGTCTTGATTAGAGCGGATCACCCAGGGTGACATCCGCCGAGTAAGAAGTTCAGAGGCCTGGGACCTAAACCTGGAGAAACGCATGACATCACAGCAAAGGTACAAAAGATGAGCATACAGAACAGTGCCATTGCTGACATTGTCGTCTGGGTTGATTTCAATCCAGCTAGTTTGATAAAGAGGAAAGCACCATAAAAGAAGGGTAAATGTAAGCTGGAGAAGAGAAATGAGAGATACCCAGTAACGTATAGTTTGAAGCAGTGTGTCCGGAAGGGAAGGAAAGATACAGGGTGGAGGATAGAAAGGAAACGTGTGTAGTGGGATGGAGGTCCACAGTTCAGTGGCCAAAGTGCCGGGAGCCAGACGTGTTTCTGAATTCAGAAACGTGGGGTTTACGAAAGCAGTACACATCTGTGCCGTATTATAGATCATCCCTGCAGGCAGACCCAAAAGGTGCAGTTTAGCCAGACCCTCGGTCACCCACCCCTTGGTAATTAGGATAAATATGCCTCCTCTAAAACCTCTAAGTAAAGTGCCCACTTCTGGGCTGAGGAGTGTGAGAATCATCCCTAGGTCAGGCAGTTACCCGCGTCTCACTGCTGACCACCCCCTGACCATTGGTGCTCAATGAAGGCACCGCCCAAAGCCCAAGGCAGCAGTTTCCGGCGGTGCTGAACCTGCCAGCACCCCTGCTGCCCACATTTTCTGCTCGTTGCAGTTTTACCCTCTACTGAGACAGCTTCCCGTTCAGCTCCTCTCCCAGAACTGTGTGGTAACCTCGTTAGGACTACGCCAGGCTACTAATACCTCTATCTGCTTTTTAATGTTAACGTTGCTTTAGGGAATTTAGACAAATAATATGACATCGTGTTCTTATTCATAGTAGATATACAATTTCTAACCTTTAAAACAATGTACAGACTGATGATTTTTTGTATAAAGATTAATGAATAGATCAGAGAGAAATCAGACATCAGGAAAAAATAAAGGGATCCGTAATCTTAGAGAAGATGTTAGGATGCTAGGATAGGTTGTGTAATAACTAATGCTTGGGAGCCAGGTCAGAATGAGACACGGCAAGCCAGCCAGACCTGGGTGTGTGCTAAGATGTCAGTCTGTAAGTTCTGGGATCCAGAGGTCAGCGTAGAATCAAATCTTAGGGAAGCATAACTAAGCACTGTGGTGTTTGGTTTAATTTGACACTGTAATGGTCACTAGACGTCGGTGTGCTGGGGCCCTAAGGCAGAGAATCCATTCAGAAGGGATCCAGACTAACTGCATGAGCAAACGAAAGCACTTAGAATGGCAGGCACTAGGCCTCGTTGGGAGGTGTTTGTGTTTGCATTTATTTATTTATTATGGGACTTGAGCTTACGCACTAGTTAGCACCTAGTGGCAATTTCAATTGGGCCTATACACAGATCATTCTAGGAAGTAATTTTAAAGGTATTAATTAAGTTCTAAAGAGAGATTCTAAAAAAATGCAAAGGAACAAATTTTTAAAATTTCTCTGTATGCATTTGGCCACCTGCCTTCTTGTGTTGCCGCTTATTTTCACAACCCTGACATATAGCAGTGAATATATTAACATAAAAGAACACGTCTGGAACTCTGACATAGTGTATATTTTTTCTCCTGTAGAGTCTTTTATATCCCCTTTTTTCAGTTCACATGATTATATCTATTTTTTTTTTCAAACTTGACGTTTCTTTTAAAGCGTAAGGTTTATTTTCACACTTCTGATTGCCATAGGAAGAGGAAAGAGAGTGTCACACATCAGACATTCTAATTCAGACATTATGCAATCAGAGTGACAAGGATTAATAAAGATTAATTTGGTTCCCACTTAAAAAGTCCTAGCACTTCAGCAATACTATCGCTGGGCATGTGAGAAAAAGAATAATTATCATCTGCTTTTGAAACATGCTTGTTTTGCTGTACAGCACGTTGCTGTCCATGTTGGAAGCTTGTTTTTATCAAAGTGTTTGCCGGCTACTTTTTTCCAATAACCTACAGCTAGTAATAGGATTTATGGAACAAAATTTTACATGTATCGGTGGGGAAATATTCTTCAAATAGCCACTTTGCTGAGCTTGCTTTATTTATTTTTGGTATTGTTACTTGTATTTTAAAATGGAACATACAATTTATTTTAAAGAAGGCTTCGCAATGCGAGTTCAGACTTTATTCATTAAGAGTTTTATCAAATCAGTTGAGTCTTCACAAGGCTACATGATCACATATTTTTTTCCCATTTTTTAAGTGCTCACTTAGGAGAACAAACTATCCAAACAAATTCTCTTTCCTTACTCAAAAAGTGTCCATTTGAATGAACCATGCAACTACTTGTTTTTTGTTGGGTAAACACAAGGTGAATTCCTTTCAAGGCTCTTGTATAAAAAGGGAGTGGTGATAATATAAGCAAACAAGGACGAATAAAAGTGCCAACAGATGCAAATTTCTTTCTTTCTTTTTTTCTGGCCTTCTTACTTAAAGAAGTCATTCAATTCAGCACATACTGGTTGATGCTTTGAGACTCACTTAGCCTGTGAGTGAAAGAATTATTATTCGGCCTTTTTTTTTTTAACATCTTTATTGGAATATAATTGTTTTACAATGGTGTGTTAGTTTCTGCTGTATAACAAAGTGAATCAGCTATACATATACATATATCCCCATATCTCCTCCCTCTTGCGTCTCCCTCCCACCCTCCCTATCCCAGCCCTCTAGGTGGTCACAAAGCACGGAGCTGATCTCCCTGTGCTATGCGGCTGCTTCCCACTAGCTATCTAATTTACATTTGGTAGTGTATATATGTCCATGCCACTCTCTCACTTCGTCCCAGCTTACCCTTCCCCCTCCCCATGTCCTCAAGTCTATTCTCTACATCTGTGTCTTTATTCCTGTCCTGTCCCTAGGTTCTTCAGAAGCATTTTTATTTTTTTAGATTCCATTTATATGTGTTAGCATACGGTATTTGTTTTTCTCTTTCTGACTTACTTAATTCAGCCTTTTGAAACTAGGAGGAAAGGATTAGCATTATGTTCCAAATGATATGGACATTAGTTTCCTAGGGCTGTTACAGCAAAGCACACAAACCAGGTGGCTTAAATCAAGGTGTCAGAAGGGCTGACTTTAGAAAGTTGTGAGGAAATATTTGTTGCATGCCTCTCTCCTAGCTTCTGAGAGCCTCAGGTGTTCCTGAGCTTGTAGATGGCATTCTCCCCGTGTGGTCACGTCGTCTTCTCTCTGTGCGTGCTTGTTTTGTGTACACATTTCCCCTTTAAAAGGACACTAGTCATATTGGATTAGGGTCCACGCTAATGACTTCACTTTAACTTGATTATCTTTGTAAAGACCCTATTTCGTAATAATGTTGCATTCAGAGACACTAGGGGCGAGGACTTCAAGATATGTTTCGGGGGGGGGTAGGGAATTCACCTCGTAACAATATGTTTCCTTTGATACTGTTAGAGGTAGACATTTATGGATTATATTTCCAGAATCAGCAACATGCATCTCCTTCCTTTCCTCCTTATCTTGACTCTATTAATTTTCCTGCAATTATTTAACATTGACATGGAGTTTTGTCAGAAGCTGAGAATTATCTTTTATTTTTAAAAGAAGATTTCCACTCCTGTGACTCTTTTCATCCTACAGAAACAAGGACTGTGTACGTCTGCCTTCATTCAACAAATTTGCAGAGTCTCTTTTGTGTATAGAAACGGGATGTCATAGCGAGCAAGAGAAACAGGGTAGACAAAGGAGAATGGGGTAATGGGGGTACTTTCTAAGGTCAGACTGTGAGGTTCAAAATTTGCCTCTACCAGTTGCGTATTTGGGCTAGTTACTTGGCTTCTGAGTTTTGGTTTTTATATATCCACAATTTCAATGATCACATTGATAACAATAATCATAACTCCCTAATAGCATTGTTGTCAGTATTAAATTAGTTAATGTATGGAGAATCTGGAGATGCATCAGTGGGAGGAGAAAGAGAGAAAGAAAAGAGAGAGAGGGTGACTTTGGACGGAGTATAGAATTTCAGGGAGATTGGCAAAGAAAAGGCTTTGCAGGGCTTGTAACCTGAGAAATATTCAAGTAGATAGGAAAGGGAATGTCAAAAAGTTTGTCATGAGATATGAGTTGAATTATTTTTAGCTCTCTACTGTGTTTTGATAGGAGGAAGTAGAGGTCTCTGTCCTGGTTCTATTGGTCATGTTTCCTGGACACCAGCTACTAGTGGAGATCCTTGGTCTTGTAAGTTAAATATTAGTGAGAAACCTGAGGATTCGATGAGATAACTCAGCAGGCCGCCTAGAACAGTTGTAAGGCAACTTTAAGACTAAAATTAAATGTTCTTGAAGCAAAGGTCTTCTGCTTATTCAAAAGCTTGTCTAGGGTTTTCTCTGTCCATTCAGGGCCAAGAGAAAGAGATGGGTCGGCAAAACTGAGGTCCCTTAAAAATGATACAGTACGATCAGGATAATCTGGAAGAAAAAATCATTCTGATGGTGCTGTTGAAAAATAAATGGATTCCCTATATTTGTTCGATAACCTGAAAATTCCTAATGAAACACAGATGTTCACGGTTTTGAAAAGTAGCAACCTCAAGAAGTGTTTTTTGTTTCTGTAACAGACTATTAGAGAACGTAATATATCTAAACATCATCTAGACAGTAGATATACTTTATATCATTTAAGATACATTAAGTGAAAAATGGAGTCACATGGATACTGTAAATGATGTTCTACCAAGTATTTAATCCTGACACAGAGTATTGTCGTATACTGAGGATGCTGCTTTTAAGGCACCTTTGTCCCTGTGACCTTTTCATCTTAGGGCAACAAGGGAAAAGTGGTCATTTGCAGCAGTCATTTCAGTCAGTCAACAAAGTTCATTGAATACCTATTCATTTCATTCTATGACCTGGAACAGAGGATATCACAGCAGACAGGACAGAGATGGTTGCTTTCCTCATGAGCCTTATATTCTAGGGGAGTTTACACCGCAGGCAAAAAATGATGCCTTTGCTATACTGCTTATTTGTTTTTATCTTTTCAGTTAAATCAGACAACTGCGCCAGAGTTTTTATAAGGAAACGTGTGGGAATGGCCCCTGATCACCACATCTGATCACTTTTATCCCAGTGTGGTCCTACCTTCTTCATATTGCCCATCCACCTCCATCCCCCACCCCACTTTTTTTGCAAGTTTTATCCCCTTCTCCTGCATCTTAGCTTACCTGGCTGGGATGTCTTTTTTTTCTTAGTCCCTTTAAGTCTTAAAAACCTCTAATAAAATAAATTCACATAATATTCATAGATGAATTTATTATTCCTTCTTAAGCAATTGCACTAAAGACAAAAATGACTCCTGGGGGCTGAAATACAGCACATGTAGACAGCATTATGCTCACTGTGTTCTGCCCTTGGCAAGTCCCTATAAAATCACCTACTTCTCCACCTGTACATAGTTTGAGTCCTGAAAGTTGGTTGATTTTCATGACTCTGATTGATAGTAATAATTTGGATTCAAGTTCTTAGATAGATGAATGTCACTTAATTAACAACAACAAAAAAAACCCACTATATTTGGACAAATTTTTTTACTAACAGATTCAGGTAAATACAGATTTTATGAATTTCTAAGTTCTCATTCTTTCCAATATTTTCAGTGACTGGATGATTACTTTTCTTGGGGAGAGTTGAAGTGGTCATATTTCTAGCTATTTTTTTTCCGTTAAAATAGAAGCTACTTAATTAACTGTTATATATTGCACTTCAGGGGACCCATACTTTTACACCCTTTCATGGACTTCCTAAGACTTTGTAATGCTTTCAGAGCAAAGATCAATGGTAATTGACATGCTCAGCATAAAAACATTATAATTACCCAGGATGTAAGAAGTTCTTTGGGTATAGTGCTTTTATGGTCATTTTGTTAACAGATTGGCAAAGAAGGATTCACATTTTTTTAAGCCTTTGAAATTAACACTCACCATAGTCGGTGAATTGTATTATTATTGATAAACCATTTTCAAAGCTATGCCTGAATGATGTGTCAAACCAATTTTATATTAAGCAATCCCCAAAAAAGCTTCTTCTCACCTAGGCTCTACTACGCTTACTGGAATATTTGATGTTTATTCCTCTAAGAGGTATGATGTTGAATATTTTGAGAATACTTCGCTGCAAATCTCTAGATTTTGAAGTTGAAAAAAAAATAATTCATTTTATTTGCTGTAGTCAAAATGCTATGAGTAGTCATATTAAGGGCACAGTAAGTAAATCATTTCTATGAACGATTTCTGAGTAATCTAAAACCCCAAAGATAACCAAGATACCTTAGTGATTAAGAGTCCGGTGTTTTGAGTTGGGGTGCCTGTTTTGGAAACTAGCTTTTCCAATTTATTAGCTATGTGACCTCAGAGAAGTTATGCAACCTCTCTGTACCTCAGCTGCTTCCTTTGTACAATATTTATGATAATACAAAACTCATCCCATAAATAAGTTGAATATGTTATTTCCTAAGACGTATAGCTGGCAGTATAAAAACCTAATATTGTCTCTATATTATTACTTTTATTGTTGTTATTATTATTGCTTTATCCTTGAACCAAAGGATAAACCCAATTGGCCTGGGTTTCTGAGTCTCACGGGGGAAATTCATGGATATACTCACAATAATCCATGTCAATAAGTGCTATAGATTGATTGCTTGTGTCCCCTCAAAATTCATATGCAGAAATCCTAACCTCCAAGGGGACGGTATTAGGTGGTCGGGCTTTGGGGAGGTCCAAAGGGTGGAGCCGTTATGAATGGAATTAGTACCCTGATAAAGCAGGCTGGAGAAAACTTCCTTATTCCCTTCCAGAGAAAAGTCAGCCTTGAATGAGGAAGCAGGCTCTCACAAGACACCAAATCTGGCAGTGCCTTGATCTTGGAATCCTCAGCTTCTGTAACTGTGAGAAATAAACGTTTGTTGTTCCTAATCCACCCGCTTTATGATATTTTGTTACGGCAGTCCAAACAGACTTGAAAGTAGGTTTATTTGAAGTTCTTACTTTGCTAATACTAATTCTTGACAATTAACTCTAACGTGATGGGGGAGACTACCTTTTCCTCGTCAGCATCCTTCCAGTGACCATCCGCTTGACCTACACATAATACCTCTCACGCATGCTCAATACAAGTCTAGCTTTGTGTCATGCTTTCCTCTAGAACTTCAGCAGATCATTGGCCAAGGGCCCCAGCGATTAAGCATTGGAATCCATCACTGCCTTTGTACTGAGGCCACAACGCTTGTGCCTGCTTTCACTCAAAGATGGAGTAGTGCTGGAAGTGTACTAAGGTGAACACATTTCTGAGAAATGGGACAACTCTGACAGCTGACCTTGGCTCAAGCTCTTCATGAGGGCCTTGCTGAAACTTCTTTAGGCTGCATATAACCTGCCTTCCCCGTCTCTCCTTCCTTCAGGGTCACACTGTGCTCTACCAGCCCCTCCCTCTCTACTTTCTCTCGTGCACTTGCCCTAATAAAACCCTTGTTCATTTAGTTCTATCTCAGCATCCTCCTCTTGGGGGACTTGGAATAGGAAGGGGTCACTGCACGTCTGAGTGGCAGGAAATGGGCATGTTACTGAGCGCTTTTAATGTCAACCACCTGAGTCATGTGGCTTGTAGGTTTGAGTTCCTGTTGAGCTGCAGTGATTACCATCATCCCTTGTTTCTATGTCACCAATTACCTCTCAGTGTGTCTTCCACGTGGAAACTGAGTTTTATGGAGTCTGGGAAAGAATGTAATTGTGCATTACTTAAACGCTCTATATTAAGCTTTAAAGAACAAACAACAGGAACCACAGAAGGCATGCAGCTACCTTAGTCTAGACCTAACTGATAAATAACACAGTATGGCACATTTATATAAATCCTAAACTTTTGAAAGCTCTTTTTCATCCACTCGCAGAATCAATAATTATTTTGCAGCAATTGACTTCATTTATTCATAAAACTAACATCTATGTTTATTAATCCAAGTGATCTTGCCATTAATTGAGGAGAAAACTGAAGAGATCAAAATGCATGCCCCATGATTGCTCTTGGAAGTATAATAAATATAACAAGCATAGTAAATCAAGAAAAGCATTCTGATTTTTTTCTCCTCAAACCTGCTTGTCCCACAGTTTTCTTCTTAATAAGTGATGGCTAGATTCATCAACCCAGAACCTGTGGTTTCATCTCTTATTTTTGGCCACGCCTTGCAGCATGGGGAGATCTTAGTTCCCCGACCAGGGATGAACCCGTGCCCCTTGCACTGGGAGATCAGAGTCCTAACCACTGGACCACCAGGGAAGTCCCTGTGGTTTCATGTTTGACCCCTCTCTTTTGCTCAGTTCCCAACAACTGAATACCCTTCTTTAGATATGCGCAGTCTGACTGCTTCTTAACACATGTAGCACTACCCAGCTGGACCAGTCACCTCATCAATCCCTGTAGAGCTCTTGCTGGTCTGGCTGCTTCCAGGCTTTCTGCCACAGTCCACTCCCCACACCACAGCCAGAATGAGGCTGAAAATGCAGCTCCTTCCTGTTGGGTTTCCTTCCTGCTTCAAATGACCCTATTAATAGAACCTAAGGTGATCCTATGCCAGTTCCGTTCTTCCGGGGGGACATAATGTATCCTTTATCCTGACAAAATTCTAGGAGTTCAATCCATTTCCAACACAACAGTAGGTCCTCTGGTTCCTCCACCAAAGCAATTGTTCAGTTGTCTTTCATCTTCTTGTTTGCTTTGGGCAAAATTAAACCCTTTTCCAATTATCTTGATCACATTTAGGCTCTCCAAGCAGCCATAATAAAATGCTTTCCTCTCAATAAGCATTGTAAATTGTAAAAGAATTGAAAAAATGTTTTTAGTGAAGAATTCTAAAATCATTGTCTCTTCAAAATATTCTCCTCTTTCCATATTGTGACCTATTTTTATATTTTTTTATCAGACTGAACGGTTCAAATGTTATGGAACTGGTTCACTATATCCTTTGTGAATTGTGCATTTTAGTTCATCTTTGTTCTTTATTTTGCAGCATTTATCACTAATATATTTCCTTTATGGAAAATCCAGTTTTAAAAAATATTTTACAATTTAATTTTGGTTTGTTGTTGATAATAACTATTTACTTAAATGGTGTATCTTTGCCTTAAATATAAGCAGGCATAGTCCTAAATCTTGTGTTTCGTGTAGTCTAACAATCCTGGAATTCAATAGTACTTATTGAAAAAGAACTCTATGCTTAGCATTTTATATATTAGATAGGAATTTAAAGGAAGGAATAATTTATTATTATAATATATATTACCATAAATTATAAGATTTCATACATATTAAATTATATATCAAGTAATAATTTCAATTATTTTACTAAAAATGTGTCTACTCTATGTGTTCTCTCAAACAATTTTCATGTTTAGGAAATGTTCAAGATAAAAGCTATTTAGCACAGATATGGAAAAAGTGTCAAAGCACTCACACAATTATTTTCCTCTTGAAAATGCAGTTTTAATTTTGTAGTCTAGAGAATGTTGGTTGTTATGATTTTTCTCCAAACATTTTCTTCCATCCATTTAGTTTACACCATTGCAACATTATTAATAAAAATTTTTAGGTATTTTATGCCTTCAACCCAGAACCTGTGGTTTCATCTTTTTTTTTTTTAAATGGATGCAAACTTCCTGGCTGTCTTATTCTTTCTAACGTATGTCGTATGTCGTTTCCTTGAATGGAGCTCTACCTTCACCATTTTTTTTAAGATTTAGGGAACTGATTAGATGAAATTTTTATATCTAAATACTAGGTTATCTGAGGTAACTCACTATTTCCTCTTACAAAATTATGTTACTGGATCTCAATTTCAAATCTTGATCTTATATTTCATTTAACCCCACTGTCAAAGCTAAGGAAATATTGAGAATTTATGACTTTTTTCTCAATTTCCCATTTTTAGCACCCTCAGGATATTTTAATGGATTTTTGTGAATATCTAATTGGAATCCTTATCTCTATCTCTCTTTGTCCAATACATCCTTAATCCTATATCTATAATATTATTTTTCATCCCATTTGAATGTCACCCCAAATCTCATCAAACACACAGAGACGTACCCTAACCCTTTGATGTTTGTTCTGTCTCTATAAGCAGAGATGTTCAAATTGTCCTTCTTGGAGCTCTGAGATAAAAGAGGAGTTAAGAAGTTATGGGATTCTGATCACTTTATTGCTGCTTCCAAAAAGTAGCCCTGATGGGTTTCCAGGTATGATTTTTAGAGGTATGGTACAATTTCACAACACCCAATTACTGTAGGGAAAAGTAGAAATCTGAATACTATGCATATCTAAAATGAAGTCCAAACACATAGTTCATTATGTAAGGCCGTCTGCAGTCTTCTCCTGCCTTCTACTTCACTCTGCTCTGCAACTCTTTCTATCCAAAACAAACTAACTCTATGAAAATCGTATATTTAACTCCATTTCCCAAATCCCAGAAACATCTCTACATTCTCCTTTCCTTTGTTTAATTCTTATAATACTAGTATTATTTAAATTCTGTCTCCTTTCGTGAACACTCAAGCAACTCCACTCAAGCAACATGGAATTCCTGCATCTCCTTATTATTGCTACTGTCTATTTTTTATTTAATAACATTGCTATTATATATGGTATTGTTTTTATCGTTTAGTACACTGTAGAGCATCTCAAGTAATTTATTTCCAAGTCTCGTGGTGGAGTGACACAACATTTTGTACCCCATTGCTTATCATGTTACCTTTACCAGAGCAGGGAAGGGATAGATGGGAGTGGTTCATGATGAAGAATATTCTAGAATAATGGTATATAAGGGGAAAAGAAAAAAAACTTCAGCGAATAGATTTTTATTGATTTTTAGTTGTGGCTCTTCATTGACTTACGATGAGGTTACACTCCAGTAAGCCAATTGTAAGTTGAGAATATTGTTAAGTCAAAAATGCCATTTAATATCCCTTACTTACTGAACAAATATGGCTTAGCCTCTCCTACCTTACACGTGCTCAGAACATTTATATTAGCCTACACTTAGGCAAAATCATCTAGCACAAAGCCTATTTTGTAATGAAGTTTGACTATCTCAAATAATTTATTGAATACTGCTCTGCAAGTGAAAAACGTAGTGGTTGTCTATGCACAGAAAGAAGGGTTGTAAGTGTATTGGCTCTCCGCCCTCCAGATCACTGCCACTGCCCATCATCACCAGAGACCATCATCAGACCACATATCACTAGCTCAGGAAAAGATCAATATTCAAATTTGAACTATGGTTTCTACTGAATGCGTTTTGCTTTCTCACCATCTATAAAGTCGAAAAATCATATGTCGAACCAATATAAGTTGGAAAGTCTCTGCAGAAGTGCTTTCAGAACATGAATTTAATCAAACTAGAAGTCCTCCCCCAGCAAGAATTAACAGTCATAATTTAGTAAAGCAAGAAACACACCAAACTCAAGTTTTATTTTATTTTATTTTTAATTTTATTATTTTTTTTGGCTGCATGGCATGTGGGATCTTAGTCCCCTGACCAGGGACTGAACCCACACCCCCTGCATTGGAAGTGTGGAGTTTTATCCACTGGACCACCAGGGAAGTCCTCAAGTATGTTTTAAAACTATTTATTTATAGTACCTCCTCATAGAAACTCTCCAGAGCTCCATTGGCTGTCCCCTGCAGTGGGCTCCTATAGCACCTGTGTATAAATCCACCAAAAAATTCTATCACTCTGTATCAAAATTCACTTGTTTACTGACCCTGGGCTCCTTCAGAAGGAAATCTGACTATCACCTAATGGGTTCCCATCACCTAATACAGTGGCAGAGGACATGGTATATAAATATTTGCTAAATGGATGCATAACCATGCCTTAAACGGGATTTTTAAACTGGTAGTTTTTGTGTTTACATTATACAAATTATAAAGCACCTCTATCCCCAAGGAAATGAAAACCCCTAAAATAAATCAGCAAATGCAGCCTTTCTAGGTTTTGTTTACATTAAATAATTTTCATGTTTTCTCTATACTATATCAATAGTGTGGATATAGTGTAGAGTAATTACACAATTATTGTGCTAATGAATTAATAATTTTTACAAATTATTTTTAAAAACATGCATTAATTTGGGACGCTATAATCTGATAATTTCACTTTTCCTTTTTGTATTTCCTTGTATAGCATGTTAATATTTTAAATATTAAATATAAACCAAATTGCTGTAGGTTTTCTCTCAAATGGATTTTTAATAATGTTACTAACATTTGCCATTATTAGAGATTTAAGTCACACCAGACTATTTCTATTACAGTGCAATGAATATCTCTATTTGGTATATGCTTCCTGTTACCTCATAAATTATTTAGGATACTTGATGAAATATTATAAACATTTTGTACTCATTGGAATAGTTGCTTTACCAAAGGGTTAAACAACTTTTTTTACCAATAATGAAGAAATGTGCGTGTATATATGTATATAAATATATATAGTTAAAATTGGATGTGTGAATTTTTACTTATTATTTTTTTTCTATTTACTATACGTTTTCAAAGTGCATCTTCAAACAATTATATTAAGACTGAGCTGTTTGGTGGTAAAGATAGGTCTCATTGTAATTTTGTAATCATTTGCTCCCAACAACAAGGGTCAACAAACATTTATGGAAATTACATGAACTGAGTTAACCAGTTCATGTCATTTTTGAAAGCAACTTAAAAAGACTTCAGTATAACTTTGGACTCACATGCTTTGGGGCTTTTTGGTGTCTCATATTCGGTGTTCAGCTTTTTCTTGGCATGCAAATGTTTGTAATCAATATTGTTGACAGTTTTCTCCACACAGTGGATAGAGGTAATGTGTTCTTGATGGCCAAGCTGAAACTGTCAACGCTTTGTGGCAATATGTGAGCAAGTGGCAGCTTTGAAATAATGTTCCCTGGAGAAAACAAAAGGTTTTCCTGCTTTTAGTTTCTGTGAGCATCTTGGTTTATTCTAGGCTGTTATCTCAGAAACTGAGAACCAGTATGTCTTGGTCTGAGAGCTTGCCCTCCAGTGGGCGCCATGTTTGTCCTTCACAATGAAATATCCGATTAGATCTCAAGTGGTGTACCAAAGGCACTGAGTCTATGAATCAAAAGCATAATGTATCAGACTAATTTGCTGAAACTTGAATTTAAAGATTACACTAAATAAGCTATGGAACTCTTAACCAAAACTAGTGAAAAAAATAATAACAAAGGAATGAAGCTAGTAAATTAAATCAAACAAGTATCAAGTCAATTTATGTTCTGAAATAAAACTATATTTTATGAGAACATTGGAATAACATAATTTTCATGTTTTCAAAGGATGATTTTCTTACATAATATGGACTGCTAGTTTTGAATTGAGGAATTGAAGAATTCTGTTTGATTATGATTTTTGATCATATATTTCAAACTTTATTTATTGATAAAACAGTATTTTGTTCTTTTTACCATTTGAGTGTTATTGAATTAAGCAACATTTTCCTCCACACATTCTTCCATTTTTCCAGAAATAGGAGCACGAGTGGGCTGGGATCCCGGGGGAAAGGATGGTGGGAATGGCTTGGGAGAGGATGCCCTCAAGAAACTTCTTTCATAAGAGGGAAGAGATATGGGAACATATGTATATGTATAACCGATTCACTTTGTTGTAAAGCAGAAACTAACACAGCATTGTAAAGCAATTATACTCCAATAAAGATGTTAAAAAAAAAGAAAAGAAACTTCTTTCATAGTTTCCTTTTAAAATTTAAGGTTTTGTGTAATTAATCTATTACAAAAGTAAATTATATATGCATATCAACAAAAATCAATGCAACAATTAGTCACATCCATAGAAAAGCCTTCTGTTCAAATAGACCCTTCATTATACAGATTAAAGTTTTTCCTACCCTCTGCTGGAGAAATGGGTAAGAGAACCTTTTCTGAATATGTATTTACAGGTAGAGAAATTAAACACTACCATATGTTAAAACCACTTTTGATGGCCTTCTTGCTGGCTTAGCCTGTGCTATATTTGCTGCCCCTATTTAATGAGCCAGCAGGAACTCAGACACTTAGAGTGATAGAACCATAGGCAGATTTGCTCGGTTGCTGTAAAAAGTACCACAAACTGGGTGGCTTAAACAACAGAAACTTATTCTCTCACAGATTTAAAAGCCAGAAATCAGAGATACATATGTTGGCAGAGTTGGAAAGTTCCTTGTGAGGTCTGTGAGGGGGACTCTGGTCCCTGACACTCTTTTAGGTTCTGGTGGTTTGCAGGCAGCCTTTGGCATCCCTTGGCTTCTGCTGCATCACTGTGATCTCTGCCCTCATCTTCACATGGCTTTCTCCCTGCGTGCGTGACTGCCTCCGGATCTCTCCTTTTGTAAGGACACCAATTATACTGGATTAGTAGGTCCATCCTACTCTGGTGTGACCTCATCTTAACTAATTACATCTCCAAGACCCTATTTCTAACTGGTCAGATTCTGAGGTGTAGGGGTGAGGACGTCAACATATAAATGTGTGTGGGGGGGTGCAATTCAATCCGTAACAGGGACAATTTCCATAACTCAGAGATTAAGTAGTCAGAGCTAGAGGAATTTAGCCTGTCATCCAAAGTTTCAGATTTAAAGTGGTACTGCCTACATTAGAACTTATGGCATTTACTCTTTCCAAGAAAGCAGGTGACCCTCACAGTTAAACAATGGGCACCACAGCCATCTGCCTTTTCACTAAAAGCAGCTCAGTGGCTGAATGATTAAATAAAAATAAAATTTGTTTATTTTGAAAATAGCTTGAAAATAGAGGTGAATAGGTAATGTTGGGATTGTTTTCTTCAACATTTTCCTGGGAGAGAATGCATTAAAATTGACATTGTAAGTTACGATGGGAATTACGACCTAAAACCTATAATGCTCACTTCAAAATTTTCCTTTCAACTACCTTAGCAAAACCACCTTTTCTTCATCTCTCCTTCCCTTCTTCTCCATTTATTTTTAAGGTGTATTTATTTTTCATTCTTTTGACAGATATCTCTCACAAATCTGTCCTTTAACAATTCTTCTTCAAGCTGCTTTTATTCCTTAGATTCTGAATATTATCCCCCAGTCCGCAAAAGATGGTGGAGATGCAATGAGAAGTAGAGTTACAATCAATGTCAAAATACGGGTCTGCAATGTATGCTTCTGTGGAGTCATTAATTTTAAATTATTATGCATTCACCCTTATCTTTTGGAAATTAAGTCAATTACATTTATCAACTATTTTGAGAATCTACTATGTGAAAACAGTAAAATATTTGTAAAGCAAACTTAGAGTTCTCCTGTTATTCCTGAGTAAGTCATTGCTTCTCCATGGTCTTATACTTGAGCAATATACATGCTATTAATAATGTCTATTTTCAAAAATAACTTTGCTGAATAGTGTCTGCATAATGCTGGTTCACCAGATGAAAATGGATGTTCTGTGTTGAATGAGCTCTTAGAGGCACTCTTTGACCTAAAACTATCCTATAATCTTCCTCAATAAATGCTATATAGATGAAGAGAATTAATTATGGGGGTATAATATTGAGTCCATTAATTGTTAATTTTGTCTTATACCTAATTTTATATAATACACTTGGAAATGTTTTCAAGAAAATCTGCAGGATGGAAACTAGCAATGCTTTGAAGAAAATTTAGAAGTGCAATATGTGTACTTGAGATTTAAAATGCATATACGGGCATTGAATTTATTTTAGAGAGGAAAAATTTAGCAGCCAATAATTATTGCTACAATTGGATAATTGTGCAGGCAATTGAGTGATTCCAGTTGCAGTTGGACACTTTCCACTTATCTCTGAGTTGTAATTAACCAATTTTCTGTATAATTATTTGTACCTGGGCTTTTAGGCTCTTAAATTATCCTACTTCATGCTTCAAAAACATGTTTCCACGTTTATCATTTCTTATTGGGAAGACCACTGAATTCCCTGAATATTAAGGCAATTCCATCAAAGAGAGTTCCATTAAGGTTAGTTACTTCGGACTGGAAACGGAATCCCGCAGCAGTTTAAAGCTGTTCATACACACATAAAATTGGTTTAAATGCGTTGACTAAACTGAAAAATTAACTTCATCAAACAACAAGCCATTTCAGTCAAAACAATTTCTTGACAGAATTGACATCTTGACCAATTATTTAGCTGAACTGATAGTTTGTTTTATTTAATTTTCCTGTCAATTTACTGAAAATTCTCTGAGAGTCCGTTACAGCCAAAATGTGCTTATAGGTAAATAAAATAAATTACAAATATATGGTACAACATTATGCTATGTAAATACATAAATGATATAACACAACATTTAAATATGGTGAAATATCTAAATATTTAACCAGTTGCATTTTTCACAGTAAAATATTCTATAGATGCTTACGTGATTTTATGTGTTAAATGCCTTTATCGCCGAGTTACTGTGTGTGATAATTTGATTATACTTGTGTGCATATGCCATGTGTTCATTTTCTAGACAAGCATTCTATCTTATTTACCCAAATATCCCAAGTGAGTCACAGACTTCCCAGCACATATTAGGTGCTTAATAAATGTTTGTTGATAATCACTCTACAAAACAGAGACAAATAACATATCTTATTTGCCCTCACTTCAAAAATACACTGTTTTTGTTTCATTTGTTTGTCTCTTTTTAACTAGAAGTATGACTTTTAAGAGCAGAACAGATCTGCAAATAATTAGTAGTAGGGCATCAAATGATCCCAGGTCCCAGATATAATAGTGTTAATCAGTGTTTTGAGCCTACGTTCACCTTGAGGGGTAAAGTGTGTGTTAGAGTAGGCAGACTTTAGATTGTCCCAGGGAGGGGATGCTTGTGGCCTTCTCCCATTGTTCTTAGCCCACTCTCCAGTGCTTCACGTTGGTGAACACCATCCAGAAACCGGCTGACCAGCGAACCTGAGCAGTGAATACTAAGGGGGTCAGAGTGCTAAAGTGTAAAAGGAAGCAGAGGAAACACTAGAAACCAATCTGAGATTTAAACAGAAAATAGACAGCAGACTTACTATTATGACCTCAGGTAACCTAGATTTTTCTCCTGGATTTATCAACTTTGGCCACCACAGCTCCCTCCCGCTGTGACACAATAGGCCAGGAGCCAATTCACTGCCTCCTTTCCCCATCAACCCTTCACATTTTGTTGATTCTTCTATTATATTTTTTCTCCCTCTAGAGCTGCCTTTAATACCTTAAAGTTAAACGTGTACCTATTTATCTTGATTTAACAGTTTTAGATAGGACAAATTTACTTTGGTCCATGAAAGGTAAAGAAATAATAACGTTTACTGTCATCCCCCCTTTATTCCACTCTACAAAACTTAGATACCTTTTATTTTGTGATGATACCGTTTTACATGTGAACAATCACCCAGTTATGCAATAACTTTAATGATGTTGATGATTTAATAAGATGAAAATCAAACTCACAGCATACATGACTTTGATAATTTACCACAATTTCTCGTAGCACCAAGTACTGTAGGTAGAACAGTATGGAAAGAAATTGTAATCCCAAGTCACTTAAAAACCAGTATTCAAATATATTTCCAAGTATCAAAGGGGCTGGGGTCTTCTGTTGTTTTTTTCCGTTTATTTTTGTTTTTTCCAGATTACACGTTATTTTGGTAGGCTAGAATAAAGGTCCACCATCAGTGTTCTGATCCCTGGAACCTGTGACTCTTGTCTTTTATGGAATAAGGGACTTTTCATATGTGATTAAGTTAAGGATCTCGAGGTGGAGAGATTGTCCTGCATTACCTGCAGCAGCTCAGGTGGGGTTCTCCTAAGAGATAGGAAAGAATGTGATGGGGCTCAGGGCTGTCCACCCCAGAATGTGCCACTTTGGCATGTGTATTGTTTCCAGAGGAAGACAAGCAAGGACCAGCAGACTCCGTAAGGGCTTTTTATCTTCCTCTTAACTGTCTAGAATAATTTAGATAAAGGGTCTGTACCAAGAAAGAGCTAATACCAAAAATAACTCTTTATATTAGGAAGATATCTGCATGGTATGGCAAACATTTGTTTATTAAACATCCGCTTTTCTCATCTTCCTTAGACTTGTCTTCCTTACTTTTGAGACCCCAGATCCCTATCCTCGTCTCCTTAGCTCAGGATGGCATATACACCTCAATTACCTGACTGCTGGGGAGCCTCTCATATCTTTGTGGGGCTCCCATTCATATGAAATTGAATTTGTTTTTCTGTCCTATGTCAATTTAATTATTAGACCAGCCAAAAAAGTGCAGAAGGAAGAGAAAAACTTTTCTTCTCCAAGCAAGGACAAAGGCAACAGGAGAAGACAATAGAAGGATAGAAGCAGAGATTGCAGTGAAGCAGTTAGGAACCAGTTGAATGCCGCAGCCTCTAGAAGCTGGAAGAGGAGTGGGTATATCAATTCTAAGGAATATTCATATGGAATATGTTTCAAAAAGAACAACAGAAATTCTAATGTTTCATCCATCACTTGATTTTAATAAATAAGGTAATAAGGCAATAACATGGGTTGCCTATAAATCCAAGCCTTGCAGATGATCCATTTTAAGTTACGGAAGAATCTGAAATTGTAAGCGATTCTTAAAATCTAATTACAACCTGAACGTGGCTGCAACTCTAGAGATGAGTTAGAGTTTTCAAGGAAATGCTTGTTATTATCTGGTTCCTACAAGTCTCCCCCAACATTAGTGTTAAAGTGGATTAGAGGGAAGGGGAGGGGAGGGGGAGGGGAGGGGAGAAATAAAAGTAAGATCTGCCCAACAAGTATTCCATTATGTGATTTTGTTCATCTCCCTTTTTGGATTCTCAATACAAGACTTACTATGGATATTAGTTATTCATATATATTGTACTTCTTATATTCTAATCTCTCTGAATGTTTCATTTGTTTTTAAGTGCAAAAGCACATTTTCAAATGGTTTAATGTTAGCTTTGTCTATATTATTGAAATAAAATCTGACTGAAAAAATTGTTGGATATTTATCCATGTAGAATCTTGATAGGACCAATAAAGGCTGGCATTGATTGTTATATTAATAAAATCAAAGACCACCCAAAATGAACTTGAACATAAGACAAACGACTTGATTTTGAACCAACCCTTTTATTGGTCTAAAGCAAGAGGACATGGGGAAAAAAAATGGTTTGCTGTGTAAATGTCCTCTTATTGCTCTTTTTTTTTTTTTTTTTTTTTTTTTTTTTTTTGCGGTATGCGGGCCTCTCACTGCCGTGGCCTCTCCCGTTGCGGAGCACAGGCTCCGGACGCGCAGGCCCAGCGGCCATGGCTCACGGGCCCAGCCGCTCCGCGGCATGCGGGATCCTCCCGGACCGGGGCACGAACCCATATCCCCTGCACCGGCAGGCAGACGCCCAACCACTGTGCCACCAGGGAAGCCCCTCTTATTGCTCTTTTGACAAAGGAATGTATTTATACATAACAAACATACAGAAAAATACTTCCAAAATGATTTACTATATAAAATAAATATACATTGTTTCTATGATTCTACATAGATAGTAAAAACTTCAGTTGGCAGACTTTTCAGAATGCTAAAAATCTGTTGGATACCACATTTTATATTATGACTTATTTTCCTAAAATGTAAACTTATATCATGTTAAGTTGACTATTGTGACACAATTCTCTATCATATTTTCATGAACTCTAAGTCTTATAATATAAACACTTGACATTTAATGAAGATGTTATTGTGTTCCTGTAAGAGTATAAGAATAATAGTATATTTTGGGTTGATGGACAGCTGGAAGACAAAACTCTAACTGACAGGGATAAGGTCACTTGTCATAAAATTGTATTTGCTGTCTGAAAATTGATATGTAACCAGTGAATAAGTAAAACCACTTAAAACTTTAGATGTGTGGTGGAGATATTGACCTTTTCTTCTACCTGATTTTATATATATATATATATATATATATATATATATATACACAACTGTCAAGTTAATTCCTGTTTTCTTTAACCTTGTACACTGTTTGAAAAAGCAATTTCTACCATTATAATTGATATGTTTTTTATTCTCTTGCTATAAGTGCATTTTAATTTTCAGTTCTAATATTTGAGATATTAAGTAAACTTCATTAAAGCAAAGACATGTTAATCTGTAAAAGATTCCTGAAAAAGAAGTGTACCTTTAATTATGGACGAAAGATACATTTAGAAATCTTCATTTCTTTTGAAGTCATGAAAGGCAAGATATTCGTAATAGAGTAAATCTTTTTAAAATAGAGGTAATAAAAATATAGATTAAAAAGTAGATTGGGGCTTCCCTGGTGGCGCAGTGGTTGAGATTCCGCCTGCCGATGCAGGGGACACGGGTTCGTGCCCCGGTCTGGGAAGATCCCACGTGCCGCGGAGCGGCTGGGCCCGTGAGCCGTGGCCGCTGAGCCTGCGCGTCCGGAGCCTGTGCTCCGCAACGGGAGAGGCCACAAGAGTGAGAGGCCCGCGTACCACAAAAACAAACAAACAAACAAAAAAGTAGATTGAAAATCAGTATATGCAGAGTGATACAGTTTTTCAATAATAGCATCTAAGGATATGAAATTTTGAAACAAATGATGCTTACAATGGTTACATGAGTTGTAATATCATCTGTTAATTTTTTTCACTTTTTAGTATGTGTCCTAAGTTTTCTGTGGTGAACAAGTGTGTTTGAAATTGTAAAAGAACAGGCTAGTACAAATTTTAACCAGCCTTTTTAAAAATTATAAACTGTGTTGTTGATTTTTTTATTGAAGTATAGTTAAGTTACAATGTCATGTTTGTTTCAGGTGTACAGCACAGTGATTCGGCTATATATATATTATATATATATAGTATATATATGTAACTACTTTATATGTAAAAATTTTCAGATTCTTTTCCCTTATAGGTTATTACAAAATATTGAGTAGAGTTCCTTGTGCTCTACAGTAGGTCCTTGTTGGTTATCTATTTTATATCTAGTATTGTGTATCTGTTAATCCCCTCCTCCTAATTTATCTCTCCCTCCACTTACCCTTTAGTAACCATAAGTTTGTTTTCTATGTCTTTGGGTCTATTTCTGTTGTGTAAATAATTTCTCAGGACTAATACTGTAAATTGTCTTTCATTTATCTACATCTCTTTGAGTTCTTTATTGGACATGGTTAAGCTAATTGAGATGGGAATTGGAAATTCCCGGTTGGTATCTTAAGTCAGTTATATTTTGGGTAGCTTTAGATGCTTCTTGCGTATACAGATTGGGTTAAAGCCAAAGAAATCTTTTTCCAAATTGTCAATGCCTTTCCATTTCTTTAGTATTTTTACAGCCATTTTTAGGAATATAGAGAATAAGCGTTTATTGTGGAAAATTTTTAAATAGATATTTTTAAAAGTATAAAATACAAAGAATAAAGGCAGCCATGATCTCACTATTTATTGGTAACTACTGTTAATAATCCCTTGAACTTCCTCTTTTATTATGAATATATTATTGAAAAACAAAGTGGAATTATGAGGACAGGGATTTCTTTTTCTATTTTATTTCCTTATATATCTCTAGCACCTAGAACTACACTTGACACACAATAGGTAGCCAGCAAATTTGTTGAATTAATGAAATGAAGTTTTGTATATGCCTCATTTCCCTCATGTTACATTCTAAAGGGCCTCCGCATATCTTTAAATATTCTTTACAATCATTATTTTTAAGGGAACAGTCTCTTCTCCACTCATCAATTCTACCTGCCAAGGAATCCATTATCAATGATTTAGTGTGTTTCTCAATTACCATGTTTTCAGAGGCAAATAACACACTCCAGTGTAAGATGTCCAAAGCCATAAAGTCAGTTTATTGGTTCACGTATGTGAAAAGTCAAGTGCCATGGACACCTTGGGGCCTGGTTTGGTCAGTGCTCTCACTCTTCTTCTGCATGATTTTCCCAACTTCACTCTTCATCATGTGTGGACTTCAGGCTGACCCCCTTCACAACAGCAAAAAGAGCAATGTCCAGGTGTCCCTGCATGACGACTTCCAGAGCAGGAGAGAGCCTCCCCAGCCATCAGAAATGATCTCCATCTCTACTTTCAGAGTGGAGAGACCTTGGCTTCACATGACTTAACTATGAAAGTTTAGAAAGCTGCCTCCCTAGACGGGGGTTTACTCTTTGTTCCAGGAATTTCTTGCCCAGGAAGATAACTCTATAACTACTCAATAATGCCATTGATGACAGATTACTCAATGGCTCCCTTTCAAGATATTGTTTTGTTCATTTGGGCTACCAGCCTATTTCTTGGGACACTTGATGACTTAATTGAGCAAAGGATGCACTAATCAAAACATTGCTTTTTGTCCAGGCTTGTTTCAAGGTCCTCACCTCACTCTGTGCACTAATGTTGAACTAATATTTCATGCACTTTGCTCCGTCCTGCTCAGATCCCTTGACTGAAAGGCCTGATTTAAGCCACTCAAACTCAGAACATGAAATCCTATTCTGACTTTTCTATTCTGATACTACTAAGACTCCATCAAGGTGATACTGTAATTGGTCTTGTAGGAATGAACCAGGCTTTCATTAGCAATAGATAATATAGTGGTCTTTTGGAAAATCAGTACCTGGCAATTTTGATTAAACCATGGCCAAGGATTCAATGCAGAGATTGGTCTACCCTTCTGTGCAGACCTAAATTTACCACTCTGTCAAGGAGCATAGGATTAATCTCAACAACCACAACACTTACTTTATTTTCTTAAAATTCTCAATCACATCACAGTTATACCTCCAATCTTATAGTGCAATCTAGGTGAAGGTTGAAAAGAAAACATCTGTGTGCTAGAACAAATCTAGATGAACATTTTTAGAAATTATATTAAAAAAAAAACAAACTAAGGAAAGAACGTCAAACCTAAATGCATTTGACTGAAATGTTTTTCTAACTCATGTTAAAAAGATTCCAGAGTGTTTAAATCAAATACTATATTGGTTGATTGATTTATACTCATGCAGCAAAATATTGCTTTGAAAAAAGTTTTCCAATACTATCTTCTTCAAACTGGGAACTCATATGTTTGCCAAAAAATAAATTGCATTCTATCCTTGAATGCATTGAATCTATTTGACATATAAAATGCATTAGGTTTGAGAAGAGACCAACCTTAGCAGAGTATTTTCACTCATCCTTGCAGTTTAAGCTGGTGAACATATGACCTACTATATAATCCATGGTTTTAGAATTGCTGTGAAATGTGTTATAAAACAACAAATAAACCTTATTATTTATATATCCAAATGTGATAGCATTTTTAATTCATTTTGAATCATGTAGAATTTTTTCCTCAATGCTACTGCATATTTTATTGCTATACCCATATAACCATTGTATTGCTATATTTCAAAAGTGTAAAATAACTAAAAATGTTGAAATTTCTGTATATCTTCTGTATATACTCTTTTCTTGGACACACCTTTAGAACATATCTATTTCTTCCTGTGTTCATGATGGATTGATCACATTCTTTTGGTCTTCTCTTTGCCCTTCAAAATGGAAGACAAAACGTGCCATTGCTGAAATTATTGGGATAACATTCAGTTTAAAAGTAGGCATTTATTTAAAATCCACCATCTTCTGGGGATAGTGTTGTATCTCTGGGGAAAGACCCAGCCCCTGCCCTCAATGAACTCACGTTAACATTTGGAAGCAAAAATCTGAGAATGTTTTAACGTGAGATAAGTGACAAAGAAATGTATAGGTTGCCTTTTTGGAAGATAGAAAAGGTGTTTAATCTAAAAGAAAAGTAAAATATTAAAATATGGAAGCAGAAAAAAATTTTAGACACTCTCCCACTGAACTCCTGTAATATTATAGTTGAATAAAGAAAGACCAAATAAAGTGAAGGTTTTGCCTGAGATGAGAAAATTAGTTCATGGGACATAAGGAGTAGTGGAAAAAATACAGGTTTCATTGATCCTAGCCTTTGACTTTTATATTAAATTTTATTCTTGGGTGGACCTGTTAGGTTAAATCCTTTATAAATCTTTGCCTTCAGGCTTCACAATTGTCTTCTACAAACATTTAATTTATGAGGATGCCATGTATGTCCTTTGACCACAGGTTGCTATGAAGAGAGCTCAACACACCTGATTCTTAAGTGGAGTTCATTCATGTCATTCCCAGAAGGAACATTAAAACAGAAAGAATCACAAAGCTTCAAAGAATTCATGTCTGTCCCTTTAGAGTGGGATACCTTGTTTATATATGGAAGTGGGAAGAACTCATGTTTAAATGAGGGTGAATATATTAACAAATCACTAACTATTATGGCCTCTTTCTCATTAGGTGCAAAAATATCTAAAAAGCGCAACCTGAAGCAATATTCAGCAAAGTTAATCTTTATCAGGTATCCTATTATCTAGTGCAAAATATCATTAGTTTTAATATAATTTTTTTGGCTATTCTGTCAAAAGAATTATGTTTAATAGTGAGAGGACCTGCTTAGATTTGAAGTTTTATGCATCATCAAATAAACTTTATATATGCATTACAGATGAGAAATGAGACTATTAAAAATGTTTAAAGACAAACATTACAAAAATTTTTTTTAAAATTATGCCAAGACTGTGTATTAAAAATCTTCCTAAAACAGAATTTTCACTAATAAAAATTTGTGGAATTTCCTTAATTCTGAAAGTCTAAGTCAGTTAAAGAAAATGTACATTTACAAATGATCACAAATAGCACACTGTATTATGGAAAAATATTGTAAGGTAAGAATTATAATTTGTACATTTAATATGAACAACTTCTTTCTGAATACTATACATATTTAAGCATTTTCATAGTTGTAAATATATATATATATTTGTTACAAATAGTAAAAGTGTGTGTTTTTCTGTATGTGTAAGTATAAACACACACACACAAACATGAATACAGGCACAAATGCACACACATTTAGGAGGTATACATTTTCTGCATATGATCACTCAGCAAATCTACAAAATATGGCATAACATAGATTCAGTTGGAATACAAATTAAATATCAGATCTAGTGAATTATTCACACTGCAACAAAACAAAATTAAAACTCAACTTGATAATTATACAATAATTCTGTTTTGTGTTAACTTTTTAATTCATCATTTAGTACAAAATTTTTCCCTTTGTCAATTTCCCCAGGTGCCAAAATTATATTAAAAATGACTGAGATACATGAGTATCCTGATAAGAATCACATATAATTGGAAACTTATTGACTGCATAATAATCAGGATTATTTGTTTAACAAAGATATATTGAGTCCTAACCATGTGATAGGCAGGGATCTAGCACTGGATGCATATTAGTAAATACAACAGTTTATTTGTCTAAAGGAGCTGATATTACATTATTAGTCCCATTAAGTGGTTACCATGGGGGAAAGTGTTAAATAGATGGCAGCATTTCAGGAACTGTAAACTAGAAGTTCTTATGATGAAGCCCAGACCTGGGCTTCAAAGATCACGTAGCCCTGAGTTGATTATAATTTTTCATGTAATCCTGAGTTGCCCTGAGTAAGCCCTCAGTTGATTACATGAAAAAATACATATATATGGTTAACTGATGAAAGAAATAACTCAGGTGATGCTGGAGACTCTGCTTTTTTTGGTCAGTTGTACCTAATTTTCCTGGAAGAGAGTCTACAAATGGAAGAGCATCATAGCTGAAGCAGAATTGTTCACAGGGAGTAAAGAAAAGGAGACTACAATTTAAAAGTAAATGTACTACTAAAATAAATTGTATTATAGATTTTCAAGATACTATCATGTTGAAAAAACTAGGTATAGGGTACATGGGATCTCTCTGGATTAATTCTAACAACTGTATGTAAATATATAATGATCTCAAAATAAACAGCTTAAAAAAATTAGTAGGACATCTGGTTTCCAGTTCTGCATATAAGAAACTTGTAACTTGCCATTTCATCCTAACAAGTAAAGACTGAACAGACTGAAAAATCAGCAACTGTTCTTGGATCCTTAAGAGAACTGAGGGCACAGAGCAAACCTTGGCTCCTAAGATTAGAGAGACAGATAGGCAAATTCAGGGAGCCAAGGCTTACCTGAGCAAATACTCATAGGCTGAAACTGCCATGGGAACCAGTGCTGGGGTAGAAAAACTTGAATTGTAATTGATGAATTGCTGGAGGCTCAGCATGTACAAGTCTGAGAGTTAAAAACTCCAGAGGGACCAGTCATAGGTGGACCTCCATAATATTGGGAATTTTACCTCCAGGAGCTCAAGCCAGTTCTCACATTAAAAATCAGAGAAAAATCCCCTCTGGATTTTAGCAGGCGAAGGGGAAAAGGAAAGATTTCAAAATAAACCGGAGCACTCTGTTCTACCTAAGAAGATCTGCCCTCAGGGGAAACTGCTTAACCGGATCCTCACCTTCTGGGGTATTCAACATCATACTAGAAGGTCTAGCTAATGCAACAAGACAAGAAAAAAATAAAAGTATACAGACTGATAAAGAAGAAATAGAACTGTCTTTGTTCCCAAATGACATGATCATCTATGTCAAAAAATCCTAAAGAACTGACCAAAAAACTCCTGGAACTAATAAATAATTATAGCAAGTTTTCAAGATACAAGGTTAATATACAAAAGTCATTTGCTTTCCTACGTAACAGTAAGAACAAGTAGAAATTGAAGTTAAAGCACAATACCATTTATATTAGTAACCCCCCAAATAAATACCTATGCATAAATCTAACAAAGAATGTGCAAGGTCTATTTTCGGAAAACTACAAAATTCTAAGGAATAAAATCAAAAAAGAATTAAATAAACGGAGAGATATTCCATATTGCTGCATTAGGAAGACACAATTTTGTCACGATGTCAGTTCTTCCCAAGTTAATCAATAGATTCAATGCAATCCCAGTCAGAACCTCAGCAGGTCATTTTATGGATATTGAC
The DNA here is from genome assembly GCF_002837175.3 of Physeter macrocephalus. Taxonomy (NCBI): domain Eukaryota; kingdom Metazoa; phylum Chordata; class Mammalia; order Artiodactyla; family Physeteridae; genus Physeter; species Physeter macrocephalus. The sequence continues at coordinate 74,540,832 of NC_041226.1, forward strand.
AAACTGATTCTAAAGTTCATATGGAGAGGCAAAAGACCCAGAATAACCAACACAACATTAAAGGAGAAGAAAGTTGGAGTGCTGATGTTACACAACTTCAAGACTTACTATAAAGATACAATAATTAAGACAGTACGGTTCTAGTAAAAGAACAGGCAAATAGATTAATGGAATAGAATTGTGATCCCAGAAATAGATCCACATAAATATAGTCAATTGATCTTCGACAAAGGAGAAAGGTAACATATTGGAGTAAAGACAGTTCTTTCAACAAATGATGCTGGAACAACTGGACATCCACAAACAAAGAAATGAATCTAGACACAGATCTTATACTCTTCTCAAAAAAATTAACTCAAAATAGATCATAAATGTAAAATACAAAACTATAAGACTCCTAGAAGATAATTTAGGAGTCAACCTAGATAACCTTGACTATGGTGATCACTTTTTAGATATAATGACAAATGAATGATCAATGAAAGATATAACTGATAAGCTGGACTTCCTTAAAATTAAAAATTTCTGTTCTGTGAAAGACAATGCCAAAAGAATGAGGAGATAAGCCCCTGACAGGGGAAAATATTTGCAAAGACATATCGGATACAGTACTCTCATTTCAAATACACAAAGCAGTCTTAAAACTTAACAACAACAAAAGCCTGATTGGAAAATAGGCTAAATTCTTAACAGATACCTCATCAAAGAATATATATAGGTGGCAAATGGTGTATGAAAGATGCTCCACATTACATGTCATGAGGGAATGAAAATAAAACAACAATTAGATGCCACTGAAGACCTAGTAGAATGGCCAAAATTTGGAACAGTGACAACACAAAATGCTGACAAGAATATGGAGCAACAGGAATTTTCATTCTTTTCTCATGGGAATGCCAAATGGTATAGTCACTGGAAAAAAGACTATTTGGAGGTTTCTTACAAAACTAAACATATTCTTACCCTATGATCCAGCAACCATACTCCTTGATATCTATTCAAAGGAGATGAAAATATGTCCACACAAAAACGTGCACACCAATTTTATAGCAGCTTTATTCATAACTGCCAAAACTTGGAGACAACCAAGATGTCCTTCAGTTGGTGAATGGATAAATAAACTGTGATACATCCAGACAATGGAATATTACTGAATGTTAAAAAAGAAATGAACTATAATGCCATAAAAAGACATGGAGGACATACTACTAAGTAAAACAAGCCAGTTTGAAAAATCTATATTGTAGGATTCTAACTAGATGACATTCTGGAAAAGGCAAAATTATGGTGACAATTAAAATATCAGTGATTGCCAGGGTTTGCAGGACAAGAGGAGTGATGAATAGGCAGAGCACAGAGCAATTTTAGAACAGTGCAAATATTCGCTATACTATGATGATGGATAGGTGTATTATACATGTGTCCAAGCCCACAGAATGTACAACACTAAGAGTGTACCTAATGTAAACTGTGGACTTTGGGTGATTAGGATGTGTCAATGTAGGTTACTCAGCTGGAACAAAGGTTGATAGTGGGTAGTCAGTGCATGTGTGGGGCAGGGAGTATTTGGAAAATCTCTGTATCTCCCTTTAAATTTTTCTGTGAACCTAAGACTACTCAGAGAAAGTTCTCTTTTATTAATTCTCCAATACCAATTCTTAAAAGATGAAAAAGAAAGGAAAAATATATATACATATGGGTAAAAGAAAACACTCTGCATCTGGTATGATCAGTAGAAAATAGAGTCTATCACAGATCATTCCTCCCAGAGAACCAAGTCCACATACCAAAATTGGACTCATTGGCTTGTTTGTGCTTAAGTTCATTGATTCCTTGACGACCCTCATCAGTACCTCCTTTTCCCTTCCATTCATACTGCCTGGAGAGTGCAGTTAACAGGAGGCACGGTTGAAAAACTGGAGTGAAAAAAGAAGACAATTCAGGAATGTCTGCCCTTCTCTTCTTGCTTTAGGTGTCAACTCACAGGTCTGTGGTCAGGTCCACCATGACACCATTTTCCATCTTCCACTTGGGACGGTAGCTTCTGACTTCGAGGAACATCACCTGTTCCATTTGTTTAGTAGCACCTTAGAACAGTTGGTAAACCTGGTATTGCTTCACATGCCCATGGTGGCTCTTGATTTTTGCTTTCTTATAGAACCCTAATGGATAGAACAGAGCAGCAAAGATGAACCAACTGAAGAAAAGCCTTAGTGAGAGAGGAATCTTAAGCAAGTATACTTGGGAATGTGCCCAGAAGCCAAATATGACTGGTTTTCCAAAAGGAGCCTTTTCTTTGTTGTACATTCCCACAATGCCCTATATTGTAGATTTGATTGTATCTGTCTTGCATTGTTCATATTGCCTTTCCCCCAGACTACCTTAAGATCTTTTACCATATTTTTTCTCTTCTGCATATAGCAAAGTGACTGTATATTAAAGGTTATCAATAAATAATTTTTGAAAAAAAGTCAATATATTTTAAACTTCCTAGAACTTAAACCTCTTAATAAAATTTTTTATGGAAATAAAAATTTTATAAGGCAAATTATTTAAATGCTCTATGGGTCTCCTAACTGATAGTCTGTATAAATGAACTACTAGCTCTATAAACTAAATTTATATAAATCATGATTTTTGCCTAAAAACTTAATAACATTTTATATAAAATAATGTCTTTTGTTCTAAATTTATTTAACTTATTTCTTCAAGGCATTAAGCATTGCATTAAGACATAAGTAGAGAATATGGCTCAGCTATAAGTAATCAAAATTCTGGTTCTTAACTCTTAGTTTGTTCTTTTTATATGATTTTCTCAATCAACTATCTAATATTTTCCAAATCATCTGACACTGTCATAAAGAAGAGGATAACTGTTTTCATATTTTATTTTATTTTCCTACCAATAGCCAGCTAATAATAAAGTTGAATTCTGGAAATCTCCTTTATATCTCAATGGGATTGTTTGACACATGAGTTTATGATACCTGTAAATAAAATTTACCTAAACTTACTAGGGAAATAAAACATGAAAGAACCTTGAATAATACCCTAAGCCTAAAAATATGAAAGATTACATTTCTAGAAAATAGTCTTCCTGGGCTTCTTCAGATTTACTGCATATGTTACCAACTGGCTAAATACTGTTAATTAGTATAAAAGAATCATTAAACATAATCAGAAGAGACTTTTGATATTGGTATTGAGAAAGGAAATATTTTGGATTAGACTTTTTTACTCATTATTTACATTGTTTCGAGTCAATTATTCAGATGAGTGCTTAACCTTGCATAGATTTTTCAGTAAACTCCTGAGACAGTAAATTTCAACTGCATCGGCAGGCGGACGCGCAACCACTGCGCCACCAGGGAAGCCCCAGAAGAGACTTTTGATATTGGTATTGAGAAAGGAAATATTTTGGATTAGACTTTTTTACTCATTATTTACATTGTTTCGAGTCAATTATTCAGATGAGTGCTTAACCTTGCATAGATTTTTCAGTAAACTCCTGAGACAGTAAATTTCAAGGTATTCCTTTTTATCACTTTTAAATTCCATCACATCATAAAAATATGAAATTGGAAATGGGATAGATCAGAGTTTGTCTTACATGGCCCTCCAAATTGGCTTCATTACTACTCAATACAAGTCTCTTTTAATGGAAGATGTGAAAACAAGCAACAGTATTTGTTTTTACTGAGTTGAAAAGTAATTATTCTTATTTATTTTAAAATTCATCCAAAGTTTCATTTGTGAAGAACTTCCATAAATGGCATCTGTTAATCATTTCAGAGCTAAATATGACAGTGAAGGCAGAGAGGAAGAATTTCAGGGGAAATTAATTTTGTTTGGATTCTTTGGCAAGGAGATGATTAGAAAGAAAAGCCTAGCTGGAACAATGATTAAAAAGCAACACTTCATATTAAAGGGCTTTAGTAGAGAGTTGGAAAATTTCTCGAAAGGTTTAAGTTTAAGGTTAAAATAAAAAAACAAACATTTAAAAAATGTGATAGGAGGGAGATTTCCATAATTTAAAATTGTATTGAAAATATGGGCACATTTTTCCCCTTGGCATGAAAATTCAGACACAGTTTTAGCTGCCTGCCTGTTGAATGCTTGGCCTTCCCAAGGCAATCCATTATGTGTAATGAGCAAGCAATGGCAAATAGTAACTATCATTACCAGGTGGTTATTTGCAATGCAAATTTTAAACCCTAACTCATAGATGGTTGGCTCTGGCAGTTGCCAAACAGCTGGGTTTTGAACCCTTAACCCATAGGATAGTCAAACTATAATTCCACAAGAATTTCTCCAAACATATTAATTTTTTCCCAGTGTCATTCAACATGATTATCAATGGCACCTAGTAATCCAATGTGGTGTTAGAGACACCATAAAATTGAATTAGACAGGCATGGTTCTTCTTCCTTGGAAAATACTTTCCCAATAAAAAAATAGCATATGCAAAATTAATGAGAATATTCATTAAATATATTTACTATTTATAAATGTAATTTTGTCTTTATTTGTCATACAAATGTCCCACAATTACTTTTTCTCTGGCATTTAGCACTATATTTCTAATAAAATTACCCACAAACATTACCAATGACCTACCGACCAACATATTCTTTTTCCTCATTAGCCCTCATCCTTGTGGATCAATCTGCATGTACTACTATTGACCATCCCTTCTTTCTTAAACTGTTTTCCTCCCTAGTTTCTATGATACTGATTTTTTTCTAATATCTGAAATTTTGACTGTATGTTCCCTATGGCAATGTTTTCTTCTCCACCTCTTAGACATTTTTCCCTAGGATATCCTTTGACCCCCTTATCTAAACTAATTTGTTCAGCACTCCTTTCCATTCCTGAAATTTTAAATAAAACCAGTGTAGGTGAATAACAAATATTTAGCTCCAGCTCTTAGTCTCTCTCAAGCTCCAAGGTCTATCTTTCCTCAACTTAAATCAATTTGGGTCAAAGTAAAACGTGTTGTTTTCTCCAGACCTATCCAATATCTTCCAGATTACCCCCTTTCTATCTTAGCAACAACACTTGGTCAGTTAAGCCAGGAATGAGTTTTTAGAGGACCCTTTCCTTCATTTATTTGTCACCTAGCCTATCGTTTTATTTTCAAAAATCCTTCTCCCAGCATTCGGTGCCCTGTCACACTACCTTCTGCATTGTCCTGGGCTGCTCAATATGCCTCTATAACTCTCCTCCGTTCAGTCTTTTTTTTATTTTTCCTAAATATTTTTAAAATTTATTTATTTTATTTATTTATTTTTGGCTGTGTTGGGTCTTCGTTGCTGTGTGCAGGCTTTCTCTAGTTGTGGTGAGTGGGGGCTACTCTTCATTTAGTGCGTGTGCTTTTCATTGCGGTGGCTTCTCTTGTTGCGGAGCATGGGCTATAAGTGCACGGGTTTAAGAAGTTGTGGCGCATGGGCTCAGTAGTTGTGGCTCACGGACTTAGTTGCTCTGAGCATGTGGGATCTTCCCGGACCAGGGCTCGAACCCATGTTCCCCGCATTGGCAGGCTGATTCTTAACCACTGTGCCACCAGAGGAGTCCCTCTCCATTCAGTCTTGATTTGACAACATTTTTACCATCTTACTTCTTCCATAATGTCATGTTCATGCTCCAAGAGGATTTAACTCTTCCTTCCTTATTAGGTCTATTGCATGTTTCTAACTATCTGTCAAAGTAATCAACAGTTTTAGCTGTCATAGCAGTTTATGAATATGTATGTATATATGTATGTGTATATGCATTATGTATAAATGTATGTATGTGTGTATACATATATTTTTTTTCCTTTAGTAGATCATAAACTTCTTAAAGCTGAGTCCACATTCTAATATTTATATATCCTGCATGGTATAAATACATTGAAAAAAAAAGGCATTGGCAAGGTAAAAATTGAGTGTATCAGAAGAAAAGGATTGAAATGGAAAGAAGGATGACAAAGTAAATGGAAATGTAGGAAAGCAAATGCACAGTATTTTTAATAGTTAAGTTCTTATGAATTTAGAGAAGACTGTCTTCCTGTATCAGCATGAATTAAGAATTTACACAGCATAATATTTTCATCAACAATTGATACCTAAGGTCAACAAGACTTTGACTTACTAGGAAAACACAATGTAATTAGGAACTCTGATGCATCTTTTTTAGAGACAAACTTGGAAGCTGTAACCACAGACAATTATAGTACCATGATTATGAGCTTGGGATTTGATGCCACTCTGAGATTAAAATTCCAGCATTGCCACTTCATTGTTTTGTCACCTTGAAAAAGTTGCTTGGAAACTTAAACTTTAATTATCTCGTATATTATGTGGGAATAATAATAGCAGACCTTTAGATATATATTGTTTGCTTGTTTTGACATACATTATTTATCACAACTATAGCATAAAGTAGGCACTCAGTGAATTGTGGTAGTTATTAGATTGCTGAAAGACTAGCTCTCCTCTAACACTGATCAAAGCAAATCATGTCCCTCCTATGCTTTACTAGAATCAAACATTCACTTTTTCCCACAAAACTGTAAACTTGTAGTGGTAGAAAGTATGTCATTTTTGTTCACCCAGAACAAAGCATAGAACCTGGTATACAGTTAGTGGTAGAGTTCCAGAAAGAATTTTTGGATGCACATTATAAATAAACAAATACTATGTAAATATATAATAGAACTTATCAATAATAAATGAATATATAAGTATATATAAATATTAACTATATTAATGACTCATCCAGTCACTCAGGTTTGTCCATTTTTCTTCTTAATGTTCTTCTAGAAAAAATAAGATAGACATCATAGCACACAATAATTCAATTTCTCCATACTGTATTCACAAAATGAGTGCCAAGAAATACTTCAGCAGCCAGCATAGAATGGTCCCAAATTCCAATTTTTAAATTGCCCATATTTGTTTTTTCACCATTTCGCCTAAATTTCAATTATCATGTGATAGCCAGACCAACCATTAAGATGTTCTTGAATGGGATGTTCAATTGGCACTCCAGCATTTAAATGAATGTTACTGCAGGCCAATTCATCTTTTTAGATACATTATAAAGAGAGGAGAGGCACAAAATTAAAATCACGTTTGATCAGGTGAACTAAACCAATGTTTAAGAGTAGTCTTTAAAGTCAGTGATGCTTGTATGGCATCCCTGCTCTATGCTGGTTTCTGAAGACAATGGTCTTAGAGTTCTGAAACGGAACTATGAAGGAACTTCCTTTTCAATGATTCCCTACTTCCCCCAACATGTTTTCAGGTGTTAAAGTACCCCTCCATCTTCCAACATGTATTTATGTCTGTTTTTAAAAGTCACCTCTTCATCTAGAGCTTAAAACCAAATGTGTGGGTACTATGAATATTTGTGAAATCTCTTAGTTTTTAAAAATATAAGGTATAAAATATTTTTATTACAAAATAATGAAATTGTGGGGATTTTCATATCTGGTACCTAATAAATGAACACATTGTATCTTGGTCTATTTGTAATGGCACTTTTGGAAAAATATTTATTTTTTAATGTTATGAAGAATTAGTTTAGTGTGAGATATTAAAGGAAATTATGTTACCTAAGTAAATGCCATAGAAATATCAGTTGATATTTTAATTGATTTCCATCTACTGTCATTTAAAAATAACTGTGCTTCTTACAAAGACCTCTATGTCTGAATACACAATCATTTAATGTTGCATTGGTACAATTTAATTGTGATCTAAATAGAATATTCTGGTATGGACCACACCTCTCTTTTTTCTTTTCTTTATTTTTCATTTTTTTCTTTTTTATTCTTTTCTTTTTTCTTTCCTTTCCTTTTCTTTATTTCTCTTAAAAAACGTTGTTTTCAAACTTTTCCAATTTACAGTATTAAAAAATGCAACTTTTATACACAAAAGAGATTAAATATTTGTAATTGGTTAAAATTAGCAAATATCACCCTTAAGATGGGCATATTTTATGCTGAGCACTACCAATGGGAACTCACATCAGCCTTACTCATTATTTTCTAGTTACTGATTTTCAGCTTTCTAAGATAAACTTATTTCATTTTGTTCCATAAATCACTTCCATCCAAATGAGATGTAGAAAACACCCTGAACCTCACTATGGAAGACATCACCAACTCAAGGCATCTTAATTTTCCTGCAAAGAGATGTCTGTTCTCTCTTCCCAATGTCTCTTGAATGCAAGCCAATGGGAGTTTTGAAGAAGGAATATTCGAAAATATAACAGCACTCATAGGGCTAACAAAATTAGAAGAAATAGAAAACATTAAACATTCTGATCCAAATATAAAACTCCCTAACACCATATACAAAAATAAACTCAAAATGGATTAAAGAACTAAATTTAAGGCCAGACACCATCAAACTCTTAGAGGAAAACATAGGCAGAACACTCCATGACATAAATCACAGCAAGATCCTTTTTGACCCACCTCATAGAGAAATGGAAACAAAAACAAAAATAAACAAATGGGACCCAATGAAACTTAACAGCTTTTGCACAGCAAAGGAAACCATAAACAAGATGAAAAGACAACCCTCAGAATGGGAGAAAATATTTGCAAATGCA
>NC_041226.1:74550154-74621600 GCF_002837175.3 Physeter macrocephalus
ACAGGGAGATCAGCTCGGTGCTTTGTGACCACCTAGAGGGGTGGGATAGGGAGGGTGGGAGGGAGGGAGATGCAAGAGGGAAGAGATATGGGGACATATGTATATGTATAACTGATTCACTTTGTTATAAAGCAGAAACCAACACACCATTGTAAAGCAATTATACTCTAATAAAGATGTTAAAAACTATATATATATGTTTTAAATTATATATGAGCTACCAAAACTTCAGTAGTCCTTCTTGTTATATAGTTACTACAGAATTAATAATATTTGCCTAGGGTTTTTTACAAAGGACCCAATGCCTTCACTATTTTGGATTTTTAAAAAATTATATAGTGGTCTTCGAGATGTACCTAAAGTGGTGCTATTTTTAGGTTTATTAAACAATTAATGCTCTTTTAAATAAAGATAATTTTTAAACACCAATTCTTAATGATTGCTGCAAGTTCATTTCAAATGAAAAAATGAATTTACCATCTGCTCTAAATAATTATAACAATCTTTAATTTAATTTTTGCCTACTTTATATTTCTTCCACTGACATTACACACACAAACACACACACACATTTTAAGAAACCAACTAATGGGCTTCCCTGGTGGCGCAGTGGTTGCGCGTCCGCCTGCTGATGCAGGGGAACCGGGTTTGCGCCCCGGTCTGGGAGGATCCCACATGCCGCGGAGCGGCTGGGCCCGTGAGCTATGGCCGCTGAGCCTGTGCTCCGCAATGGGAGAGGCCACAACAGAGGGAGGCCCCCATACCACAAAAAAAAAAAAAAAAGAAAAAGAAACCAACTAAGACTTCAGAAGGAAAAAGAAATAGAATTACGTATTCATTTTGACAAAATGCTATATTTCTTGGTTTGCCATGGGTTTTTTTATATAAAAAAGACACAAAATCTCAAGCCAGATATGCAGTCAAAAATGATTCTCAGATGTTGACAGACTTTTTAAAATGAATATAAATCTCAGCAAATAAATGTCAGCACTCTATATGCATAGAGCCTGAAATTTGTATCTTGTAGTGAAGGAAGCGATGCTAGATAATGATTTACAGCAGTAGATATGAAATTCTTTGGTGGAAAAAGGCAGATGCATTCAGTGGAAAATGGAAGAGTTCTTCAGATCACTATTGTCAGGAAAGATTGAGAAGATTTCTTTTTCCCTTTTTGTTTATTTAAATCATCCTACATGAATCTGTTTACCTGTCCTCCGGGGGTAATGATTGTATCACTGATGCTACAGCCTTCATTAATATAACTACATAGGTTTTTCCAACAGTAAAGTCAACTTGTTTATTATATTTTGATCTGCTGTGTGTAGAGTTCTGATATAAGTGCCATATCAGAAAAAGAAAAAGGCACTTTATTAATTTTATGTGCATAATACATTCTTTAGTTATTTTAATTACGGCTGTTCTTCAAGTAATGCTTTTCTATTATCTGTGTGTCAGCCAGCAATTAACATGTCTAATTAAATTAACTTGTTTTCCCCTGTACTTCAAAACAGTGGCAGTGGGATAATTTTTACTTTATCCTGAGAGAAATCCCAAATAAATTCAATATTTTTTAGACATACTGAATTTACGTGACTTTATTAAGTATAGAGTTTCTATTTTTTCATTGTCTGAACAGAAATTAACTCTCTCCCTCTCTCTCTCTCTATATATATAAATATATACATATAATTTCATACACACAACACGTACAAACACACATGCACACTCATTTTATGTTTAACTGTAGGAAGTCTTCATTATCATCCATCACATTAAATATGGAAGTTTGATTTTCATTACCTAAAACAAATCCTAGTTATACCTAGACTTCACTGTATGAGATGAATTAATTCCGCTGAACCATGTACACATCTCCCATTGATTTATACAGGGATCTTAATATATATGATATGAAAATTTTCACACAAGGTAAGATGTATTTAGGCAACTTTTGGTTTTCTTTCACAGGGGACCTAATGTGAAGGTTTTTCTTGGAAGCAAAGTACAATACATTCATTCTCTCCAAAATGTGTAGAAATATCCCGGAGAGTGACTCGAGAGAATACATTGGTAGATTAAGTATTCCAGTGTTCTCTAATACATATTTAGCAAAGATTCTTAGGTGAAAACGTTGCCACAAAAGACTTCTCAAGTCAAATGAAATTTAATGGATTTGATGAGACTGCAGAAACATCCTCAGAATCAAAAGAACATTGGAATGCTTTGTTGGTCTCTGGCTTGTGCTAAGTAACTTTGTGGTTTAGAAGAATGTTACAAGTGTAAGCAGGAAGAAGAAAGGGTAAAAACAGTCATCCCTAGGTGTCCACGGGGGATTGGCTCCAGGGCCTCCTTGGTTACCAAGATCTGCAGAAACTCAAGTCCCTTATATAAAACAGCACAGTCCACTCTCCATATCTGCAGGTTTATATCCAGGGATTCAACAATTCGATCCTTGGTTGAATCTGCGGATGCGGAACCACAGATACAGAAAGCAGAAGGCACCACGCTCCTTTCTCCCCACTGTCTATTTTTCAAAGGTTCTTTCTCTTTTCTGTCAACAATCCATAGGTTGAGTGTCTGATTGTCTTACTATGGTTTATGCACAGTCTACTATATTCCACCCAAAGTAAGAATAAAGCAGGGCACTGACTGCACTGATGCAAAGCAATGAGTTATGTCTGTAACCTGTTTCCTTGGTCAAACGTTAAAAATAACAACCAGCTACACCCTCCAGGAACCCAGATAACTGGACACCAAAACTACCTCTGCTCCAAGTCCTGCCTTCCCCTGGTTCTTTGTCATTAGGATCACTTTATTCTGTCATTTGGTGAAGCAAGTAACACCACACCCTAAAGAAATTATTCTCAACCTGCCCCGCACCCCCATGAGACAATTGACAATATCTGGACATGTTTGGTTGTCTTCAATGGTAACAGGTATTACAAGTCTCTAGTGACTAGAGATCAAGGATGCTGCTAAACATCCTGTAATACACTGGACAGACTCCCCTACTGCAAAGAACTATGGGGCACAAAATGTCAATAGCTTCACAGTGCGAGTTTGGGGGACCCAGGATAGAAAATGTAAAAAGATTGTCAAGGAAGGTCACGTGGTGGGGGAAGGAATGAATGAGGGAGAAAGGAAGGAAGGGGAGAAAAGTCACCAAACGTTTGCTACAGAAGTGAGGTCGCAATGTTTACTTAAGTCACCCTTTCGTGAATTTACATTTATAAACTACAAGGGTGTAGGCACATGCTAAGTGCCATGGCCAATATACAAAAATTTAGCACGCTTTTCTTTAGGCTTAATGATCACAATTTAAGCTATAGTTAACTCAATCTTTTTGTCTTCCGAATCTAACACTTTCACAAAACGCTCCTTCTGTGGAGTTAGGCAATATTTAGGAGCTATCTTACAGCTAATCAGAAATTTAAACACAAAGCTTGAAAATTAATCATTAAGAAGAATAGAACTCATTTAAAGAGGAAGATGTGTGTTTGGAAGATGTAGGAAACACAGAAAAATAAAGCACAGTGTAGGATACAAGAGGAAGTGATTTAAAATAGCATCTTATATAATTTCAGTTCATACTGAGTTATTAAAATGTTTATTCGTGAGCACATCATGCCTTTTACATATATAACTTGCTGTAAATTGGTCATATTAAAAGGAGACCTCGGGACCTCAAAGGGAGCACGACTTCAGAAATCAACTCAGTGAACTCAATAGGACAGTTATTTGAAATCTCTGGGCTTAGCCCGGGTCTCTTAGTAATCATGTGAGAGATCCTCTCCTTTGTCATTTATTTACTAATGGATAAAGACAGGAAAATACTAGGGAGAAAAAGAGAGAGAAAGGCAGGAAAGTGGCTTCATATTATCAATGTAAGAATATACTGATGATAGAAGTTTATATCTTCATTTTTACTCTATCATTTAAATGTTCATGGTAATACATTAATATATGGTATATCAATAGTCTCATTGGACTATTTCTTTTTCCTTCAAAAGCAGATTTTAATATAATGAAGAGTTATTTATCACTTACATTTAAGTGATTCAAATGTCTTAGAAAAGTGATTTCATCGCTTTCAGTGGTTAGGGCAAGAATTGTTATATATTATTTTGAGACTTGAATTCAGCCTATGAAGAATTCAGTTTGCAGTGAAGCAAAAATCCTCACAGGGGAAGGGTGATCATCATCCTTCATCGAAAATACAGTCTATTTTGCCTTGTATAGTAGATTTTAGTAAACTTAAGCCCATTGGTTTCCTGAATTAATTTACTTTCTTAGGTTATCTAAGAGTCTATAATACATGTTTTGACATCTTTATAACAACCTTCCTGTAGGGACAGTACAATTGTCCCTTGGTACCTGGAGGGGATTGATTCCAGGACCCCCGTGGATTCCAAAATCTGAGGATGCTCAAGTCCCTGACATAAAATGGTATAGTATTTGCATATAACCTATATACATATGCCCATACACCTTAAACCATCTCTAGATTACTTATAATACCTAAAACTATGTGAATTCTATATAATTAGTTGTAAATAAAATGTAAATGCTATGTAACTAGTTGCTGACACAGCAAATTCAAGTTTTGCTTTTTGGAAGTTTATGGAATTTTTTTTAATTTTTATTTTATTTTGGAGTACAGTTGATTAACAATGTTGTGTTAGTGTCAGGTGTACAGAAAAGTGATTCAGTTATACATATACATGTATCTATTCTTTTTCAAATTCCTTTCCCATTTAGGCTATTATAGAATATTGAGCAGATTTCTCTGTGCTATACAGTAGGTCTTTGTTGGTTATCTTTTTTTTTTAATTCAATGACACTTTTAATTTTAACTGTTATCTATTTTTTAAATTAACATTTATTGGAGTATAGTTGCTTTACAATATTGTGTTAGTTTCTGCTGTACAGCAAAGTGAATCAGTTATATGTATACATAATATGTCCACTCTTTTGTAGATTTCCTTCCCATTAGGCCGCTCCACGGCATGTGGGATCCTCCCAGACCGGGGCATGAACCCGCGTCCCCTGCATCAGCAGGCGGACTCTCAACTGTGCCACCAGGGAAACCCAGTCATCTATTTTAAATATAGCAGTGTGTACATGTCAATCCCCAACTCCCAATCTATCCCTCCTGCCACCCTTCCCCGCTGGTAACCATAAGTTTGTTTTCTAAGTCTGTGAGCCTAGTTATGTTTTGTAAATAAGTTCATCTGTATCTTTTGTTTTTTTAGATTCTGCATATAAGCAATATCATATGATATTTGTCTTTCTCTGTCTGACTTACTTCATTTAGTATGATAATGTCCAGGTCCATCCATGTTGCTGCAAATGGCATTATTTCACTCTTTTTAATGGCTGAGTAATATTCCAGGGTGTGTGTGTGTGCGTGTGTGTGCATGTGCGCATAATACATCTTCTTTATCCATTCCTCTGTCATTGGACACTTAGGTTGCTTCCACGTCTTGGGCTATTGTAAACAGCATTGCAATGAACTTTGGGGGGCATGTATCCTTCCGAACCATGTTTTCCTCTGAATATATGCCCAGGAGTGGGATTGCTGGATCATATGGTAGCTCCATTTTTAGCTTTTTAAGGAAGCTTCATACTGTTCTCCATAATGTCTGTACCAATTTACATTCCCACAAACAATGTAGGAGGGTTCCCTTTTCTCCACACTCTCTCCAACATTTATTGTTTGTAGAGATTTTTATGATGGCCATTCTGACTAGTATGAGGTGATATCTCATTGTAGTTTTGATTTATATTTCTCTAATAATTAGTGTTGTTGAGTACCTTTTCATGTGCCTCTTGGCCCTCTGTATGTCTTCTTTGGAGAAATGTCTGTTTAGATCTTCTGCCCATTTTTCTATTGGGCTTTTTTTGTTTAATTGAGATAGCTATATGAGCTCTTTGTGGTACATTCAGACAATAAAATTTTATTCAGCACTAAAAAAAACTGAGAAAAATAGCTATCAAGCTATGAAAAGGCTTGGAGGAATCTTAAATGCATATGACTAAGTGAGAGAAGCCAATCTGAAGTGGTTACATACTGTATGATTCCAGGTCTATGACATTCTGGAAAAGCCAAAGCTGGGAGATAGTAACAAGATTAGTGGTGTCTGGGGTTTGGAAGACAAGGAGTTAGGTGTGAATTGGTAGGGCAGAGGGGTTTTCAGGGCAGTGAAAATACTCTGTATGGCACGATAATGGTAAATATTAGTTATTGCACAGTTGTCAAAACCCACAGAATGTACAACACAAGAAGAGAATGTAACTATGGAGTTTGGTTAATAATAATATTGGTTCACTAGTTATAACAAATGTACCACATTAAAGCAAGATGTCAATAATAGAAAGCATTGTGAAGGGTGGTAAAAGGATCTATAGGAATTCTCTGTACTTCCTGCTTAATTTTTCTGTAAACTAAAATTGCTCAAAAAATAAAGTCTATTATTAAAATAACAAAGCACTACTTTATGCCATTAATAGATTATCCTGCAAAAGAAGCATGCTATCTTATAATACACTTGTCATCATACTGATGAAATGATATGAAATGGTATGATCCACCACAAAGGGATCAAATAACATTATCCTTCAGATGTTGAACTCTGTGTTGATATTCAAATTGTTGTGTGTGTGTGGTGTGTGTATACACGTCTATGTGTCCATGAAGACATTGAACATACTGAACACGAACACACTTGATATTTGGTGTGGTATATAGTTTGTGCTGCTAATGGTAAAAATATTTTTTTAAGTGAAATAACCTAATGAACCTATGTTTTCCTTTGTTTTTTCCAGGTTGTTGCTCTTAATCTGTATTAAAAAGTCAGTGTTACAAATGTAAGGAGACTATATTTTAAAAAGGCATAGCTTACTAAAAACAAACTCATGTAGCTTCAAATGAAAAACAACATTAACCTTGGATGTTAACCACAACACAGTATGCTAACTAAAGATTTTTCTGTATATAGAGGAGATCCATTAGAGTGAATTCAACTAATTACTAAAGTAACATCTGGTTTGTGGTTACCATAAATTATGAGAACTATTTATGTTTTTTGATACACAAATTGAGTCATACTCATTTATTTTGTTCATAACAAAATGCATTTAGTGTTGAGATTAAAAGGTACTGAGGCATTTTCTTTAATCTGCCAGCAGCTGAAAAATAAGACACGTTATTTTTAGACATTTTATATGCATTCATATGCTTCCATCTCTAAAGCAATGACTGTGATTCTGATAATATATTATTTCTAAAATTAGTGAATATTTATATTCAAGAAAATTAAATTGTCACTTTTCTCAAGTGAATAGTTGTTCATGAATTAGAACTGAGCAAAGGCAAATTTGGCTGAATGTACAACTGGATGTGATATAGTCTAGTATAAAATGGTAAGATAACATAATTCATTTAATATTTCTGTATCACTTATATTTCCATATATTAGAATTTGCCTCTTTTTTGTTGGTAGGTCATTTTAGTTACTAATTTTTGAAAAATATCTTAAATAGAATTTTGCCACAGTAAAATAACAGTTTCCTTCTTGGTTTGGCTTTCTAATTAGTATCTCTGAATGACTGAGTAAATCAATGCAAACTGAGCCATGAAGTAGAACATTATGTTGGTGATACTTAATAATATTATCAATAGTACAATACTATCATTCAAAAATTCATGTTAACACATATCTTACTGCAGTGATATGCAAATTGATTTTTAGTACTTCAAATATGATTTCTAAAGATCCTCTGGTATATCTAGCATCTTGTAGTAAATTACATATTCATAGTGTATTTCCATTACTTCCAAAATATAATATATTCTGTAATTCTTCCCTGGATCTCCAAAGTCTAGTTTTCGTGTATTTAGCAAGTAAAAAGAATATAAGAGTGAGGTCAATGGGTGGTTTCTCTGAAGTAATTATGACTATTCCATGTGCGTGTGGGGGGGTGGGTTTGCAAATGTGTGTATATATGTGTATAATAACCGATTTTAAATAATGAACTATGATTGGTAAGAGAGTCAGCCAGACTGAAATTCTCTCTCTTCCTCTGTCTCTGACTCTGTGTCTCTCTCCCCACTCAGAGAGAGTATGGGCATAGGTATTAGAATGAATAAATTTGTTTGAAAACTTCAGTGGAGTCCTCATTTTTCCACCTTTTTGTTCTGTAGTACCAGGTGAGTTCTTTTAATTTTCTGAGACTCAGTCTAATTTTAAAGACTTATTGATGCTTTACTTGTATCACAAAGCAGGTGTGGGGCTGGATGAAATGCTCTGAAAAATATTTTACAAAGCTCTAATATACCACATAAAGGCAAGTCATTACTATTAATGTTGAATATTAAATATTTATTCTTACTGTTGTTGGACCATATCAATGCATGGCTGTCCTAGGAAGCTCAGACAGGTCAGGTAGGTGTCAGAGATCAGCATTAAATCACAAGAGATAGTAGTTCCAGCAAGTAAGGGGTGTAACAGGTGAAGAAAACCTTGTAGAAAATAACACAAGGAAGCTTAAAGAATATAGCAATTAAGATCAGGATGACGTCTCAGCAGATGACGGTGCCTTTGTAAGGAAGACTGAAGTTTAGGAGAAAACCCGGGATCTTCAGAATCCCTTGAGGAAGGACAGAAATTTCTGATATTCAGTATAAGTGTGTGTGCTGGGCAGAGAAACAAGGCGGAGACTCAGACTAAAGAAAACAACCCTTGGAATGAATTACTAAAACTGAAATATTAAGACAACCATTTCCAGTTGAGAAAAACCAAATGTCTAGTTACTGTAAAAAATAGTACTCTTTTGTATATTGACTATTATAAATAACACTGTTATGAACATTGGGGTGCATATAGTTTCAAATAAGTGTTTTCATTTTCTTTGAATAAATACTCAGGAGTAGGAACACTGGATCATATGGCAGTTCTATTTTCAATTTTTTTCAGGAACTCCACACTGTTTTCCATAGTGACTGTACCTGGGACTTCCCTGGTGGCGCAGTGGTTAAGAATCCGCCTGCCAATGCAGGGGACACGGGTTTGAGCCCTGGTCCAGGAAGATCGCACATGCCGTGGAGCAACTAAGCCCATGCACCACAACTACTGAGCCTGCGCACCCAGAGCCTGTGTTCTGCAACAAGAGAAGCCACTGCAATGAAAAGCCCGTGCACCGCAATGAAGACCCAATGCAGCCAAATAAATAAATTAGATAAATAAATTCATAGTGACTGTATCAATTTACATTCCCATTACCAGTGTACTATGGTTCCCTTTTCTCCACATCTTCTCCAAGACTTGTTATTTTTTGTCTTTTTGATGATAGAGATTCTAAAAGGTGTGAGATATATCTCACTGTGGTTTGATTTGCATTTCCCTGACGATTAGTGGTGCTGAGTATCTCTTCAAGTTCCTCTTGGTCATCTATATGTCTTCTTTGGAAAAATGCCTATTCAGGTCCTCTGCCCATTTTTTAATCAGATTATTTGTTTTATTGATATTGAAATTTATGTGTTCTTTATATATTTCGGATATTACCCCTTATCAGACATATCATTTGCAAATATCTTCTCCTATTCTGTAGGTTTCCTTTTTCTTTTGTTGATGGTTTCCTGCCCTATGCAAAAGCTTTTACGTTTGATTAGGTCTTATTTGTTTATTTTTGCTTTTGTTTCCCTTGCCTGAGGCAAGAGATCCAAAAAATATTACTAAGACCAATGTCAAAGATCACATTGTGTTTTTTCATTTACATGTGTAATCTAAAAAATTTAAAAAAAGACAAATATAACAAAACCAAAATACACTCACAATACAGATAACAGACTAGTGATTACCAGATGTTAGAGGTGTGGAATGTGGGGCGTGAAAGGGGAAAGGGCTTAAGAGATAAAAAATACTAGATATAAAATAAATAAGTTACAAGGATGTAATGTACAGCACAGGGAATATAGCCAGTATTTTATAACTTTATGTGGGGTATAATCTATAAAAATATCGAATCACTATGTTGTACACCTGAAACTAATCTAATATTGTAAGTCAACTATACTTCAATAAAAAAGTCTCTGTAAAAATAATAATACTCTTTTTTTTCAAGCTACTAAATGTTTCCTGCTATGAATCTAAAATTTATAGGACCCTATTAACAATTTAAAGTGAATTATAGTAGTTTTTAAGTGTCAAATTAAATTTATAGTTAATCTTCTATGGCCTTTCTATGTTCTTTTATAACAATGACTGTTTTTAAGACATTATGGAGAGAACTATGTAAAAAAAACTCCCACAAATGCGGGAATATCTGCTGTCTCTGTTCCATTTGCTTTGGCAGGGAGAAAGCAGGTTTCATTGTCATTTTAAAATGTGGCTTAATTTTAAAATATACATTATTTAAAAACACCAGCCAGGGAGTGTGTGGAATCAATTATGTAAAGTGATGTATATATGTAAAATTTCTTCATTTCAAGTCAAACATTCACTTTAACCTCAGTTATCTATGTTTAGTGGTGATTAGAGATAGTCACACTGGAAATTACAGAGCTCTTTAAAAGAAAAATTACATTTTATATACCATCTTTTAAAAAGTGTAACTGAATTTTTTGAATAGTTATTAAGTTAAAAATCCAAATTATTTCTTTAGCTAAAATGATCCAAAACAAAAATTCAGTTTCTCCAGGCAAATAAAATTTTCTGATTTCAGTAAAGTACCAGGAAAATAGTGGCCCCTTCCTCTATAAAATGATTTCAAAGTATGGACACATCTATGAGTAAATGAGAAAGAAAAATAAATTTATTTCTTGAAACTATACCAAATATATACCTAAGCTCCCAAATCGTGAACCTCACATAAAAATCAGACTCAAGTACTTAATGAAAGTAGTAAAGTGATTCAAGAGACGTTAAGAAGAAATGATTTATGTTTCGAAAACCAGGCTTATCCCAATATCGAGTATATTGTTGAAAACGGTTTCATTCAATTGAAAGTAAATCAAAAAATCAATAAATACAATTATCTAGAAGGATAATCTTTTACTGAGTCTTTATATCTTTTACCAAGTCTTCATTGGGAAAAAAAAAAAACTGAATAATTTAACTGTCCATGGATGTTCACCAACTCAGTAAATGTATGTATGTCCCATTTCTGGATTGTACATGGGAACGAGTAATTTTGTTTTATGTCTAGTACACAAAGCAAGAAAGATTTCTTTGAGGGAAAGTGGACACAGTTTGGCAACAGAGCAAATTCTCAGAGAGGAAGGAAGATGATATATTCTATTTTGCCTTGTATGGTAGGTTTTACTGAACTTCAGCACAATGGCTTTCATGATTTAATTTATTTTCTTTGTTTCCTAATCTGATGTTAGTTCCAATTTAGGGTAAAGTGGAAAATCTATACCTTGGGCCAACTATCTCACTGGATGGAAATGTGGAATTGCCTCTCATGGGCAGTATATTAATATCATTCCCAAACTGATTACCTTTGGTTATTTATCTCAGTTGGTCAAAGCAAAGTTTTAATGAAGATTAGATCATTTACCATGAATATAGGGAGTGTAGTATCAATCACTGGATGGAGCATTTAAACTTGTTATTGTCCTTCCATGGACTTTTTACCCATTTTAAACTAGTTATTTTATAAACAAAAGTAGACCAAACAGAATGGATTGTTGTCTATAAAAATGATCAGACAGGATGAATTTAATGACCGTTAAATTGCTGCTTACTCCAGTAAATCACCTAAGATATCAGCAGAGAGAATGTTGCCTAAAAGTTTTTGAAATAAAACAATTCTAGGAATTAGATGGTACACAGAGAAAATGTGTATTATAACCTGAAGTAACTGACAGGTTAGGGTTTCTGGGTAGATAGTCCAAAAGTTAGAATCAATAGTCCATGTGTGAGTTTTTCAGAAATTCCTTTGCAATTTCATCCAATTACAATGTCTTCAAGAATAAAGCTTATGGAAACCACACACACACACACACACACACACACAGAGCTTTGTAATATGGTTCTATTTCTTCTCTCTCAAATTAACCAAAAATGTAGATCAGGGGTTGGCAAACTATAGGCATTTGCCCAAATCTGGCCAGCTACTTGTTTTTGTAGATAAATTTTACAGGAACGTGGCCATGATCATTGATTTACATATTGTTTATGTCTGAGTTTTTGCTGTTCTGGAAGAGTTGAGGAGTAGCTGGAAGACTGTAGGTCCTGAAAAACTGAAAATATTTACTGTATAATCTTTTAAAGTAAAAGTTGGCAGACAACTGATAAAGATATTAAGACAAGATGTAAGACCCTTTCCTTGCCTAAACACATGGTAGACCTTGTATGCTACCCTCCCTCCCCACCAAACATAAACACAGCATGCCCCTTATATATATTTTTTCTCTTTACCTCTAAAAGTAAAGTCTTACATTAGGGACGTGAAAATCAGAAGAAATCAAAGAGTCAAAAATGGTTGTTAAATTTTTGTGGAGGGAAAAGATGAAATAGCCTGCAACAGGTCAATGTTCCCATTGAGAACAGTAGCCAAAAAATAGGTAAGTCACAAAAATCATACTTCCTCTCTGCCACTCTTTGTTATTTCTTTAGAATTTTCTCATAAATTTTTCTACTATAGGAAACCTAGAGTATATCCTTTATGCATGTCATTGAGCCTCATATTTTATTTGATCAAGAGTAAAGGCTTTCAAATAATGGGAAAAAAAGAACAAGTGAATATTTGGATTCACTGAAGATTATACTTACCATATGGATAATTAAGAGCTTTGAAATGGATCACAAGGCTTAAACTTACAAAGTTTGTTTCTCTGAATTGTATTGAAATAAACTGTTCTGTTATTTTTCTCATATCGACTTATGTCACATGTAAAAGACAAAATGCTCTAGACAATTAAGGAGGTGATATTTTTTCCAGGCTATAGCAATTGGGAGATCATTAATAAGAAACTTCTCAAAGAAATGGAAAAGGGTCTAGGGACTTACAGAGGCAGGCCAGCAAGAGAATCATCCAAGAGTCCACAGGAGGTTATGAGGAAGAATGGAGACAGCTTTATCTTAGTCATTTAGAAAGGATGGAGGTGGGCATTTATCTCAGAGCAGTATGATCGTTTGAAGTCAGTAACTTCTTGGGGGCAAAAACATAGGTAGGGAGCTTTCTCAACCATTGCTGTTTTCCTGGACCACAGATAGAGTTGACTTAGATAGAGTTCAACATTATGTTGCAGATAAAGCTATTAAAAAATAGGGTACATACATAATAAATGAATACATAAATAAATGCTTCATAAATAATAAATCTATTACCTATTCTTCATTTTAAACCATATCATTATAATTTTTTAGCATTTTCAACCTTGATCATATCAGTTAACATACTGAATACAACTTTTGATGATGAGAATTTGATAAATGAGAATAATAAATAACTACTAAAATCCAAATGCACTATCATTTATTTGGGGTCGCAGTTAGTGTTCATGGCACTAAGAATTAACTAATTAGATTCTTGTCTTGGTTGAAATGCCATAGAAAGTTAAAGTGTGAATATAGAAATTAGTCATATTTTTTCAATGGTATAATATAGTTATATATTCCAAAGTCTAGAACTTTCTCCAAATTTATATAATGGCATACATGTAAAAGCATAATGGATATCATTCAACATTATGAGAATTGTGGAAATGGGACCAGTACTTAGGAATATAATAGGGGCATTTGTCTCTTAGTTTATGAGGAAATTAAGGAAGACTATGCTATTCTCAAAGTGGGTAGAATTGTTCCCATACTCTTTTACAATGCGGTTTTGTTCCTCTCCTCTCCTTCAGTCTGCCTGGATAAGTGACTTGATTTACCCAGATAAAAATGCTAGGCAAATTCTGGGCCCAGATGTCAAGAAGCTTGCAGTTTTCAACCTTCCTGTCTTGGGAGGCTACCCTGAGACCCCCATGGGAGGAAACTGTCTAGCTTCCGGGAGGGTGAGAGGCCTCATGGAAGAGAACTGAAGGCTTCCAGGGAATTGCCTACACTCACTGCCAGATCTGCTAGAAAAACCAGTTGGCTTCCAGTCTGGTCCCCTAGCAACTGCCTGAGGAAGGGCAGGTGAAAGCACCACAAGACCACCCAGCAATTTACTGAATGGTGAGAAGTTATTGCTATTTTAAACGACTACAAATCGGAGTGCATTTTTATACAGGATTGGTTAACCTAGCACATTTACTTCAGTTAAAATTGATGCATTTGAAAACAATTATTCTAGAAAGTTTTCAAATACTGTGTATTGATGTTATAGATTGCTATATTGGTTGGCTTGCCATAATTTTGCACTTTCTAGAACATGTATTGTTCATTGCACAGACCTCCCTCTTGGGAAAAATATATATTATATATATATTTATATATATATTTGAATTCTAGACCATTATATATAATTGTATGCAGGGAAAGTGGCTCTTTTGGTTTGTATATTTTTAAAGCTACAGAAAACAATTTTACTTGAAATGCTTTAAGCCTTACTTTTTGGTAAATATCAACCTTTTTTGAAGTCAAGGATTTGCTTCTGAGTGACCTGAAGTTTTCCAACTGGAGGGCATTTGAGTTGGACTGGGTACAAAGCACTGTGAACTGAAGATTGTCATCAGATCCACTTGAGTAATTCCCATTGCCTTCATCTAAGGCCGTCATTTAGCCAAAGACATTTCTGTAGTTTATTAAATTGGCTTTTTGACTAGCTTTGAGTCAATGAGCCCAACTGTTAGAAAATTGCCAAGGCAACCTGAGAAAAGTCATTATTTTGTATAAAGCTAGTGGAGGAAGAAATCTTTATACTTAAAGCCTCCAGCCCCTCTCAGGCTCAGTCATCCTCAGGATGACCTGAAATGACCTTACTCACACGAAGTCATGAGTAAAATGCGAAACGTACTTACCATTAGTTGATTGTTTATCATGTGAAATACCTCATTCTAATTTAGAGTACTTTCAAGAACCAAATTAAAAAATACTAGTTTTCCCTTCTTCAGTGGACCTTTGGGAGGACACATGGTGTGGTATACGTAAGAACTCTTAAGTCTGAAAGCCTCAAAATGTTGTTTCTCCTGGCTTGCCTGGATGCTTGAGAAATATTTGTCATTGTTGTCTGCTTTTTTGCTTGATAAGAATTTAGAAACGTTTAGTTTATAAAGAAGTAAATTGGACTCCAGTTTCTAAAAAAGACACTATTCTAGACACTCAGTGTCCAGCCTGTATCTTGCGAAATTTTGACAAGTGGCTATATTTTTGGAACTTAAATCAGCTTGAACATCAAGTTTTAATTTCCCAGATATATTTTGATGTGATTCCTTTTTTTTAAATGTAAATATATATATATATATATATATATATATTTAGTGCTTGGTGCAATAAGTGAATTGCCTTATGGCTAAAATCATAACAAAACCTGTCAGCAGTGATTATCATTTCGGATGTAAATATTAACTATGGGAATGTTCATGGCAAGATTGGTGTAAACCTTTTTCCCTTCCATTTTTTTAAAGGTTATATAATTAGCATAGACTGAAATACTAATTACTGGGTCATACATTGATACTTTAAGAATCCTATGGTGGTTATTGTGTTTTATTGAGCTGTCTGTGTAATTTCAGCTTATTTGGTTTCTAAAACTTGTTTTCTACAATTTTTTATTGTACCCTCTTTGACATAACAAACGTTCTGAAGATTTGATCATTTGGGGAATATAATAATCTACTTTCCCATTCTTCTAATATGAATATTTCTACTGAAAAAGTTGATTCTGTATAAAACCAAGATGAGAAAATTTCTAGATTACTTTCAGTTTTGCATGTTGCAATTGCAAATGCAGTTCGCTTTCCTTGAGGAATATGTTTGATTATTGGAAGAAAAATAGAAAGAGCATTTTTTTCCCAGAAAAAGGCAACAGAATCACGTAGGAGAGAAAATTTCCTCTAATAATTAGATGAAACCATTTTAGTTGTTGGGACATAGCCAGACTGTAAGCTTGAGTTTCTGGGGCTATAAAATTGTTTTATTTTCTAACTCCATAGCAAAGTTTCAATTGAAAATTGAATTCAGGACTTCCCTGGTGGCGCAGTGGTTGAGAGTCCGCCTGCCGATGCAGAGGATACGGGTTCGTGCCCCGGTCCGGGAGGATGCCAAGTTCCGCGGAGAGGCTGGACCTGTGAGCCGTGGCCACTGGGCCTGCGCGTCCGGGCCCTGTACTCCGCAGTGGGAGGGGCCACAACAGTGAGAGGCCTGCGTACCGCAAAAAAAAAAAAAAAAAAATTGAATTCAATTTGGTTCAAAAGATATTTACTGAATGTACTGACTCTACAAAGGCACAATACATCAAATAATGCTGTAGTTTTGGCAATGCCATACTCATGAGAAAATGAAAAAAAAATTGTACTACTTAGTTTCTGAAATATATGTTCCATAGTTAATGTATCATTTATTTATTTTAAAAATATGTAATCTGTACCTACAATTGTATCAGGACTGCTGTTTAATAAGCTTAGTATATATAAGGCACGAATAGCACAAACATAGTGTAGCTTCAAAAATTATGCAATTTATATTATCATTAAATTCTTTAAAGGAGGTATTTAATACCAGTTTATTCATTCTGCCAAATTTTATTTATTTATTTATTTATTTTTTGCGGTACGCGGGCCTCTCACTGTTGTGGCCTCTCCCGTTGCGGAGCACAGGATCCGGATGCGCAAGTGCAGCGGCCATGGCTCACGGGCCCAGCCGCTCCGCGGCATGTGGGATCTTCCCGGACCAGGGCGCGAACCCATGTCCCCTGCATCGGCAAGCGGACTTTCAACCACTGCGCCACCAGGGAAGCCCGATTCTGCCGAATTTTATTTTGCTTTAACAAAACTTCTTTAACCTTCATTATCTATTAAGTCTACAAGTGTGGACAGTGTTCAAATTATTTATATATAAAATATTAGTTTTATTATAATTCAATAAATTATAATAATTTATTAATATCAAATAATTAATAGTTTCAAAATAATCAAAATATATCCAATACTTAATTTTAAAATAATGTTATCCAAATATTCTCTGACAAAAGCTGTTTTAAAAATTTTAACTCTTGGGACTGACAGCAGTCATGTAAATTAAAATTTGTAACAAATAACATTTTTCCTAGTTTCAGAAAATAACATATTATATTATCATTGAGCCATAAAGACAGTACTTTTTCAACTTTTTTTTTAGTTATGTTATCATTGCAGAATGGACTAAAAATGTTATATGTCTTTGAAATGTATGAAATTATGATGGTGATAAATTCCAATATGGTTCAAAGAGCAGAGAGTATATATAAATATATGTATCTAGATTATATCTATATTTATTTCTTTGTCTATATATATTCCATCACATAGCCCAATGTCGCTGTGCAAAATTTGGGGAACTTTG
Organism: Physeter macrocephalus; assembly: GCF_002837175.3. Lineage (NCBI taxonomy): Eukaryota > Metazoa > Chordata > Mammalia > Artiodactyla > Physeteridae > Physeter > Physeter macrocephalus. The sequence continues at coordinate 74,567,629 of NC_041226.1, forward strand.
GGAAAGCAGAAAACAAGTTCAAATTATTCCCATATTCTAATACTCTACTCAAATATAATCAACTCCGGGAAACACCTCCTAAACATCAGTGTTAACCTCTCTGCCTTGTAACCTTGCTCCTGACTTCATGCACATCACATGACCCAGGCATTCACCTATGAAGAGGCTCTAGCTCTGTACTCTGACCTGCACTTAACATTTAATTTACAATTTATTAAGGCTGTTCATCCTCATTTTCTTGCCCTGAAACTTGCCATAGGTTTATCTAGCTAGCAGTGTGTTAGCTTAAATACCTTGGTATCTAATTATTTGTATCACAATATTTGGAATGGAGTTAAAAAAAAAATAGGGTCAATATGATTTTTGTTGCATACTTTGCATGTAATACCTCATTTGAATCTCACAAAACCCATTTGATGTCGGTTCTATCGTTATATTCAGATTTGGGGAGACAACTAATGCACGAAGAAATGTTATGCCTTATGTCAAAATAGAAGAGGCTAGATGTGAACACAGGTCTAACTTCTGGTCAGTATTTTTACTATAAATCCATTAATGAAGTCTTTACCTGGAAGATCTATACCATGTTTATAAGTTTCAAATAATATTTCTTTTAAAAAGTGAAAAGTTATTTTATACTGCTTTAACTTCTTGCCTAGAAGTAGCTAACCTATCTGCATTGATGTGAATTATCTAAACTCAGCTTCAATCTTTTATCTAAAACATATCTTGTTAACTCTGAAAATTAAAGTTAAAAACATAATGTCATTCTTAAACCACATTGTCTCTATACCATTGTATTACATTTTAAGAGGATTATGATTAATTATCAATAGTATATCTCAGAATTAGGTAGGAAAAACAAGTTCAATCTACAAATTCAATAAGTAATTGATAAAAAGTTAATTATGCAATGCCTGTGGGCAAATGATCAGTCTCAAATCAGTGATTTTGGTGACATAAATTAGCAGAAATTTCCAAAATAATATGTCAGGACCCTCAAACTGTCAGTAGCATTCAAAACAGGTCCCATTTGTGTTATTATGGGGTAGTAACAAAAGCAGATGGATTCTAGAAAGCTACAATTTTGACATTATTATGGCCTTAAGAAATTGTCAAACTGTCCCTATAGGCAACTAATAGAATCAAAACAGAATTAAAGTAAGAATCAAAAACTTTTGGTAGGTTGTTTTGTCCAAGGACTCAAATTAAAGTCCTACATCATGACCAGGACCTTCTTGCTGGACTACAACACATTTGCAAAACGCTCTGCTTTTCTCTAACATGGCTTTTATCTCTTGGAGATCATCCGTTTCTCACTACTGAAGTAAAACGGGGATCGATAATGGTTATTGCTAAAATAACTAGATGAAGCATCAATAGTGTCTTCTACTAACCATATCATACTGAAGCAGAGGTGGCCATGGACAGAGGGTATTGAGTCATGACAAAAAGCCTGCGCACAAACTTTTCTTTCCAAGGAGGTCGTTAGACTGAAGAAATGACATCAAATGCCCAATGTGGCGCACCTTCTAGTCTCTCAGCCTTACATTCTATCCTCAGGTGAACAGTTCATCTGTTCCTGATGGAATGAAAAAAGCTGCTGTGAAAATCCAACTGCAAGTCTTTGTGAAATGGATGTTTCATTTTCTTAGAGAAATAGCTAGAGATGTGCTTGATTGGTCATGTAATATATATGTATGTAAATATATGTTAATAGCCAATGGCGACACCATTTTGCTTTTAACCAGCAGTGTAAGAGAGTTCAAGTTGCTCCAGATTCTTGCCAATCCTTGGTATATTAAGGTTTTTAATTTGAGCCATTTTAGTAGGTGGACATTTGTCTCTTATTGTGGCTTTTATTTGTATTTCCTTGAATGCATTCCTTGAATGCATTTTGAACCACATATTTTTTTTTCCCTCAGAAATGTTAAGTTTTAAAAATGGTACAGATGAACCAGTTTGCAAGGCAGAAATAGAGACACAGATGTAGAGAACAAACGTGTGGACACCAAAGGGGGAAAGGGGGGTGGGGAGGGGTGATGGTGGTGTGATGAATTGGGAGATTGGGGTTGACATATATACACTAATATGTATAAAATAGGTAACTAATAAGGATCTGCTGTATAAAAAATTAAAAAAAACCTTCAGGATAGCGCAGGGAACACTACTCAATACTCTGTAATGACCTATATGGGAAAAGAATCTAAAAAAGAGTGGATATATGTATATGTATCACTGATTCACTTTGCTGTTTAGCAGAAACTAACACAGCATTGTAAATCAACTGTACCCCAATAAAAATTAATTAAAAAAATAAAACAAACGAAAAAGAAATAAGTTTTCTCCTAAATAACTGATGGATGTTGTTGATCTCTAGTAGACCAGCATGTCTGACAACCCTGGTACATTAACTTGCTGGGGCTGCCATAGCCATACACCACAGACTGGGTATTTATTTCTTACAATTCTGGAGGCTGGATGCCCAAGATCAAGGTGTCAGCAGGCTTACTATTTTTCTGAGTCCTCTTTCTTGGTTTGCAGTTGTCCACCTTCTCGCTTTGCCCTCACTCGCTGTCCTTCCATCTGTGTTGTCTTTGTCATAATCTCCTCTTTTTATAAGGACATCAGTAATATTGAATTAGGCCCCAACCCAAGGACTCGCTTTTAACTCGAAAGGTCCTGTCTCCAAATGCAGCCACATTCTGAGCTCCTGGGACTCAGCACATTGACATAAGGATCTGGGGGGACACAGTTCAGTGCACAGCACAGGTCAGAGCTACTCAAACACGGTTTTGTTATGTAAGAATAGTGAAATATAATAGACCCTGACTACAGTTCTCATGTTAGGCTGCTAATGGCTTTCAAGCCCTCTACCCGCTTCTCTTTCTGCCCCCATCTTGTCTGGCTCATAAGAACCCTGAATGCTTCAAGCACACAAGCCATGGCTTTTACCAGGGAACCTGCATCCCAGCCCCACCTCCTAACCACCCCAAATCCTCAAACAATTTTAGGATCTTCTTGGTCTTAAAATGACCCTGCTCTCTCCAAAAAGCCTCATCAAGTGAATAATACGTATATTCATACTCTATTGCTGCACGTATGGTACCGTCTGTCTCAATATTGGAACCTATTTTGGCTGTGGGGTGCAGCCCACTTTGGGGGTGATCGCAATACCCGGATATTCCTTGTAATTTACTTTTGTTGAACGTTAATGATTACTCTCACAAAGGGTGTGCCCAGAGACGACTATTTGACAATTTAATATTAGTTAATTGCAACGAATAAAACAAATCTTGCAAAGAAAATGATACTGAATACTTAAAAAAAGGAAGAGGGTAGCTGAACTGTTTAAATTATGAGAGTTCTTAGAGCACTGAATATTTAATTTTGAAATGCCAACATTGCCATTTAGAGTATTTCAAATTATGAATGAATCTTTTAATAAAACTTCTCGATAAAAATGTGGTGGAATATATTTAAAAAGCTTATTTAATGTTTTGCTTTATGAATATATTTATTAAGGAAAAGTACTCAGAGACAAAAATATATGAACTATAAAGATATGTGAGCGAAGAAACAACAACCAAAAAAGAGACCTTTGGAAGGGAGGCTATCAACACAGTGTACTACCAAACCCGGAACCACAGAGCAGGTGGGTTCTGAGTTGTAATATTGATTTCAAGGTTGTCGTCACTAAGGCAATGATGGTAATTCTCCATTAAAGCGGCTCGTGGAGTAAAGTGTGTTCTAATCCAGTCCAGATATTCTTCTGGTCCAAGCAGTTTCAGTTTAATCTAGTCTCGTCCAGGATTCTCACTTCTTCCTTTAGGGACTTAGTTGCTGAAGCAATTTATATGTTGCCAGGACACATCAGTCAACGGCTAGAATTAACGTTCAGATCTGCCAGCTCCATATCCCTGAGTTTTATAACTAATGGGCTTCAGGACCCTCCCCCAAAGCTCTCTACCTCTTTAGTATTCTTGGGTGTTTCCTAATTCTTCTCGATGTGTTGTCAAACGATGCCGCCTGTGCTGTTCCTGACACCCCTCCTCTTTATCCAGCCCCCGCATTTGTTGGTGGTGCTGCCTGAGCTCTCCAATCCACACAGTGCTCCATGGGACAGTAGGACTATGCTGGGCTCCCACAGGATCCTTCCTGTGCGGATACAGAGCCCAAATTCCATTAGCCTGGTGCCGATGAGGCATTAGATAGATGAGCCCCAGGCTGAGCAACCGGAGTTCATATGACCCTGTGGACAGAGACTCCAAAATAGCAGGAGGGAAGAGAAGCTGAGCCCTGTCCAGATAAGAGATAAAAGACCACGCATTCCTCATTCTCGAAGTCAAGGGGACCTTCACGACTGCACATGCGCAGAAAAGCTCCTTGAAGATCAAAAAGGGAGGGGGCACCACCCCATAATAGGTGATGTCAACCTACCCCTAGACCTCTTTGCTAAGAGAGGTGCGCTCACATATGGGAGGACCCTGGGATATACCAAATACGGACTCAGAACCAGGCAAAGCAAGATGATTGGCCAAAGGAAACATGGAAGAAATGGCCTGTGTAAGTGATACAAACTCCCACAAGAGAGTGGCTGTCTCTCTGAGACCGCCCGTGTGTCTATCCACACGTACCCTTTTTCCTCCTAATAAGCACTTGTTTCACTACTTTCCGTCACTATGTGGAAATTCATATCTACACAGCTGATGGGCCAGGGCCTTGTCACTGGCCACTGGTCCCTGGTGGTCTATTGGCTAGGATTCAGCGCTATCCCTGCTGCAGCCTAACCTCAGTCTCTGGCCTGGAACCGAAATTCTGTTTCAAGCTGCTGTAGGCCGAGGCCACCGGAGATCACAGAGAGCATCTTTATCTGGTTGAAACGATGACTGTCAAACAGGATGAACCAAATTCTGTACAAGGTCTCTCTCTGTATCTCTTTCTCTCTTTCTCTCTCTTATATACACATATATATGGGTGCTCGTGTGTTTGTACATATATAGACACAAAAATTTTACCTATTATATTTATACTTATAACATACGCATATTATAATATATGATACATTATATATAACATATATATTATGTATATGTTTAGATGTATTATATATATCATATTATGTATATTGTACTTTGAAATCTCTATTTGTACAAATATTCCATAACCCATAGTTTTACACACATCAATTCTGTGGTTTTAAGATAGTCAAGCACGAATACAATATTTAGTGTTTATCCAATAAGAATTTATCAAACGGTTACTGCATTACTATGTGGGAAAAATAACATCTTTAGAATTTGTATGTCTATCTTATGTATTATAAATTACATATACAAATGTATATATTAGAAGTAAAATGTACTTACTTTAAATTTAAAAAATTTGCTTTCAGAATACAACTAGAATTAAGTGTCTTATTTCCTATGCTATTTTCTATGTTGTTAAGGTTTATAGTCTTAAAGATTAAATAAAAACTAAATTAAGATCTAAATCTCTTCCTCATTCCTCTGAATGACTTGACCAACATCTGTAAACCTCCAGTCACCATCAAAACCCATAATAATTTTAACCGTTAAGTAAAATTCACAGTAATTAAACATTAGGTACAAATGATTTGGAACATGAGCATAATCCTAGTCTTTTAGGTTCTAATTCAATTCAAATAAATAAATGGGTTTGGGGGCTATTTCAGAGATTGTGGATTTTTCCTGACATGAAGAACTTCCACTAATATAAGAAATTCACTTGACCCGTACGTTGTTGTAGGATTGAAAGTTCAGGTACCCTTTGAGAGAAGCTTCTCAATCAAATTTAATGTCAGTCAGGTCAATCTCTTTTTAATTTTATGCTACATTATACATCCCTCGGGGTTCATTGTTCCTTTTTTTATAATGCTGTATATGTTTGATTATTTAAATTACCAGTCAAGAGGGTGCATTCATTTCTGTGCTGATATGCAAATTACTGAAAACTTCTTTTTGAAAACCCTCTGGGTGCATTTTAATTCTTTTTGTCTTTCCAGGCATCATAACGGATAGCCAAAATATGTTCTCAGTTGCAGAAAAACCGGTGCCAAGTTTTTCAACTGTAAAAATATTTTTCTACTTCTGTTGTTTTTCCTGGCTATGCTATTCAAAGTTATCCTAGTTCTTAAAGCACAAGCCTCATAAAGCAAGTGTACCTAATTAGTCAGTTTGAGGTTAGAATATTGGGTGGGTGGCCTTGGAAGGCATGTTTTAAACAAGAATTTTTGAACACAGTTTCCTCTGCTTCCCCTTTTAAAATACATCTGAATTTTAAAGTGAAAAGTATGATGATTTCTATCTACTGTGGCAAATTTTTATGGTGGATGTTCACTGTTCTTTTATTTTCCCCTGTCAGCTGCCCCTGCAAAAGTATATAGTATTATTAACTTATATTCTTTGAAATCTTTATTTATACAAATATTCCATAGTCCATAGTTTTACACATACCTATTCTGTGGTTTTCAAATAGTCAAGCACATATAACATATTTAACATTTATCTAATAAGAATTTATCAATGGGTACTATATTACTATGTGGGAAAAAGTAACGTTTTTAGAATTTGTATGTCTACCTTTAGCAAAGCCAGGAAATTTAGCACAATCAGGAAATGCAGCACTTGATTTGGGTCTTTGAGGATACAAAATGCATCTGTATGTGGTGATTAGAAGAAGGGCATTTAGAGAAGGAAGTGGAAATAAGATACATAAAATTAGAGATATGGAAATGCACGATTTACATTCAAAAAATAGCTGGTGGATTAGATAGGCAAAGTGCCTTATTTCTAGTGGAAAATAAATAAATGAAAAGATAACTCTACTGAGTTCCTAATATGTGTTAGTATTTTCATATAAATTATCGCTTCCAGTCACGGTCATGATCTTAGGTACAGTCATTGTGATTTCACAGGTCATAATATTCAGAATAAGACATGTAAATTAAGTTGTCTGGAATCACAAAGCAAAAAAGAAGCAAAGCCAAGATCGAACTCATGATGTGTGGGTTCTGAATCAGTGGTTTTTTAGCTAGTTTCTAGCCACTAGAGCATGCTACCTTAAGATAAGACCAGCAGGTATTTTGGGACAAAGGGCTTGAGATACTTGGAAATCAGGGAAATCATTCTCTTCACATCTCCCACCCCTACTCATTCTTGGGGGACACGTTTGCCCACTATGTCACTGGTCCACCTCTAAACCCATCTTTTACTTCTGTAATGTGTCTTTATATCATCCAATCATCTCACAGATTATAATTCTGAATCCTTGCCAAACTGAAAAACAGCACTTATTATTTTAATCCTTTCCCTTCTGTCAATAGATTTAAACAGAGACCTCAAATGTTTAGTCCCTTTCTAAAGTGTTCCCTTGTGCTCCCAGGAGAAGTCAGTTATTAACCCAAGTTAACTCATAACAATCAGTATATGATTTTATGTTTAGAACCTTCTCCCACAAAATCAGTGGTTCTCAACTCTGGTTGAATATTTGAATCATATGGAGAACTTTTAGAAATACAAAATATCCTCTTGTCTCACAAATATATTTATCTTGAGAGGGGACAATAATTTGTCATTTTAAAGCTACCTGATTGATTTAAACAGGCAGCCCATGTTTGAATGGGCTGTCCCATAATATAGTGAGTTAGGTTTATAGCTTAACCTATAGTATAACACTTTCGTTTCATGCGCAGGCACTGGCGATGTCCTTATTTGAAATATCTATGTATAATTCTTGTCCTGTTATACAACGATAAGAAAAAAGGATTGTGGTAAAAATCTTGTGGTAAAAACTTGAGAGGACTGATTATGTACAGAGCAATGGAAGAAACCTAAGAGCATAATGCCAAGTCAGGAAAGAGAAATTTCAAGGAGGTAGCTGTAAAATGTGCAAAATATTTCTTATATTTTATGGCAGATGACTTATACAAAAGGGATTTGCATTTGGTGAGTTGCTGATTATCATTAATCAGGAGGGCCATTCAAAATCGGAGTGGTAGACATAGAAGACAACTTGAAAGGGGTTGAAGAATGAAGCACAAGCATGGAATTGGAGACAGGTGTAGACATACTGTTATTATTGTTGCTGTTATTTTTAATATTTAGAAAAAGAAAGAAATGAACAAAAATATTAGAGGCTTACTTGGTCATCTTTATTAGAAGAAAATTTAGTCTGGTTTAGCTTCTTTGTTTCATGTCAGCATGGAAACCGTTGAACAGGTCTGTAGAAAGTAAAGTGATTATGGAGCTAGGGAAAGTTTACGTTGCTGTAGAATTCTCCCCTATAGAATTCAAAGTTGTTTCTTCTTGAAATAGTCTCTTCTTTCAGACTCTGCGATAAAACTCCCCTCACATCGCTCCTCTCTCTCTCTCTCTCTCTCTCTCTCTCTCTCTCCCCATTCCTGTCCCTTAAATATATTCTCCAAATTTCCTTCTTTGGCATTTTCTCTGTACAACCCTGCACCACACTGTTCAAAACATTGACTATGTTCGCCCATGATTTTAACCACCATGTAGGTACTATGAGAGCCACATCTACTGTAAGTAGCATTGCAAACTTCCGAATCTGTAGATCTAAATTTCCAAAATCCTACGGACCACTCTCTAAACTCAGCATTTCCTAACTTGAAGGTACTCTTCTCTTCAGCAACCATCTGTGATTTCCCTCTAGCAGTGAACAGCATGAAATGGTCCACTCACCTCGAAATGACTGTGATTCCTTTACAAGTAGACTCCTTGTCTCCAGTTCTTTTCCCTAAATCTTTTAATCTGCTTTAAGGAGACCTAGGTCCCAAAATGGATGTCTGGTTATGATACTGCCCTATAACTTCTGACTATCCCCCCTCCTGTTCAGAATGAGGTCCAAACTGAAATATATTTTCAATGTCCCTGCTTTTAAAGAAACTTCTCTAATACCTAAGAATTCAGTTTTAGCCCTGATGACATAAGACCCTTGTTTTCTTAATGCACCCTGAATTGCACTCCTGAGTTTCTACATAACATGACTTGTAATTATAAACTTGTAAGTAATTAATGAGCTATATTATACACCAGGCACTGTAAACTGAATGCTGAGGATGAGTGAGAAGAGAACAGGGAGGGCTAAGAACAGTTTTGTATCCTTTTTTTTTTTTTTGTGGTACGCGGGCCTCTCACCGTTGTGGCCTCTCCCGTTGCGGAGCACAGGCTCTGGACGCGCAGGCCCAGCGGCCATGGCTCACGGACCCGGCCGCTCCGCGGCATGTGGGATCCTCCCGGACCGGGGCGCGAACCCGCGTCCCCTGCATCGGCAGGCGGACTCTCAACCGCGGCGCCACCAGGGAAGCCCAAGAACAGTTTTAAGAATGGTAGCATTGACCCCACACCACTAAGGTGTGCAAGGGTTGTCATTTATTCTTCTCCTGTAACTTAGGGAAGTGGAAAGATTTCGTCCATGATGTAGGGGAGGAAAAATGATTTTCCCTCTACCCTTCTAGGCTGAGACTCCCCAGTAATAAAAAAAAAAAAAATAGCATAACAGGAGAAAAACAGAAGTTTAATAACGTGAATACCTCCTGTACACATGAGAGACATCCAGGAAAATTTGAGTCACTCTTTGAAATGACCCAAGCCACCACCTTAAAGACCATCTTCAGGTAAAGACAAAAGAAGACGTTAGGGCAGAGAGGCCAGTTATGGCAGCATCTCAGGCAAAGCACAATAAACAAAGATATGGCTGTCATGCAGAACTAAGTTGTCATCTTCTCCATTAATGAGAGTTTCTAGAGATTTAGTCACGCTTTTCTTCCTGGTACAGAGAGGGAGATTCCTTTACTAATGGAGACTTCTCTTCTAAATATAAATGTTTCTTAAAATTGGGTAACTTCTACTTGATTTTAAGATCTTTTCTGTGTCTGCTGTTTCTTAAAAATAATCAGCCTAAAATAATTCTGATGCCAAACCGGTATATTTTGGGGTGACAAATTCTGCTCTCCTTCAGTGCCATCAGATAAGCCACATGTTCAGATGGCACAATACCTGGAAATGGAAAATGAATCAGGTCTATCTTTGCCCCAGTCTTAGTAGGAAGTTTGGTGGTTGTCTGTCGGGTTGTAATGGGTACAAATCTTCCTCAACCTGAATGTTTTGGATATTTGTTGTTTTGGCAATTGTGATTGTTTTTGTCCTCACTCCCAAATTTTATTAAGAATAGTGTCTCCTTTCTCATATTCGGTCCAATTCAAAATTGAAACACAACTTCCTTTCAATAATTATATATTAGATATATATATATATAAAGATAAATAAATATAAATATATTTATTTATATGAATATATACATATCTTTTATGTTGGGGCATGGACTGCCAACAAAAAATTGGCACTTGCCATCTGCCTCTACAAGCATTAAGTCACTAGCCACTGCAGCCACTGGCCATCAACACACCCTAAAAAGGGTTCGGAGTGGAGATCAGGAATGAGGCACTCTGTGTTCTGGGAAAAACTGGCAGAACAAGCCTTCAGATAGTCAGATATTTTCAGGAGAAGATTTTATGAGCCCAATTCTTGCATGTCTTCATATCTAGAAAAGCGCTAAAATCATTTACTGTGACATCTGCTCCTTGTGACTAGCAGCAAACCTCTGCCAACATGTGTGCTTGACTGCACTAAAAATCACATATATACCGACCAGTCTCCCAACTTCTTTGGAGAGTTTCTCCGAGCTCTCTGAAATGCTGTCTCCCAGGCCATAGTTCTCATTTTGCCCCAATAAAACTTAACTTGCAACACTCATATTGTGCATTTTTTTAATAGACAGGGACCCTTGTCTTTGCAAAACATACTTATTTTCTGTTCACAGAAGCGTAACAAATGGTACTTTTTTCTTCCAAGGAAACACCAGGCCTTGTTGAAGGATGTCTGCCATTTGTTTACTTCAAAGTGAGTTACCTGAATTTTGAAGAAAACAGATTCCCACTTAAAACACTAAACACCCTGACACTATTTTAAGCTAATACAATGACATTTTCAGCGATCCTCTTCATCTCTGAATGGAAACAAGGCTGACGACACTCCTCACATTCAATGTATTAAAATTAGGAAATTGTCAGGAAGACTCCAGCAGAGGTATGGCATTTACTTTGTAAAGTCGTCCTCGGTTTAACAATAGGTATTTGGATAACTTTTTATTCTCTCCTCGGGCTCAGCTGGAAGAAATTTTTACCACAAAGGAAGCCTGATTTTATGCATGTTTGACTTAATTCAGAGGGATTTATGAATACCACAGTAGCCTGTTTGGATTGGCTGTGAATAATGTGAGGCAGATAGCTTTCACTTCTTTTCAACCTGAAATATCTGATGTGTTCTTGGTAACTCTTTTTAGTGAAACAGACATTTTAAATACTAAGATCCAAGCATCAAGCATCCTTATTTGTTCATTTCCAGCACGCTTTCTGAAATATGTGAGAAAGCATAAATTTTACAAATGCAAGAGCTCAAAAACTATGAAATAAATGTCACTAAGTCCAAAATTTGGTGCCAAATCTGACTTATTATTTTATTTTGTTTCATATAATAGCTAAAAGGAAACAGTTGTGGAAATAAACTATGTCAGTGTAAAAAACACACACACCATTGGCACTAGAATATATGATTTCAATTAAAACATGGCTGGTGTGTGGGTTTTGAGGTAGAGGTTGACTTAGCTATATTTTGGTTGGAACTTATTGGCTCAAATCATGACAATAGATTGTAGATTTCTTTTTTGTACTTAAATCTTGTATCACTTGGTGATGGTGGTGCTATATTACATAAAGGTACTACGTTAAGTCTGGTCGGAAGAAATGAATCACCTAAAATCTCATCGTCACATATTCTTAGATTTGGAATTTGTTGCTAGGAGTGAACCGAACAGCAGCATATGCATATTAATGCAAGTGATGAAATTCATCATTTGGCAGATGGTTAGGAGGACAGATCTATGTCCAGTTCTGCTTTATGAGGTGTGAGGGATTGTGTGGGATATGGAGACTGTTTAGACATGGTCAGTACCTGGAAGGAGCCCCAGTACAGACAGTATAGGGACATCTTTAGGAGGACCACATTTCCCAATTCCGTTGAATTCCTTTCTGACTTAGACTCACCAAGAAGAAAATGTGTGGATCTCAGCTTTGAGGTAGGGAAATGTTTCCCAGGGTAATTTCAAGATCTTCAGGAACCCAAGACATGAGACAAAGGAAACGTTTCACATTTCACATATGTTATTATGATCACTAGTATAGGAAGGAAAGCTAAGACATCATTATGTCATGATTACTCAGTTTATATAAATTTTGATGCCTATCCCCAGATCATCCCTTAAAAAGACAATAAGCTGACCCAATATTAATACATAAGACAGTTTTGTCGTGTTTTCTGTCTGATTCCAAGTTGTTCTACTATCTTGGGACAAAATATTCAACTATTGGTATTCTATCCCTTCAAACAGTGATATTTATTATTTGCTACTTTAAACGTTTTTTGTGGGTTTTTTTTTTGCAAGACTTGGTTTGACAGAATTTTTGTTGTGATAAAACAAGTGATTACCACTACAGTTTCATCTTTTTGCTTACTTTAGTCAGTATTAATGACTGCATTCAGTATTAGAATTCATGGCTAAACTGCCAGTGAGACCTTAGATACTTGGCTACTTTCAAAGAAGAATCTATCATTTTCTTTACTGTCACTTACTTCCCCTCCAAACATTGACAGTCTCCTGCAATTGTTCTCTTTAATGTAAGTGAGATTGGTCCCTTATAAAATGAGAAAGAAACATATTTTAATAAAAGCATTCGCCTACACAAACAAAAATTGTGATCAAGGATTGTGAAAGACTTAACAAAAATGACATCTGGAAGTTTTCACTGTTGTAGCCCACACGTGAGAACCTCTTGAAGGTCTTTCTTTACGTTATATAAGCACCAAATCAGTAAAGGCATCCACAAGTGACAGATACTCTTCACGATTCCTCTAATTATGAGAAATGTTCCTCTCCAGGTGAGTGTGTGAGTTGCGATGTTAAGAGATAATTATGCTTTATTTTCTGGAGACTCACATTTAATTTCTGGTAAATGAAAAGTATATCTTTTGCAAGTGGCACTGAAGCAAATTGTATTTTAAAATAAAAGAAAATAAATTTGCTTTATATGCACAGTGTGAGTGTTTACATGTGCCTCTGTTTGATACTCACTGAAGCACAGTGTTTCCTGGGATATTTTCTGAAGACTTAATAAAATGTGAAACTTTCATCTACTATTGAAAACTTAATAAAACTGGGATTCATAGTGGGGAAAATGTCTGAAGTTAATATCTCAACTTCTGTACGTGACATTCAAAGGATGATTATAATTTGTTCTGCAGGTAGTCTAAAAATTAATTTTCTGCTTCGTTATTTATTAGATTTTTCTTTCTCATACTGTTTAGATAGGTTTATTTCTGGGTTTTTTTATTAGTGCAGAAAAAATACAGAGCTTAAAGAAAGTCCAAAATCCTTAGCCAAAGTTGTTTCTCAGTGTTCATTTAGTACATTTTCAACTAACTTCAAAAAAAGAAGAGTTTAAATTCCAACACTATCTAAGCATTAAAATGATTTTTTTTTTCCTATTGCGGGGTCACTGCTTCCAGAGAAAGAGTCTTAGGAAAGAAGAATTGTTCAAATTTACTAATTTGAAAAATAGGTGAATTTTCGTGGTTAATTACTTCCCTTTCAATCTGAGGGAAAGAACTGAGCCATTGTCAAGATACTGGCAGCAGCCTTAGCATCCTCCCATTGATACCACAGGCCCGTGTACCTGCTCGGCCATCGTAACATTGAACTGGAGTAACCAAACACTATGCAGGTGCTTTGACAAGTCACTGCATGGGTGATCATTCGCATGGACCCCACGTGCGAGCACACCTCTGAGGGTAAGACTCTCAGTCAGCTAGTGCTTTTATGAGCTCCCATTCCATTAAGTTAAAGGTAATATTTTCATGTGTTTTACTCAAGTCAAAGTTGTCATTCTTTTCGGGCAGAATTGAATGAATATGTCTCCCTATTATTACCTTTGAAATAGGAATACAAATAATGCCTATCCCATAAAACTAGAGCAAGGACTACATGGATATTTCCCAGTATATATCAAGCATGCTGTTTATTACAACTTTGTATTTATTGAACAAAATGCAACAGATTATTACTGGTGAAATTACACTCCCTCTCATTCTCTTTTTTGTTTGTTTCTTCATTATGACTAAACGTTGTGATGAAGAGTTAAACAAAGAACAATTCAAGAATTTTTATTGTACAATGCAGAGACGAATTTCAGGAGATGAAGACAAGAGTATCAAAAAGATGCTGATGGGCAGACTTCCTGAGTTATCAATAATAAAAGAGAATTTTCTCTATAGATGTCTAATTGCAGATAATACTTATCTCTCACCGTCATTCTGGACTCTACGCCTCTCATAAATGTCTGTCACTGTGTTCCAGATCAAGCCTTTCAGGTTGATTAAAATTTTTCTTGGTGAGGTTTAGGGAGGACAGAAGGAGTCATGCTATAATTCTCACTGGATGATTAGAAAGATTATGTGCCGGGCTTCCCTGGTGGTGCAGTGGTGGAGAGTCCGCCTGCCGATGCAGGGGACGCGGGTTCGTGCCCCGGTTCTGGAAGATCTGGGCCCGTGAGCCGTGGCCGCTGAGCCTGCGCTCCGCAACGGGAGGGGCCACAGCAGTGAGAGGCCCGCGTACCGCAAAAAAGAAAAAAAAAAAAAAAAAGATTATCTGCCTTTGTTCTGATAACATACATAAAATAATAAAAAAGTTGAGGATAAATCTTACATAATAATAGTAATAGTAATAATAGTAATGATAATAACAACAATAATAGTAGTAGGTTGTAGACATCATATAAAGTATCCCATATGTCTTTATGTCCTAGATAGGAGTTACAATGAAATATTTCCACCTGTAGTGAAATAATTGGAAAGATAACTGCAGGAAAAGAAGTGATAGATACTCCCTTCTTTTTAAAACCATTTAAGACCTATTCTATGTTGTGTTTTCTAAAGTTTATTTGGCACTTTTACTGCCTCAGCTATTCATGCTTAGGGAAAGCAGGAGAGCTTGTGAATACTATGTAAAATCATTATTAAAAGCTATATTTATTCAGTGTCACATATGCTAAGCACTGTTCCATATGCTGGGACAGCACAGTGAAACAAGCAATAATGTTCTTCCATTTCTGGGGTTTTTATTCAAGTTAGGAAGAAAGAAAACAACCGGTATAAAAATCACCTCGGAGAGTGCTGAGTGCTCTGAAGGAATGAAACCCTAGTTTTCATTGAAAAGGGAATGAAAGTAGGCAGGGCTTGGGTAGGGTGTGGATGTGAGTGGTGAAAAGACCTATTACCTATGAGAAGATCTGGGAGCGAGCGTGACAGACAAAGGTGATGTTAAGGGCACAGAACCCTCGGTCAGAAGCAGCCTGGATGCTTTTGAAGCACAGTCAGAGGCAGTGCATTGGGTGTAATGGGGTGTGGTAAAGAAGGGAATGGCAGGAGCAGATAGGCTTGAGTAGGAAGCAGGACCAGTTCACACAGAGACATGATAAGACGTCATAAAGGAGCCATGGCAGGGCTGTAAGCGAGGCAATACAACGATGTGATTTGTGTATGAAAACCGACGTGAGGGAAATGACTCTTGTATAACTATATTCACAAACACACACATACACCCCCAAAGTGATAAATAGGTGATCGTAGTTATAAACCTAGAATGTTGGTAAGATGCAGTTTTCTTGGTACCATCTAACGATTTGGGCTTTATTTGCACTGTCCTGATGCAAAGAGACCAGTTGATTTGTCTTTGGACAAATCCGGTCTAAGGGAGAGAACTAATTCTACCACATCCCTCAAAAATCCTGTGAAGAACCATTTAAGGTAGTGCCTAAACATTTAGTTTTAGAAATATGATTCGAACTCCACCTCCAAATCCTTTTTTTTTTTGCTGCCAAAAAAGTTTAATTGCTATGCCTAACCTGTGTTATATTACTGTTAATATGAACATGGCTGTAGGATTCAATTTTCAAATCTCCTATATGAAAGATAAACAATATAATTCTATGGACTGTGCATGTACAGACTTATGGTTAATATTTCTGTCCATGAAAAGTCACTTCACTGTGTACTACAGCTTGCTTTAGGAAGACAATAAATGCTGAATTTTGAAAATTCATAAAATAACAACATGAGAATCCTTTAAAAGATTTAAGAATCCAACTCTTTTCCAAAAGCCTTTCACAAAGAAATAAAATACGTTCTTCACACTTATGATTAGAAGTGACGTCATTAAGCTTTAGCATTCTTATCAATATTTTGAATTTGATCATTTTTATTAAAGAACACTGCCAAAAGAGCATGCATGTAATGAAGATACATTTATGGATGAAATTAGATATTACTTTATCCCAGTAATATGTTTTCAGAGTGATAGTTAATAATTACAGTCTGATCTTCTCAGCATTGCAAAATTATTTGGTAATATATATTTTCTGTTTGTGGTTTGCATGCAGTGGTAGGCTGAAAAGTGTACCCGCAAGATGTCAAATTCCCAGAACCTGTGACTATGGTACCCTACATGGTAAAAGGGTCTTTGTAGATTTTATTTTATTTTATTTTATTTTTATTATTTTTCTTGCGGTACGCGGGCCTCTCACTGCTGTGGCCTCTCCCGTTGCGGAGCTCAGGCTCCGGACGCGCAGGCTCAGCGGCCACGGCTCACGGGCCCAGCCGCTCCGCGGCACGTGGGATCTTCCCGGACCGGGGCACGAACCCGTGTCCCCTGCATCGGCAGGCGGACTCTCAACCACTGCGCCACCAGGGAAGCCCTGTAGATTTTATTAAATTAAGGATTTTGTGATGGGGACGTTATCCTGGACTGTCCTGGATAGACCTGATGGAATCAAAGAGGGAAGCAGGAGGTCAGAGATAAAAAGGAAGCCGAGATTGGAATGGTGAGGTCATAAGACAGGGAATGCTGGCAGCTTCTAGAAGCCGGAAAAGATGAAGAACATATTCTCCCCTGGAGACTGCAAAAGGAACCAGCCCTGATGACACCTTGATTTTAGGCCCATAAAACTCATTTCAGACTTCTCATCTCCAGAACTGTAAATGAATGCATTCGTGTTGTTTTGCATCAAGTCTACCACAATTTTTCTACTTGAAAAGAGGAAACTCATACACATGCTAAACTGTATTAATATGATACAGAGGCAAGATGAAATTCTACAATATTAAAAATATTTAGTCCTAATAATATCTAATCCTCATTCTCTCCTAAAGAGGTGAAAGAGAATTAGGCTTTGCTTGGAGGCTGTTCCTTACGTATCTACCAGGTAAACAAGATCAGAGTTTTTGAGGAATATGATTGGAAGCAAATAGAATAGCTTTCTCTGAAAAAGCCATCAACAGAAATTACTCTTGGAGTATTTTAGAGAATATTCATTTTAGTATATTATCTATATCCAGTATTTACTTTTTATCCCTCATATTATCTTGAGAGTGTAAAGTATGAAATTCACAGAACTTACTAAAACAAAGACCAGGTTTAAACTACATGCACATCTGTGGTCTTTTGTTTGTTTGTTTTTAATTTTATTGACGTATAGCTGATTTACAACGTTGCGTTAGCTTCTGCAGTACAGCAAAGTGAATCAATTATACATCTATGTACTCTTTTTCAGATTCTTTTCCCATTTAGGTCATTACAGAGTATTGAGAAGAGTTCCCTGTGCTATACATCCTTACTAGTTATGTATTGTACATATAGTAGACATCTGTGGTCTTTAGCTGGTGCCTTAAGGGTGAAGGAAACATTCAAATCTGTGTACTACAAATGTGAAAGAATGACAATAACACATCTAGTAAGGTTCTGATCGTGGTTAGATTTCATAGTATTTTATCCTTGGTGCCATGAAGGGTGCAGCGTATTTATAAAATAACACTAGCTGTCTGGCACAGTGGGACTCCGCCTAGATAAATAATGCTTATGCGTGCGTTAAAGCACGGAGCTACTCCTCAGATCGCCGCTTCCAAGCCTGTAACCTGAAACTAAATAATGAGGCTCCTTTTGGCTTGCGGAATATTCCTTTTTGTCATTGTAACAAGTACAAGATCAAATTCAAGGAAAGCTTTTTCCTCCCTCCCCTCCCCCCAATGTTCACTCTTTGCTTTGAGTTCCAGCTGTGAGTGGAATTAACTTTCAAAATAAAGAAAATGCCTCTGCAGCTGGGGAGAGAGTTGGGGGCCCCCTTGAATCAGACACAGTTGGTGGAAGGAGGAAATATCATGAATACCCTTCCACTACTTTTGTGTCACTGTAGGAGGCCTTTGTAGAAAGAATCTAAACATTATTCTGCCTTCCCATCTTTTGACTGAATGGATGGGTAGCTGGGCTTATGAAAACCGGCTCTTAAGAAAGCATTGACTTCGGTCACCATTTGTTCTGTTTAAGAGAGGAGTAGTCTTTCACCGAAATACAAGAACAAGATTATACACCTACATCATCCCTACTCTCGAATTCAAAAA
Organism: Physeter macrocephalus; assembly: GCF_002837175.3. Lineage (NCBI taxonomy): Eukaryota > Metazoa > Chordata > Mammalia > Artiodactyla > Physeteridae > Physeter > Physeter macrocephalus. The sequence goes on from NC_041226.1 coordinate 74,586,231, forward strand.
CCGGAAATGGAATGATGTGTAATGCATTTTCCAGTGACTCTGGCTCCCTGAGCTTCAACCCGCGGCATGAAATATTTTCACAGCCATACTTTTCATGCATTTAGGTATTTTGAGCACCATGCGTTCACTGATTAAACTCTGTGATAAAACTTACTTTTGCTACTAGTAAGACTACAATATCATTTGCGATATCTCCAAGTGTAGTGAATTACATTTCTGTGTTACTTTTAAAAAGCAAAGAGCTCACTCTATTTATTCTTAAGATACTTGAGAAAAAAGACAGGACAAGTCATTTTTGTAGTTAATTTGTTCTTGGGTATATTTATTCATCACCTTTTTTTTTTTTTTTTTGCGGTACGCGGGTCTCCCTCTGTCGTGGCCTCTCCCGTTGCGGAGCACAGGCTCCGGACGCGCAGGCCCAGCGGCCACGGCTCACGGGCCCAGCCGCTCCGCGGCACGTGGGATCCTCCCGGACCGGGGCGCGAACCCGGTTCCCCTGCATCGGCAGGCGGACGCGCAACCACTGCGCCACCAGGGAAGCCCCCCATCACCTTTTTATTGAGTACCCGTTACTCAGCAATCAGGCACTATTCTAGGCATGAGCAATGAAGGTGGAAGAAAACATATGATGTCCCTGTGTTCTAGAACTTTCATTTTTTGTGGGAGGAAATGGGCAGTTAAATAGGAAACGAATATGAAGGTTATCTCAGGGACTGGTAAGCCTGATAAGAAAGATAAAGCAGGGTAATATTATTAGAGAATGCAGGCAGCAGGGCAGCGAGCGGTTAGTCAGAAAAAGTTTCTTTGCGGAGACCTAATTGGCTTGTCACACAGAGTTCTGAGAGAAGGAGTCTCCAGGTGGAGAGATCAGTAAGGGCCAATCCTGGTGGCTTTTGTGTTTAGAAGTCTTGGTGGACACGGTAAAGTGGAAGGAAGGAAGGCAGGGAAGATAAGCCGGGGGTAGGTCAAATAGAGACTTAGAAAGTGTAGTTTTAAAAAATATTCCTTGTAAGACTTTCTCGTTAGCAGGTATTATAGGTAATATGTCTGCTCTCCACTACCTATTTCTAACCATCATTTTGTGTTGATTAGAATATCATGAAGTTATAGTAATTTGTTTCCTTTCTTCCTGGAGAGGTTTTGGAGGCTACACCCCTCAATGACACCGCTGATACTAGCATAGCTTTGATTTTCTTTCCATCATACCATAACACGATTAAAAAGAGGGACTTGTTTATTTTCCCTGAGGGCTCCAAGAATAATTTATGTGTTACCTGAGCTATGGAAGGCTGCTTTAAAGCATATTTGCCTGCTTTTTAACAAGTGTTCTTTTTGACCATAACATGTTGTAGTTATGTTGTAGAGAAAAAGAAGAGCTGAGATGTGTTTCCGTAGCCCCCTCTTTTTCATCTTGCCAAGTTTTCTCCCCTTCACCTGCTACTTCCAGCACATCTTGATATTGAATTTCTGGCCCTTAACATGATTCCTCGGGGCATTAATCCATTCATCCCATTCTGGGTGGCACAGGATCAATCACAATTTTCCACACCAAGCAGTACTAAATCTCGTTTGTGCTCCATTAATGAAATCATCTATTTTATCTCATCACTGCAGGTAAAAACAGTTTTCCATATGTTATACAACCTTATCATGACTTCTAAAATGCCATCATGGTTATATACTATCTAGTTTACATTTAGAAAGCAGCATGTCAGTTTACTTGAAAATAGTTCTAAAAATGTGTAGAGCTATTCATCAGCCAGTCTCAGCTGCTACTGAATGAATAATTCTATGATTAAGAGCTGGGGTCTGTGCAGGCAGTCACAGAATCTGCTGTTTTTATAGAACTTGATAAATTAATTCATTCATCTTGCGCTTATGAGACTCTGTTAGAAAGACCAAAGTATTGCTGGGATAGCTTGGGATAAACAAGAAAATACTGAATTTACTTTCTCTTTTCCTTTTTTTAAAAAAATTCTGGACAGAAATAAAATATCTTAAAAACAGTTAAGGCTACTAACATTGCATATAGTAAACATCCTAATCAGTTAGGCTGAAATCTCCAAAAAAAGCACTGAGTGTCCAGTGCTCAAATAAAAGATCGATTAAGTCCAGTGAAATGAAAATACATCTGTAATGAGTTGATACTGTGTGCCAAGTAACGCACTAAACAACTGAATTTTTCATTTTACAATTAATTGTAATATTATATGATCATAACCAAGGATGTTAGAACGTAGGAGAAAAATATTTTGAAAATGGAGAAATAAAAAAGATATATGTATATCTGTATGTATATCTACACACACACACATACATACACATGCATGCATACACATGGATTATGTGACGTATATCATTTGTGGAATGCACACTCATTTATAACTTACTGGATGCCTGCAGCTGCACATATTTATATGGAAGATTATTTATTCAAGGGACATGACTCCTTCCCAAATAATTTTGATATAACACTGCCCAAGAAATACCAAGATTCCAAAATTTCTATCCCACTATCAAAAGAATCACATTACAACTGTCTCACTGATAACAGACTTCAGTATAATCTGAGTCTGACTATCTGTGATGATGGCTTTAGGATTCATTGTTTATGGAAAGATGGAAACAATTTCAAAATATAGGAAAACAGTGTTAAAGAAAATAAATGCCTTATTTCATACTAGGAGTACTTGTTTTATTTTTAATATCTAATCAAAATATGAAAAAACAATTAAAAGCAAATAAAATTATGGTAGCCCAGAAACATAAGCAAAATGGAAACGTTAAGACAGAGTGTGAAGAAGTTTGCTAAAAATAAAGATTCCAACCAGCAGAAACCCTCAGCATATTTGCCAGAACTTAGTGATGGCTGACCTCCTAAGGCACAAAAACTCTTTGCAAATCTCCATTTGAGACTTTTTTCTACTTCAGTCTCTACACAAGTGTCCAAGCTGGGCTTCCAGAGCACGTCTCAATCAAGAATTCCCTTTTTATCTGAGGAGTCTACAAATCCAATGGCATTCATAATTTCCAATAGTCTATGAATAGTGGGAGCTTCACATTCCATTTCAAAGTAGACCCTGACATTGGGAGCTCATAGCACTAGTGGGAAAGAAAGTATATTATCCATTTGCACTAGCACTGACTCAATGCCCTGGACAGAGTAAACTGACCAAACAGAAACTGCTCCATGCAACTGTCTCCAAATGCGTAGAGCACTGACATGTTGAAGGAAGACTTAGCTGTCTAAGTTTCAGAAATTGGACGAAGGGCAGAAGTTACAGGAAGACAGAGTCTAACGTCCTTCACGGAAGTGCTCTGTAGCCCTGAGAGTGCCCCAAGAATGGATTTGCTGGGTATGGAGAGACTGAGTGCAAGAGAAGAATTCAAGCAGGGTCAGAATGACCCTTAAGCTGTGACAGAACAGATCACTGCAATGGGTAGGAGGTTAAGATGTTTACTTAGGTAGGGCAGCACTCCAAACCTAAGAGTCTATGATTAGAAGCAATTGATTTCACCATTATTCCTTTTTCAAAATGTGAACATCTATCTTTGGATCAAGAGAAAATATCAAATTCCATTTTTGATATATTACCCTTGTATTTAATATTAGTATTAAATTATATGACAAATAGCATCAGTTAATAAAAGGCCTTAGGTAGTTGTTTACCTAAGTCTTGGACTTTACAAAAAAGGCAATATAATTAAGTCATATAGGAGTAACTTGGATGAATTAATTGAAGAAAAATAAAATATGTATCTCACAGACTGTTGAAATGCCTGGTAGAATTCATTCACTATGTAGTGGAAAGATTGTGAAACATTTCAGGCTTTATAATTGCACACATGTGGTCAAACTTTGACTAGCCTGACAGTTAAAGAGTTGTCATTAGCTGGCTATTTGAATGAAGCTTGATTTTTGGGCTCTAGACACTAGCTTGAAATGCTCTCCAGTGACGGTTTTCTTTCTTGTTAAATGTTATTATCGCTCATAATGTGTGAAACTCTCATTTAAACAACATTCAGTGAAGAAAATACTTGTGAGCAAATTCCATGAAGTTAAAATTCTTGGAATTACGTTTTTTTCTATTTACCCTTAAACCATCACTGTTTAATCAGGACATTTTAACAAGTATTCAGAACACTTTATAGGTCAGACATGCTTGGCTCAAACACATTAGAAGAGATGTAATAAAATAGTGTATCATACGCTTGCAAGCTACTTTTTGTTTCGTTTTAACTAAATTTTGATTAAAGAAGTCTAATTACATTTCTAAAAGGTAAAATAGTGCATTTGCCTTGAAATATATGAATCTCTTAAGGTATATGTTATACTATCTAAAGATTTGTCCCCTTTTTGACATTTGATATGTAGATACTGTCTGCATTTATTGTAGGAAGATGCTTTGTTTTGGGATAAATTTAGATAACATTAATTACACTAATTACTTTTTTTTTTTTGCGGTACGCGGGCCTCTCACTGTTGTGGCCTCTCCCGTTGCGGAGCACAGGCTCCGGACGCGCAGGCTCAGCGGCCACGGCTCACGGGCCCAGCTGCTCCGCGGCACGTGGGATCTTCCCAGACCGGGGGACGAACCCGCGCCCTCCGCATCGGCAGGCGGGCTCTCAACCAGTGCGCCACCAGGGAAGCCCCTACACTAATTACTTTTTAATGAATCATCTAGTCAATTAAAATGTTTAGGATCATGTCTAAAGAATAAGAACATGCGACCAAATATTTCACCTCTTCTTTGTGTAAACATCGCAAGGGCATACTGGTCATTTATTTGGGGAACAGCCAAAATTTATTGTAAAAATATTTTTTAAATCTACACGTTCTACCAGGTTAAAATGGATATGCCCAACACACAGTTTGAGTAACTTGCAAAAAAAAAAGCCACAAGTAAAAGTACAGTTTTTCTTTCTAAAATATGACAATGAAGGGTGTAAAGGTAATTTTACTGGGAATGTTTGGGCAAGGCCCGTTCCTCAGATCTGAGTGGCATTTGAATTTTTGGACATGTGCTTGTGAAGAGAGCTTCTCGGTTAGTGCTACTTCTTCCAAAGCATTCTTTTAAGTAAGTCACCACCCCTTACCAGCAGTTCCACTTACTCCCAGTCAACTGTGGTCTGAAAATATTAAACAGAAAATTCCAGAAAGAAACAATTCATAAGCTTTAAATTGCACGCCATTCTGAGTAGCGTGATGCAATCTCAGGTGGTCCTGCTCTGTCCTGCCAAGTCCTGAATCATCCCTTTTTCCATCGCGACCGACCCACCCAGCGGTCGCTTAGTAGCCTTCTTGGTTATCAGGTCAACTGTCATGATACTGCGGTGCTAGTATTCAAGTGACCTTTACTTTACTTAATAATGGCCCCAAAGTGCAAGAGTAGTCATGCTGGCAGTTTGGACATGCTAAAGAGAAGCCATAAAATGCTTCCTGTAAGTGAAAAAGTGAAAGTCCTCAACTTCATAAAGAAAGGGAAAAAATCGTATGCTGAGGTTGCTAAGATCTATGTTAAGAACCAATCTTTATCCACGAAAACTGAGAAGGAGGGAAAAGAAATTTATGCTAGTTTTGCTGTCGCAGCTCAAACTGCAAAAGTTACAGCCACAGTGCATAGTAAGTGCTTAGTTAAGATGGAAAAGGCATTATCTTTGTACAATAAGATATTTTGAGAGGGAAGGAGGGAGGGGGAGAGAGAGAGAGTGTACATTCATATAACTTTTGTTACAGGATAAAGTTCGAATTGTCTATTTTATCATTAGTTACTGTTGTTAATATCTTACTTTGCCTAATTCATGAATTAAATTTATCATAGTTATGTATATATAGGAAAATACAGAGTATAGATAGAGTTTGCTACTATCCACAGTTTCAGACACTCACTGGGAGTCTTGGCATGTATGCCCCATGGATACGGGGCTCTATTACAGATGCCAAATCAATTTTATAGCAGGCTTTTCATCTCTCACTTTGCCAAGGGAAAGTATGTAGTTTAAAACTAAACTATCTGCTAAAGAAATGCAAAAGTGACCCAGAGGGCTTCATCGTCTTTGAAAATTAGTGCCTAAAAATTTGCATATATCCCCTATGATTTGACAAAATCATTTACAATAAATGTAAACAAAAGGATAAAATTTCTCCAGTAAACATGGCCGCCAGGCTCATTTGGATCTCCAGTTTGCAATCAAATACAGTATTTTTAAGAATCCAGTACAATATGCTGTATTTACCTTGCAGAAATTCAGTTTTCCCTTTTTGTCCCCCAACAGAATGAAAGGAAAATTATCTAATATTTAAAGACTGCACAAGTAAGTCCTTTTTCTTCTCTTCTAATAAGTATCTATTTATTATTAGAGAAAACATAAATATTCCTTAGTAAAACTTTGACTCCCTGTGGAGTGAAGTCTCTCTGTACTTTTGTACTTGTTCTATACTACAGTTCACTGGCGGCTTACTATACCTCATAAGTAGCCTGATGATGAACTCCATTCTGTGTTGAACTTTTTGTTAATTATATAACAGATATAGTGATTCTGAGAAACTAAGTACTGAAGACTGAATTACTTATCTCAGCAAAATGTGTAGATTTAGATGGTACATTCTCAGTTTTCAGTTTATTCTACTGTGTTGTGCTAACATATAAAGATATACAGGATAGAAAAGCCTGATGCATTATTTTACATTTTAACATGTTTTCCTGTTGTTTGAAGGTATATGTATTTTAACTACTGAATTAGTTTGCTAGAACTGCCATAGCAATGTGCCACAGACTGTCTGTTTAAACAACAGAAATTTATTTTCTCACAGTTCTAGAGGCTAGAAGTCTGAGATCAAGGTGTGTCTGCAGGTCAGTTCCTTCTGAGGGCCACAGGGGAGATCTGTTCAGAACTTTCTCCTTGACTTGTAGATGACTGTCTTCTCTCTGTGTCTTCACATCATCTTCCCTCTCTCCTTGTCTGTGCCCAAATTTTCTCTTCTTATAAGAACATGAGGCATATGGGATTTGGACCCAACCTCATGACTTCATTTTAATTTAATTACTTCTTTAAAGATCTTATATTCAAATGTAGTCACATTCTGAGGCTTTGAAGGTTAATACTTTAACATATAAATTTGGAGAGGGACACCATTCACCTCATAATAAGTATAGATGGGGCATAAGGCCTTGTTTGTGTTCAAAGATTTAATCTGGTTCTAATATCTGTTGGGTATTTTTATGTTTGTAGTAGGTAGGAAGATAGCTCATAAAGAAAAATAGCAGAGGAAGAAATAATAAACTAGAGTATATGTAATCTAAGGTCTCATCTACACATGACCCCTCTCAGTACAACACTTATAATGAAATCCAATTACTTTGCTTTTTCTTCCATACTGAGATTGTATCTCATAATTTTTTGCCTACGTTTTCCACTATCTGATCCCAGTATCTCATGTACTCAGTCTCCATCTTGTCTTTACTATTATCGTCTGTGAAGCTAAAACCTTCCTTTCACAAAAACAAAATAAATAAAAAATGCATTTTTTGGCTAATTATCCTTGACTCTAAAACCAGTTTTTACCGCACATGTACCAATGCCGTATGATAGTAGAAACATGATTTTAGTGCAGAAAGTTACTATATTTCTGCTTAATCTATTTTGTTTTATGGGGGCTATTAATTTAGTTTATGTATGACATCTCCCAAATAGATTAAAAGGTGCTAGAGGGCAATGCATATTCTTTAATTTATGTTGGTACCCAAGGCGACATCTGAGATTGTGCCCTGCAAATAAGAGCTCCTCAGTGAATATTTCTTCACCAACTTCACACTGTAGCACAGTAGTCGTTCCGCTAGGCTACATGGTTTACTGAGGCTATGAGGAGGGAATTCCCCTCCTCCTAGTAATGTGTGTGCAACCTTGCTTTACCATATCTAAATTGATCCAGGAAGCATATTTTTCTTGATATATGCCTTAAGCAAGTTGCTATTATGGGAAGTCAAATTACTGGTCAGAGATGTTACTTGGACTGTGCATATCTTACACAAACACTCCCGAATGTATTATGGACAACACATTTTCTCTCATCCAGCAGAGTTACAAGTCAAGTTACTGCATGCATTTTGCTTGGGTTATCTTTTAAGCAGCCATGCAAAATATGCCATAGATTTCAGTGCATTGTATGTATAATCTCTTGGTGTTGACATTTTTCTTCTGTGAAAATAAATGAAAGGAATGTATTGCTAAAAGCTCAAGTAATCATATTTTAGGTGCCAAAATCTCACTGGCAAGTAAGCCACATACTAATAGTGAGTCGGGCCCTTTGAAGGGTGTAGTAACGCTGCTGGCATCACAGAGTAAAAATGAATGTAGTATTTTCAAACTAATAGCATTCTGACAGACTCCATTGTCAAAAAACTGGAAAACATCACAGATGTGTTGTAATCTAATCTATTCTTACCTGGTTGATCTCAAACTTAAATACCATTGAATATTAATGGGCCCTTGAAATTTTTCAGGCTGTTCATATGGAAATATGAGTTTTAGGACAAATATAAAGATGGCAAAGTTTATTTTTGTGTCTTGACTGCCCATATTTTTGTCTTATTTTAGAAATTTGATGACATATTGTTTAACTTTTTATTATGAAAAATTTCAAACATACACAAAGTGAAGACAACAGTTTAATGGGGCCCCATCACCCCAAATGAACAACCAGAAACATTTTGCAATTATATAATTTTAAACACATCAAATTGTTCATATAGATTGACAATTTATTGACGGGTCATTTGGTGGGTTTAACGGGTCAATTATATCAGTTCTATTAAATAATTATTTAATTATTAAATTAATTAATAATTAAATAATTATTAAAATCAGTTTTAAATGCCTTTAATATTTGTTGATATTATGGAAGAAATCTAAGTGGATATTTAAGATATCTAAGTAGATATTTTATCAGCCACCCAATTTTTTTTTCCATCAGATTAGCATGCCATTACATCCAAAACTTTCGTTGTAACATGCACTGATTTCACTGGGGTTTTGTGAAATGTTCAAATCATACATTTTTTTTTTATCAGATTCTATAAATCAGGAAGAATCTTGCTGGAATAAGCAAAGTAAGAGGTTATTAAAATCTTACTATTACTCTTTGGTCTGCTAGACGAGAAAGGAGTAGAGTTTGCTTTTTAGCAATGAGAAAATAATATAAATCAGCCAACACTCCTTTCACACTCCTTACTCCTTATATGACCCCTTAGAAGTCATATCATTTATCTATTCATTTGTTCACATAATCAACCAAAGAGTATTGAATGCTTTCTAGGAGCCATGCCCTGTGCTAAGCATTGATTGACAGTGAGTGATATAGACAAGCCCCGACTCCAGTAGAACTTGCAAATAAGTCAGACACTAAACAACTCATTGCAATAAAATGCAGAGAATGGGATAATAGCAGAGGTAGAGCGTGTTCTAGAAATTTGTTAGGAGAGGACCCAATGAAGGCAATCAGTCGGCAGGCAGAAAAGTGAGTTTAGGAGGACTTTGTGACTACACAAGTGAGGTGGGATGGTCAGTTATACCAAGATATATCAACTGGATAGAGTGAGGAGGAAAAACACACAGAGAGTACGTAGCCCTTTTCTCTCTCTCTCTCTCTCTCTCTCTCCACCCGTCCCCCTTTCTCTCTCTTTTATTTAACTAGAGATGGATCAAAGCCCAGGAAAGATAATCTTTTGATTTTCTAATGCTTTCCTTTAAGAAAAGTCTAGAGGTTCTAGAAAAACAAAATCTACCCTTGTTGCTTAAGAATAACTTTTATGTGGCAGAAATACATCTTAGTATCTCAATCTGTGCTAATTTTATCTTTATACTTTTTTCTTTTTTTTGAGTAATCTTTAATCCAGCTCCTTCTCCCTGCTGTCACCTTGTTTTGAGCCTGTCCATTGCTAACCGGACATTGATTGAACACAGATAGTATAGTACTGTAGTATTTACTATTGAAAAACATCTCTGTAAGTGGACCCATGGATCTACTTATATAGAGCGGATCCCTGTATAAGTGGACCCGTGCAGTTCAAGCCCATGTTGTTCAAGGGTCAAATGTACTTTTTCAACGTCCTCCTAACTCATTTTCCTGCCTGCTGACTTATTACCTTTAGTCCACTTCCCTCACTGACACCAGAGTAAATTCTGATCAAATTTGGTCAGTGCCCCTAACTACGATGTCATTCAAGGTCAACTGTACAATGCATTCAGGAGGGAAGCTGAGGTCCCCAAACCACTTAATTGCTTTAAAGATTGGTGCATTCAAATGTCTTATATGTATAAGATTTCTCAGCATGTGTATGATCTTCTTAATCTCTAATTTCCAATGTGCTTGAAATATTTTCCAAAAGACATAAAATATACATAAATACTCTTTAAAGTGACCTTTGGTGTTCTCAGCATATTCTTTATATTTAACGATCTCAGAACAAATGGCAACATTGAAAAATAAAACTTTATATTTTCTCCTCTAAAGTCTTTTCCAGAAAGCTAGCACAGTCATTTGAGTTGCTTTGGAAAAGCTGCAAGTAAATGACAGGAAAATATGTGGTAGGCTCAGTCAATTCTGACAACTGGTCAGTTTAGGTTAAAGATACACCACCCTGGTAAATTGGTTTCAAATAAACTGCCATCATCAACAAGAGTCACAACAACCTGTTATGTGACTAACTTAAACTTTATATTAGGATCCAGATCTTAGGTAAGAAAATAAGATCCTAGTGTTTAGTTTCACTTTGAGTTTATTTAAAGGAATAATTCAGGTTTCTTTTCAAATTACTTCTATATTTGATTCCCCCTTGAAAGAGCTCTATTTACACAGAGGCCCTGGCATAGGATTTATTTGAATTTGAATTAAAATATGGGATGGTTCCAAAATCTATCATATTGACATTCCTGGCAAAACCTAAATATTGCTGGAAGGCATATATTCCTTTGTGAACTGTGGAGGGATTTGAGGGATTTGGGTGTTTTAGAGTTCTTTTTGAGGTTATGAAAGCTTCCTAAAGGAAATATATTGTGGCTTTACAAATTTGAAGGTGAGAATTATTTCAGTATGCCAAGATCACCACGGTTTTCTGTTGAGATTACTTCTCGGTACATGAAATGGAAGATGTGAAACAGGAAACCGTTTCTCCCTAAAATTGTATACTCCGGGTCAGTGCAATCAGCAGTTGCCATCCTACAATCCAAAATACAGCATTTAGTGTGTCACTGTAGTTTTTCAAACTAACCCATGCAGATTTAACCACAGCAGCCTGTTAACGTCAACGGTTGCCATACAGAAAACTTCCCGCGGGTTTTACTGAACATAAGAACAGTGTGTTTTTTGAACAATCGCACATGAAATAAATGTCTTCTGAAAGATATTTTTAAAAGGAGTGGGAGGATGGATTATATTTAAACTAAATTGTATATTCTTACAACCTTCCTCCTGTCCGCTTCAATCACTGTGGGAGTCTATCTAATTTAAGTCTCTCCCCACCGTCGCATTTGGGTTTTGGGCTCCTACACCAACCCTTGCCTTAATATGTGAATACTGTGTCCCCAGATACTTGTCGATTTCCCTCCCTGGACTCTGAGATGCTTAAGAGCGACTGTGTCTTATTCCTGAACCTAGCACAGTCCTTCCCTATAGGAGGTAGAAACAACTATGGTTTATTGAATAAAGTGAACAAATCTGATTGCATGGTGAAGCAAACACTGTAATTACCGCATCCCTCAATGTATGTGAAAGTCAAAACTTCTCAGCGTATGGTCGCACGGTAATACGACTGTGGAATTCAGGTTGTTCCCAGAATATTCCAATAGTATTGACGGAGCACAGAACACGCCTGTTCTCCATCCTGGAGTAACACCAGTAGGACCCGCTTACAACTGAATTAAATGAAGGAGAAACATTTGCTGTTAACCTTCACATGTTCTCATGTGTCTTTGGTAGGATATATGTACGTAGATGGAGATGTGTCAAGGAACCACTTCTGTGCATTTTAACCAGATTATTCTGGATGTAAATTCCCAGGTCATAAGAACTTCACAAGAGGAAAAATGGTGTCATGCTCTCCTTACCTCCATCCTCTTTTCCAGTTGCATAGAAAATTAGGAGGCCATTCCACTCAGGACATTGCCTTCCTTCAATCCCAGGCCACTCAGACTGGTTGTGGAAAGGCAGTGTCCTTAAATTCCCCACCCTCCTCTTTAACACAAGAATTATATTTATTGGCATTTCCTCCCTACTCATTTGTATTAGTGTCCTCTGGCTGCTGTAGCAAATGACCACAACCTTAATGGCTTAAAGTGACACACATATGTTCTTTTATTGTTCTGGAGACCACAAGTCCAAAATCAGTCTTTCTAGGCTAAAGTCAAGGTCTTTGCAGGGCTGGTTTCTTTGGAGTCTCCAGAGGAGAATCTTTCCTTGATCTCTAGCTTCTGGAAGACACCTGCATTCCTTGGCTTATGACCCCTTTTCCCCATCAGCCCAATCTCATGATCCTGCCATCACATCTCCTACATCCTTCTTTGACGTTCTTGCCTCCCTCTCATAAGGACCCTAGTGATAGCATTTAGGTCTCACCTGGAGATAAACTAGGACAATCTCATCACCCCAAGATCTTTAACTTAATCACATCTGCAAAATTCCTTTTGCTGTATAAGATAAAATTTACAGTTTCCAGGAATTAGGAAGAGGTATATTTGAAAGGACATTATTCAGCCTACTAAACTATTGCTTCAAAAACAAAACACTCTGCACCAAAAATAAGCAAACTGCATCAGACGCACGAAGGGTTTCCTACAATAGCAACTGCCACCTATGGGATGCAGTTCTGCCCCTTGGAATCTCCTCAATTATTTATCAATTCTATGCAACTTAAATGAACATTGAGAGTTTAGTAAATTAGTATAATGTCAGAATTACAGTGTAACATCTGCAACCAAATGACCAAACTGAAAGTACACGGTGAGGGTACCGAGTCCTGTCCCAGGCATCATGCATCTGGCTGCCCGAGTCGTGTTCCTCTTCTTTAGCTCTATACCAATTCTACCCATTTTCTAAGCAAAAGCTTCTTCCTTGCAGCTTCAATGTCACGTTTAAGAAGAAAGGGCCTTTCTTTCTATGACTTCCAAACACTTTTATGTTCTCTCCAACTCAGAAAAAAATCCATGAATTCATGAATCTTAATTAAATCTTTCTGTGTGGAGAACATTCAAATGACAGGAGTTTTCCTACAACTATTTTTGTGCCAGGCACTGTGCAGTGCTTTTTATATCTACTCTTCCAGCCTCACTCTCTTGGCTAAGTCTCTCTCCTGAGGAACTTCTTTCCATTTTCTTGGTTGCTTTGCAATTACAGCACTCCTTTCCCTCCTAGAAATCTTGGAAGTAAAAGCGCCTCTCCTTTATTGTATTATTTTAGTTTTTTGCACATTATTGCTGGTCAAGGCAAAGATTCTTATTTTATTAAATAGACATGAAAAGCATTTGTCCACAACAGATTTATCCACCCAACCACCAATTCACTCAATAATAAGGTACTGCTTATTGAGGGTTATCCTGTGACAGGCACTGAGCTAAGTACTGCATTCACATTATCTGATTTAACAGACGTTGATCAAGAAATAATTTTGTGTACAGTATGATGATAAGTCTTGTAGTGGGTATAGGGAACCATGACTTGCAATCTAGGATGAGAACTGTACTACAACCCACATTTAAATGGCCCTTCAACTGAGGTTTCTGGATGAACAAGAGAAGGGGCCAGGATACATCTGAGGAAATGGAAGTGATGTTTATGGATAGGGTAGCATTTGAGAAGGAAGGAAGGGACATTGGAGAATCAGGAGAAGTTCAAAACATCATGCACATAAAAGCGAAGAGAAGGATGGATCATAACATCTAACTGATGTGTCTCAGACATGCTGCTTGATAGTCGAGAGCCAGGAAATGTGGCACGATATTTGTAATTAGGCATAGATATGATAAACGACTACTTCTGTGTGTCTTTACACAAATAATCTTAAGACAAATTTTCACATCACAGGAATTGCATGAGAGCAGCAAGTTGATGCTCTTATTACCTAAATCATCTGGGTTCTCCAATCTCCTCAAATCCTGCCTATCCTTCAATGACCTTTAAAAAACGTCTTGACTTTTCCAGCTGAGTTTTCCCTGTTTAGCATATTGAAAGCAATTCTTAAGTGCCTCTCTTAGAAAACCTTCTGCTTGGTTATAGCTCTTTCTCTATATATTTTTCTTATCTGCCATGCACTAACTCTAACTTCCTTGAGAATACCATTTTTATTATCATTAGCATTTCCAGTTTTAGAGCTTAGCACATGCCCTTGTTTACAATAGAAAAAAAAAGAATAAATTGAAAATATTTATTGCCAGAAATTAAAGAACAAGGAGGGTATAGAGATAAGTATTTTAAAGGCAGTTTGAGCTCAGAAGGGAAGGGCCAGTCCATGTCCCGGCACAGGACACTTTGATTCTGTCCCTTCTCTGCCCTGTGAAAGTGCAAGCTACACATTCCTATCTGTATTTTTGCCCAGGGGAAGTTTAGCTGCCTTGATCTCCTTCATACGCTCTAGAAGCCACCAAACCAAGGACCTGCTGTTTTCAAGGAGAAAAACAGTGTGTGCTCTGTCATGAGAGCTTTCAATATGTATGCATCATTTTCCCTGAGCCCTGACTCTCTGATTCCAGAGGTTGAATGTTGACAAACAGCAATGCACCTACTTCGTTATGTTTCCACTCGGCTGTAAATCAAAAACCGGCTAGCCCTTGCAGTGAATCCAGGCAATGTGTGCTTTTCATATTTGGGTCGTGTTTGAGCTGAATCAGACCTATTCTGTGATCTGTGCTGCACTTTTAAAGAGGGGACTGCTCCTTCCGATGAGATGGTATTTCTTCTCACAGCTTGATTGCCGGCTGTGTGAGATGTAAACGTGCTTTGAGAACTGTCAAGTACCATTCAGATGTTGCATTCTGCGTCCTGATGTGCCCTGACTCCATCGCTTCTCACCCTCGGCACTGGTTCCCGGCCCCACCCATTCTATGCCCAGTAACCAGGACCTGCTGTTTACAAACCTACAGCCAATTGTGTCCCTTCCCAGCCTGCCTCTCCCCTGAGCCATAAACTCTGAGGTCCACAGGATCAGGCCAAGGTCTAGTCTCCAACCTCTCCCCCATCAAGGACCCCTTCACCTGTAATGCTCTAGACCTGTTCTCCTTCCCACTGTTCTTCAAGTACATGCGCCTGCTCACAGTTTTGGTCCTTCCTCTTTCTCAGATCTAAACTCAGGTAGCAGATGAAATTTTCTATCTAAGGGAATGGGAATGCCATCTCACTCTACAGCCATCCCACCCAGAAGACCTCACCCTTTGATAGCTCTCTCCTTTGTTTTCCACAATGCACTTATCATGGATTGACAGATTGATTACTTTCTGTCTCTCCCTACTGGAATATAAGTGGAATCTCACTTTTCAGATTTGTTCAATAAATGTTGACTGCTGTCTAAAGAAACAATTCATGTTTTCCCTATTTTTATGCATTTGGTTTTTATCTTTTCGGAAGAAGGATTCTTTACTGTTTAGTATTATCCATGCTGCCAACAACATAAAGAATTGGAATTTGACTCTCAAAACTCTATTTGACCTAGAGATGGTCCTACTGAGTGAAGTAAGTCAGACAGAGAAAGACAAATATCATATGATATCGCTTATACGTGGAATCTAAAAAAAAGGTACCAACGAACTTATCTACAAAACAGAAATAGAGTCACAGATGTAGAAAACAAACTTATGGTTACCGGGGGGGGGAAGAGGGGGAAAAAAACAGGGAGATTGGGATTGACATATGCAGACAACTATATAGAAAACAGATAACTAATAAGGACCTCCTTTATAGCACAGGGAAGTCTACTCAATATTCTGTTGACCTATATGGGGAAAGAATCTAACAGAGTGGATATATGTGTATGCATAACAATTCACTTTGCTGTACACCTGAAACTAACACAACATAGTAAATCAACTATACTCCAATAAAAATTTAAAAAAACCACAAAACTCTGCTTGAAAACTTCTTCTGCCTTATGAGAAGTGCTAGGGTAAGGTGAGTAAGGGTTCCTTTTCCATACCCACATGGCTTGTGATCTAAAACCAGTTCAATCATTTACTGTTTGTGTAACTTTGGATGAATCCTCAGCCTGCCTGTGCCTCAGTGTTCTCCTCCATTCAATAAGAATTACAGTTTAAAATTAATACTCCCTCATGATATTTCTATGAGGAAGAAATGAGTTAAAATATATAAGTACATAAAACAAGATCTGGCTCATTTTAAGCACCCCATAAATATGAGCTATTATTAGAAAATAGACATTTAAGCTCTTACTAAATATTAGAAGTTTTATATAGTTGACAATTAATTTCTTTTTTAAAAATACATGATATTTAATTAGTTAAAAGTTTAACAAGACATTTTATCCCAGATTATACATATTTTTCCTTCTGTGAGTCAAGAAAATCTAGGCTTTATTGAGGTTTATACAAAGGTCAGTGTGAAAGGTTGCACTTTGAAGCTTATGAAATCCTACAACTCTTCAGCAACAAAAAGATAAACAAAATATTTGACTTTCAGTCTACCTAATGACTTCTATCTGCTTATTTATTTAACTAAAAGCAACCATGGGGAACCAGGTATGTTGATACTGGGCTTTACAGGAAAGTGATATGGAAGTGCCAATTAGAATCTAACAAAATCACACATTGCTTCAAATTCAGCTGGGCCACGGCTGGAATTGAATTTCTAAGCCATAATTAGCAAAAAATATAAATCCAAAACGTTGTTGTTTCTCTCTTTACAGGAAAAAGAAACATGAAAAATTTTCGAGAAAAGATTCCCTTCCCTATGGGAACCCAAGTTGTACCAATTTCATTAAAGAAAATAAGCTAGTTTTAAATAATAAGAGAAAAGGAGAATTATATGCATAGCAACATTGATAAAACTCAAGCACAAACATAATGTATTTTACTTTTTAAGAATCACTTGTTCTGATTCTCCATGAAATTATAGCTATTTGCTGAGATATATGTTTCAAAGCTGTAATATCCTGGAGTTTTAATAAAAAGAAGAAATCCTAGCCACCAGACCACCAGGGAGTCACTATTAAAAAAAAAACCAATGAACAATCATTTACCTTGTGCACATTTCCAAATTGCAGTCCCCTTGAACTCTCTCATCAATTATTATTATTTAATTTAAGGAGTACTCGTACCCCTTCTTTGAAAAAGATGATTTTGAAAGGTGTTTAGATAACTATATATGACACATATTGCAGTATAATATTTTTCTTCTTGAATTTACTTAAGGCAGAATATGGGGAGATGAAAGAGTTATTTTCCTATGTTACTGACTGCTTCTATATTCATTCTTCTTGTATACAGAGCAGAGCTGGTAAGTATTTAAATATGATTATGGAGATTGAATTCAGGTGTAGAAAATTACTGCATGTGTTTGTCTAGTACATGTTTCTTTTACCTATAACTCTCCAATTTGAGAAAGCAGAGATGGCTTGATAAATACATTGCAATATTTGAATGTAATCTTAACTTAATATTTTGATAAGTAAATCTAGATACATACATTTACTTATCATAATATTATATATATGATGAATTGTGTTTCCTTTTTTAGCACTGCTTTCAAGGACTGTTAGAAAGTATTAGATATTGGGAGACAGCATTTCTTGAACAGAAGTCATTGGACAATCATCCTAATGAGGAACCTTTAACAATTCATGGCTACAACCTAATTTATCTCAGTACTGACTTGTGAGAAATCTACCCCAATAATAAAACTTTATGGTAGATAAAGACTAGCCTCTAGGAAAATCTCTGTTCCAATTAGTCTCTGAATCCAACTGTATGAATGCCCTTACTTCAATCTGACTCTGTTCTCTACATTAACTAATCTAGTCTTTTAGGGTCTGCTCATATTCATGTATTGTCTTATGCTTGATCTTCTTCAGATCTGTTACTAGAATGACTCACCAAATGGCCAACTGGAGAGCTTTCTTGAATATCAACACTGCCATCTCTATACTTTGTAACTCAGCCAGCTTTGCTCTTTTGTGACTTCAGGAGGCTACTAGCCAGACCAGTACTCTTGTTCAAAACAAAAGGCACCTTGTTGGGGCAGATGTAGACCTTCAATCACAAGGCTTGGTGACCAGAGAGATGTTTGGATTTCAGCCCTGCTAGCTTCAGAGGTCAGGATCCCTGGAGTAGTGCTCAAGCTTTATATACAGACCCAAGAGCCCTGTGTCACTTGTAGCTTATATGTGGGTGGACATAATCAGAGCCCAGGTATTGGTAACTTGAATTCATTAGTAAACTGCTTTAATCAACTTAAATAGTCATTCAGTGAAAGAAATGCCAAACCACCCTGCTTAAAAACGGGTGTTTAGGGCTTCCATGGTGGTGCAGTGGTTGAGAGTCCGCCTGCCGAAGCAGGGGACACGGGTTCGTGCCCCGGTCCGGGAAGAACCCACATGCCGCGGAGCGGCTGGGCCCCTTGAGCCATGGCCGCTGATCCTGTGCGTCCGGAGCCTGTGCTCCGCAACGGGAGAGGCCACAAGTGAGAGACCCGCGTACCGCAAAAAAAAAAAAAAAAAAAACCAAAACGGGTGTTTAAAAGTATCCATATTATAGAATTTCCTCCAGAAGAGTAAATATTTTGTACATTTTTTCTTACACATTCCTTAAATTTTGTTTTTTAGTCATTATGAATTTAAGTGAAATTGAGAATGAAGGCTTTATCAATCTCAAGTTTGTCTTGTATGTGCACTTCTCATTAACACCAGTTTACACTTAAAAGGAAAGGTTACAACTAAATTACAGCACTGGGTCTAATGGTTAGTTGGGTGGGCTTCAGAGTTCAACTATCTAGCTTAAAATCCTGACTCTGTATTGTCTCCAGGTAATGAGCCTTTCTAAGGTTCAATTTCTCCATTTGTCAAAAGAAAATAATAAGGTTGCCTAACTATCAGGTTTTTTATTGCAAAATAAATGAGAAGTTTCATCTAAAACACATAGGGTAGTGTTTGACACATGGTATGTACTCAATAGTTTGAGACTATATTATTATTAATTTAAAACTCAAGCAATATTAGGAAATGTTATTTAAATATTGACAATTCATTTGCATCCTCTAATAGAATGGATAGCTTACAAAGCAATAAAAGTACCCACTCTTTTTGACTGAAAAATTAAAGAACATGAGAATCAGTGGTAGGTCTCACAGGACATGAAAGACCTGTATACAGCCTCCTTCCTGGGAGACCCTGTAAAGTCAACTGATACCATCAGGCACCTGCATGAAGTTGTCCTCATTCCCGTTCTGGACTGAATCTCCTTGTTATATAGCAATCTTCTCTCCACATGAAATTATCCATAAGATAGTCTGAAAACATTTTAATCCATTCGGAATCAGTGTGAAGACTTATCTACTTATTTTCCTCTTTTATTTCATGGTAGAAGATATTCACTGACAAAGGAGCTCTCAGGAAAATAGGAATACTGGATTTAAATGTATGACTTTCTTCGAGAAGTTAATACATACTGAGCTGTCTCCTACCATCACGAAAGGAAAAAGTAACAGGAAAGAGAGTAGGATCTCACTTTACCCCAGTAGTCTCTGTTTTTAAAAATGACAGCAAAAGAGCCTGGCATTGTAGGTCAGGGAATTGATAAGGAGCATGCTGCGTATGCCAACATTTGGGATAATTTCACTAAAACAAATGTTCCTTTCCTGTTTATCTCACTTCAGGTATGAATCTCTTCCTTTTCTGCTAAAACTTCTACACGTATTTTTCTTATAATATAGTTTTTATAGCTCTCAAGTACTGCCTCTGTTAAACAGATTAAAAATAGAAAGGAGGTGTGACTGAAATTATATCTGAACCAAACTGCTTTACGTGAGAAAATTCTACATGGAGAATGGTTTGTTAGATAAGTGTTGATATAAAATCTTGCTATGATAAAAAAATAATATAAAAAATACTATGTAATATGTAAAGCCAACCATCCTTACACTTGCAGTTTCTGATATCAAATTCCTCTATTATGAGATTTTTCCGAATGTCTCTACATTAAGGGTATCGGACTTGAAAACAAAGACAAAGTAAAATGAAATTTAACAATTTCATACATAGCAGTGTGATTCTACTTAGAATTTTACCACCTTACAATAAATGTTTAAGGGGATGTGATAATTATGATTTGTGCAGAATTAATAGTTTTGATTTTACTTTATATTTTTAAGTTTCATAAAATTTTCCTAAGTGTGACCTGATTTGTTTTGATCTCACAATAACTGGTGATATATCCAATATGAGTATGATTTCTACTGTAAATAAGAGTTTCCTACCAAGAATTCTTCACATTTTGATCAGGTTCTAATTTCTATTTGCACCATCATCTTGATTCCTCAAACCAATCTTTGCTTTTTATACCAGCTTCGCTGGGATCAGAGCTTTCAAATGGCTCTGGTACATTTTTCTATATGTTGTTATAAGTTAATACATGTGATTGTCACAGCTCCTGGGACAGAGACCCAGAACCAGGTGGGAATCAGGTGTCTATCCAACTTACCCAACCAGAGACAGACAAGCTAGGTTCCAGGGTGCACTAGTTGGGTGAGCTGGCCTCTGTCACTCATCCGCTCTGTGTATCTGACTCTTACCTGTAAAAAGTTGATGTCGAAGGAAAGTAATTATTTCACAGGTACCACTAGTATAAAAATGCTATGACTTCATTAAAAAAATAAACAGTATACAGCTAATATCTGAGCAAACCCAGGCTAGAGCCTCAACTAGTCTTCCCTTTACCCTCTCTTCCTTGTCATCTGACTCTGAACCACTTAACTTGTGGTCTATGAAAAGGGCACAGGAAATGGATTCCAACAGTGTTGAAAAGAGTCACTTCATCCCATCCCCTTCTCCAGAACGCCTCTGGTCCCATCCTTGAAATCAGCTGGAGGTGATGAAGATGGGGCAGGGTCCTTGTCTCTGTCTCTGTTTCTACCCAGGTGGGAAATCAACTCACAGTATAAATCGTTGGTCTCATCCACAGCCATAGCCTGGCCAGACTATTCCTTTTCCTTTTAGTTTTGCAGGCTAATTTGTGTTTTAGTGAAGCCTATTAGAGGGTCTCCTGTCTTGTGGTTATCAAAAATCTATTGTTGCAATGGTGAATGGGAGTGCTTTCTTCATTTCACTTTCAGATTTTTCATCATTAGTGTATAGGAATGAAAGAGGTTTCTGTGCATTAATTTTGTATCCTGCTACTTTACCAAATTCATTGATTAGCTCTCATAGTTTTCTGGTAGCATCTTTAGGATTCTCAATGTATAGTATCATGTCATCTGCAAACAGTGACAACTTTACTTCTTCTTTTCCAATTTGCATTCTTTTATTTCTTTTTCTTCTCTGATTGCTGTGGCTAAAACTTCCAAAACTATGTTGAAAATAGTGGTGAGAGTGGGCAACCTTGTCTTGGTTCCTGATCTTAGTGGAAATGGTTTCAGTTTTTCACCATTGAGGATGATGTTGGCTGTGAGTTTGTCATACATGGCTTTTATTATGTTGAGGTAAGTTCCTTCTATGCCTACTTTCTGGAGGGTTTTTACCATAAATGAGTGTTGAATTATGTTGAAAGCTTTCTCTGCACCTATTGAGGTGATCATATGTGGTTTTTCTCCTTCAGTTTGATAATAGGGTGTATCACATTGATTGATTTGTGTAGATTGAAGAATCCTTGCATTGCTGGGATAAACTCCACTTGATCATGGTGTATAATCCTTTTCATGTGCTCTTGGATTCTGCTTGCTAGTATTTTGTTGAGGATTTTTGCATCTATGTTCATCAGTGATATTGGCTGTAGTTTTCTTGCTTTGTGACATCTTTGTCTGGTTTTTGGTATCAGGGTGATGGTGGCCTCTTAGAATGAGTTTGGGAGTGTTCCTTCCTCTGCTATATTTTGGAAGTGTTTGAGAAGGATAGGTGTTAGCTCTTCTCTAAGTGTTTGATAGAATTTCCCTGTGAAGCCATCTGGTCCTGGGATTTTGACTACCACTGGCATTTTTCACAGAACTAGAACAAAAACTTTCACAATTTGTATGGAAACACAAATGACCCCGAATAACCAAAGCAATCTTGAGAAAGAAAAATGCAGCTGGAGGAAACAGGCTCCCTGACTTCAGACTATACTACAAAGCTACAGTAATCAAGACAGTATGGTACTGGCACAAAAACAGAAATATAGATAAATGGAACAGGATAGAAAGCCCAGAGATAAACCCACACACATATGGTCACCTTATCTTTGATAAAGGAGGCAAGAATATACAGTGGAGAAAAGACAGCCTCTACAATAAGTGGTGCTGGGAAAACTGGACAGCTACATGGAAAAGAATGAAATTAGAACACTCCCTAACACCACACACAAAAATAAACTCAAAATGGGTGAAAGACCTAAATGTAAGGCCAGACACTATCAAACTCTTAGAGGAAAACATAGGCAGAACACTCTATGACATAAATCACAGCAAGATCCTTTTTGACCCATCTCCTAGAGAAATGGAAATAAAAACAAAAATAAACAAATGGGACCTAATGAAACTTAAAAGCTTTTGCACAGCAAAGGAAACCATAAACAAGACCAAAAGACAACCCTCAGAATGGGAGAAAATAGTTGCAAATGAAGCAAACAACAAAAGATTAAACTCCAAAATTTATAAGCAAGTCATGCAGCCACCAGTCAGAATGGCCATCATCAAAAACTCTACAAACAGTATATGCTGGAGAGGGTGTGGAGAAAAGGGAATCCTCTTGCACTGTTGGTGGGAATGTAAATTGATACAGCCACTATGGAGAACAGTATGGAGGTTCCTTAAAAAACTAAAAATAGAACTACCATATGACCCAGCAATCCCACTACTGGGCATATACCCTGAGAAAACCATAGTTCAAAAAGAGTCATGTACCACAATGTTCATTGCAGCTCTACTTACAATAGCCAGGACATGGAAGCAACCTAAGTGTCCATCGACAGGTGAATGGATGAAGAAGATATGGCACATATATATAATGGAATATTACTCAGCCATAAGAAGAAATGAGATTGAGTTATTTGTAGCGAGGTGGATGGACCTAGAGTCTGTCACACAGAGTGACGTAAATCAGAAAGAGAAAAACAAATACCATATGCTAACACATATATATGGAATCTAAAAAAAAAAAAAAAAATGGGGCTTCCCTGGTAGCGCAGTGGTTGAGAGTCCGCCTGCCAATGCAGGGGACACGGGTTCGTGCCCCAGTCCAGGAGGATCCCACGTGCCGCAGAGCGGCTGGGCCCAGGAGCCATGGCCGTTGAGCCTGCGCGTCCGGAGCCTGTGCTCCGCAACGGGACAGGCCGCAACAGTGAGAGGCTCACGAACTACAAAAAAAAAAAAAAGAAAAAATGGTCATGAAGAACCTAGGGGCAAGATGGGAATAAAGATGCAGACCTACTAGAGAATGGACTTGAGGACACAGGGAGGGGGAAGTGTAAGCTGGGACAAAGTTAGAGAGTGACATGGACATATATACACTACCTAATGTAAAATAGATAGCTAGTGGGAAGCAGCCACTTAGCACAGGGAGTTCAGCTCGGTGCTTTGTGACCACCTAGAGGGGTGGGATAGGGAGGGTGGGAGGGAGACGAAGAAGGAAGAGATATGTGTATATATGTATATGTATAACTGATTTACTTTGTTATAAAGCAGAAACTAACACACCATTGTTAAGCAATTATACTCCAATAAAGATGTTAAAAAAATCAGTTGTTGCTGAGCATTTGTTCTCAGAGAAAAACCAGGTTCTGAAGCACCCACATATATTACACATTGTTAAAAACTCTCCCCCACCATACACAGTCATTGAGCAATGTGGTTTGAGTAGGACCTACGAGCAACTCTCCTCTTTGTAAACGAAATGAGAGGAATTCTGTGTATATTCATGCACTGATCAGCCTTGGTATTCAAAATTGCAAAAGCTGTAATAAGAAATGTGTTTCATTTTATAAGTAAATGCCTCTCTGTTCCCTTCTAGTTCTGTTTCAGAACCACTGAGGAGGATTTTGTTTGTCTCAATAGCTTCAGGTGGGACCTAAATATTTAATGAATTCCATCAGTTCATAGCATACTTTTTAAATGCAAACTTTGTCCTCTGCTCAGGATCAAGGAAGAAAATTTTGGTTTTTGTGTGTTGGCAAGATTTTGAGCCGACTGTGCGTTGTAACTCTACTCGTATTTAAACTGCTTATCTAAGACCGCAGAGCTCTGTCCCTGAACTCTGGAAATAGGTATCATGGCATTCCTCGTCTCATTCTCTTCTTCTTTTGTATTTTAAAAATAATTTCTTTCACTTGACACAGATTCCTGGCCATACCTTTCCAGAAGATGTCAGAGCAAAGGAAAAGCAAATAATTTTTCCTGTCTTTTAAATGTTTTCTGAAAGTGTGAAAAAGCTTGTTTTGATGAAGCAGTTTTAAAAGAAGAAGAAAGAGGGAATTCCCTGGCAATCCAGTGGTTAAGGCTCTGTGCTTTCACTGCCATGGGTGTGGGTTCAATCTTTGGTTGGGGAGCTAAGATCCCACAAGCCAAGTGATGGTCAAAATCTACAAACCATAAATGCTGGAGAGGGTGTGGAGAAAAGGGAACCCTCCTACACTGTCGGTGGGAATGTAAATTGATACAGCCACTATGGAGAACAGTATGGAGGGTCCTTAAAAAACTAAATATAGAACTACCATACGACCAAGCAATCCCACTGCTGGGCATACACCCTTAGAAAACCATAATTCAAAAAGATACATGTGCCCCAATGTTCATTGCAGCTCTGTTTACAATAGCCAGGACATGGAAGCAACCTATACGTCCACCAGCAGAGGAATGGATAAAGAAGATGTGGTACATATCTACAATGGAATATTACTCAGCCATAAAAGGAATGAAACTGGGTCATTTGTGGAGACGTGGATGCACCTAGAGACTGTCATACAGAGTGAAGTAAGTCAGAAAGAGAAAAATAAGTATCGTATATTAACGCACATATGTGGAATCTGAAAAAAAAATTGGTATAGAAGATCTTATTTACAAAGCAGAAATAGAGACACAGATGTAGAGAGCAAACATATGGATACCAAGGGGGAAGGAAGGGTGTGTTGAATTGGGAGACTGGGATTGACATATATACACTATTGATACTATGTATAAAATAGATAACTGAGAACCTACTGTAGAGCAAAGGGAACTCTACTCAGTGCTCTGTGGTGACCTAAATGGGAAGGAAATCCAAAAAAGAGAGGATATATGTATACGTATAGCTGATTCACTTTGCTGTACAGTAGAAACTAACACACATTGTGAAGCAACTATACTCCAATAAAAATTAAATTAAAAAACAAAATAAATAAATAAAATACAGAAACATACTATTAAATATATCCATAGCACAATGTGGTCCCTCAGATAAAACAATCAAACAATACACACACACACACACACGCACACACACAGAGTATGGTAAATTAAAAAAATAAATACATAAAATTTAATTTATTTTTTTAAAAAAGAAGCTAAAAATAAAAGAAGGTATATCAACAATCACTTATTGAAAAGATTTCAGTATGAACAAACAAACAAACAAAAACCAAGATCTAATTGTTACAAGTCACTGATTAGATATTATGGGGTAAACATTTTTTTGGGTGTGCAATCCATCTGAAAGTTTCCCTGAGGGAGGGAAGGCGTTTCCAGTCCCCTCTCTTTCATAATATCATAATGTCATTGCCTCCAGGTGTTAACAGTATAATGAAAATCCACATAAAAATTGTCAATTAAAAAATGTATCCCTATGATCTCAAGTAGCTATTCAAACTATGAAGCAGTGAATATCTATCCTCCACCACCATCGAGATGCAGGAAGTGACATATTTGTCATTAAGAGTGCATACATTGAGGGAAACTAGGACTCTGATAGTGAAACGAAGCAGGGCCCTATGGCCCTTCTCCCCCATGTCCTCAGCCTGCCTTTGTCTGTGGAAAAACTTCAGCCAAAGAGTAAGTTTAATCAGAAAAGTGAGAAAATGCAGAAACAAAGGAAAACAGTCCAAGAAGACCAAATAATAATAGTTCAGTCATTAAGCAAAGTTAAGGACCTTTAGTTCCTCCTCAGGAGCTGCAGATAATATTCTGAGCCGTATCCTGTGAGCTGTCTACAGACACGGAAACCCCCCCACCAGGTGGAAGACGTTAACTACACGATGACCAGGCTGTAGCCATGACAGAAGCTGCCACAATTCCGAGAACTGGCCTTAAGGAAATGGGAACAAAGTGACCCTGGAACTGGAGATTAACCATACCTAAAACAATCAAGATGATGCTGGTCAGACCACCAGTGACCAATGTCAAGATGACGGTCAGAGCTGACTGTGCTCTTTCTGCATGCAGCCCCTCCCTCCGCCTATAAAAGCTCTTGCCCCCTGATTGTCAGTGCTGGGGAGTCGGCCTTTGCACAGGAGTCTGCCTTCACCCCCGTTGCCAGCATCCGAAATAAAGCAAACTTTCCTTTCCACCAACCTGGCCTCTTTATTGGCTTTTGAGTGGCGAACAGGCTGACCCCACTTTCGGTTACAATAGGACAGAAGATAAAGTAAAGAAGATGGTGTGAGGGAGGCCGTGACTAACATCCACCAGCACGCTTGGCTGTTTCTCTCATGAAAGAACCTATGATCCTGGTGGGCAGAGGTATGATTTTCTTTCTTCCTTTGTTTCCCACTGCCCAACCCAGTGCTAAGCAGCAGAGAGGGAAGCGGTCCCGAGTGAGCAGAGATGAAAGATAGCTTCATAGTTCAGACAGCACACAATGCATCCCTGAAGTTAGAGAGGAATTGATGTAAAAATTGTAAAAGGTGAAAGTAAAGGTAGTAAAAAGTAGTACAGCAGCATTGGTGAATGGCTGGGGGGTGGAGCCAGGAAAAAACACCAGGAGTAGAAGTCCTCCCACCCAGTGATGGGAAGAAGTGGTACCAGAACTAAGAAAGGAGGCGGACGAGGTGAGCCATCTATGGGACAGAAGGTCAAGGAGGGCATGGACGAGGGGGGCTTGCGTATGAGGACGTTTCGAGAGAGATGGTGTTGCCAGATCTCAACCGAGACAGATAAAGCATAGGGAGGGCCTGCTGAGGATTAAAGGAAAGGAAAATTGAGACCACATTGCCAAGACAGGAGAGGAGATGGTAAAAACTCCAAGATAAAAAAATACATAGTTTATGATATCCACAATGAGGGGCAATGGAAGGTTTGTAGACACCACAGTGATACTACAGAAATTTAGGTGAATTAACCAGGCAAGTGTCTGTAAAAATCACATGTTAAGAAAATAATGATTTTTTTCTCCTGTTCTAGACAGTGTTCACGGGCCAGGAGTTAGCAGTGAATGAGGCAATATGGCCCCCGTGCCATAGACAGAACCGCTAAAGGGGAAGAATGTGGAGGCAAGGGTGTCTGTGGGAAGTCCGTTGTGATGTTCCAGGTTTAAAGCAAAAGGACTTGATTTAGAAAAGGAGAGTCGATATTGCTGTGTTTTGTTTTTGTCTTTTTGGTTTTGGGGGGGGTTTGCTTTTGTTTTTTTTTTTTTTTTTTTTTTTTTTTTTAGAGAAGTAAGCCATGTTTAAAAAAATATTTGGAAATAGAAGTTGGAACGGGAGGAATAAAAATGACCGACGTGGATATTGGGTTTCAAAAATCAGCTCTTGTGAAAATCATGGGAGCATGAACAAAAAAACAAGACCAATGGGGAGGGGAACTTTTGTAATGGGGGATAAATGTGTTACCTTTTTATTTTATCAGCCACTAAAACTCTAGAATCTACTTTCGTAAAGCTTCTACTTGTATTTTCCCCAGTTATTTTGTATGTCCCTAAAACTCTATCTACCACAATTCACGTAGAGCATGTAACTTTGAAATCTTCTATACGTTGTCCTTCCTAAATTACTCCAATGAGATAATGATACTTGGGCAGGGTATGTGGGTAGTTGTGTGCATAAGTGTGTGCATAAGAATGCATATCCTCTACATCATTGTAAAAAGCAGAACTTACTTTTTAGTAAACATTGATGTGAAACAAGTTGAATTTTATTTGCAGTTGCAAAAAAGCTCTTATTGGATTACTATATTGTATTTCGCAAAAGAGTGATAAATCACCATCAATTGAAAGCACTCCATGTGTCTAACTAGACAATCCTCACAAACTCCCAAACTTGTATGAACTAGTCACTCGACATCTCTGGCCTTTGCTTTCTTATCTTTGAAGGGAGGAGGCTGGACCACACAATTTTTACATACTTTTCTATTTTTACTGATGTGTCTGACTAGGTATAACAAAGACTTGCAGGGAAAATGGTCCGTTTGTTTGCTCTTTCCTGTGAAACAGAAAAATGTTTTACAGTGACTTTCCCCATCTCAATGACCTCTTTGGAGAAAAAAATCCTATGTGCTGTGTAGAAATCATCACCTTCTGGTAACCTGCTCTGCTGGTTCTGTCTAGGTATCCCTCAGTGTTCTAGGTTATGCCCTGTAATGGGCTAAAACATTCAGGAATCCTGTGTAAACTACCTTATTCGCAAAACATTCAGGAACCCTGTGTAAGCTACCTTATTCGCCCAAGAATGGAAAGAGAAACATCACAGCATTCTCCACCAATTCAGTGTATAGGCGTATGGGGGTTTTTTGTAGGGAAAGTACCGATGACCTTTATGATCAATAAAAAGATGAGTCTGTTGCTGCTTTCATTTAAAATATTTACACTCTCTATATCAGTAAATCATTAATTATCCAGACATTAGCAATGGTTTCCTAGTCCTTTTGTATTTCAATCAATTTAAATCAAACCAACTTCTACCTGAATTCTTGGAAAAAGTCTCTTGCCCTGCCCAAGAATTCTGTAACATCTCAGAAATTGATATATACAAGGTAACTTCTGGTTCCGAGTTTCTCTGCAGCTATTTTCTTGTTTCTTTCCTAGCCCAGAATTGAAACTTAGCCTCCTTTCCTCCATTGCCTCAAGACAGGAGAACAAATAAGTCTTTTAAAATTTATTTTGAAACTTAATACCTTACCCATTATAAACTAGATTTTAAAAAAACAGTCTATACAAGTCACGTGTTGACGTAGCAGAGTTCACTCTTCTTAAAATTCCATTTGCTGTTCCTCCAAGGCGACATAATTTCTGGGCACCCGACTCTGTAATTTGCAGTCTCCTGCCATCCTGCCTACCCCCTTTTTTCACTTCTCTCTTTGGCATCCCCTGATTTCTGTTTAATTTATCTATCTCTGCTGTCTCCCTTAAGCTCTTAATTTTAGAATCACCCTCTCCAAATTCTAAGTGCTTGGCAATGCATTTGCCTAAACAAAGACATCTCTTTCCTGAGAACTTGAGTGACAGCTATGAAGAGAATATATACACAGATATGTATATGTGAGTGTGTTCATGGCCCCGAACCCCAATTCATATTCAATCAAGTTTCAGTACATTCTAAACTCTTTGGAAAAGTGTGCCATTCCATAAAAAGGCACCATAATTATGGCCTTCTTGACATGATACTGAGGTTGCTGCCGTGTCACCCTTTTTGGGTAATAGAGGGCACTGCTAAGAGCAAAGCCAGTTGCCTGGGAAAGCCAGTCTACCCTGTGACCCACTTCCCCACATTTTCAACCTTGGTCCCATATTTCACCTGTCAGGAAGAGAACTGTGTTGGCTGCTGACCCCCTGGCAGCAAGCCCGCCAGGGAGAAGGTGTTGATACTTTTGCAGGTATTATTTGCTTTCTGCTTTGTGTTTCTGTGACTACAGGAAGGTTCAAAGAATAAGAAATGATCTTTCTTGGCCCTCATGACTCTTTATAAGCCCCTGTATTCGGTCCTGCCGCAGCTTTTTGGAACAGCCTTGCCAATCGTGCGTGGTACATGAGTTACATGCATGTACATGCTGTGCGTGGTACTTATCACATGAAGTTTAGACTCAGCAATGAACAAGTGAGCCAAATTAAAAAGAGGGGAGGACATCAAGCTCATCATGTGGTGCTTTTAAAATACCAGGCAATGCTAGGAAATATGCTTTAAAAGAAAAAAGACGTCTTTGTCTCCCCAGTTAAGTCTTCTCAACGGATCTCTTCCAACCGTGGTCTTCACTGCCCTTTCCATCTTCCTGATTTCCCTTTTTGGGTCTCAGTAATTTAAGGAGATAGACATGGTATTTATAAAACAGGTATGGAACATGGGAGCGCAAACTACTAGTGATCATCAAGGAGACGGTGCAGTTCACCTTGAAACTATACCTTAAATTAACTTAACTAAGCCATTACGTATGCAACACAGTCTTGTGACTTTTAGACTCTAAGAATAACAGAGCAAAAATATTTTGTACATTTAAGAAAGTCTCATTGCCGGGGTCATCACATGCTGGCAGTGTGGTCTAAAGGGCAGGGTTCAAGTCATCCTGCTGAAGGTTTACCTAACCAAGACCATGAGCATATCCAACTGAAATTTTGTACTGAGCTCTGATTACAAAAGGACCTGAGCTCTGGATTTCAAAGGAAGTTGAATATGGAATTTCACTTTTGGCTTCGTTACCTAATTGCTTTGCTCCTTTCTTTGAAAGTGTCCCTGATAGTGTCAGTGTATACCAGCTCCATCTTTGCCTGTTCTCAGAGTCTGTTTGGACAGGTGTATCAAAATGCCCTAAATGAAGACTCCAGCTAGAAGAAGAGCCTACACTTTTCTCCCATCGACCACCAACAATGTTTCCCTTCTATTATTTTTGTCACCTAGGCTCCATATCTGTTAAGAAATTTAAATGAACGCATTCTTGGTGATTGCAACAAAGACGGTCGCTTGCAATGTTGCTGTTGAAATATTATTTGTGGACACGCATGATGTAAAGGGAGGGCCCTGTAACAAAGGAGCCATTTATGTCTGCCTCAGTGACCCATGCCGCCAGTTTCTGCCAGTCCATGGGACTCAATTCCATGGCCAAATTAAGTATTTGATGATTAATCTCAAATGCAGTAAATCCCTGTTCTTCCTCAAAAGCAGTTTAGGGAAGCTTAGACTTTGAAAAGCCATGCTTTCTCTGGTTGAAAGTAAAACTAGTAATGAAGGCAATAAAGTTTGTTCTAAGCTGAGATTGCCGCAGGGTTTGCAGCAGTAGCTTTGGAAGCCCTCAGAGTTTAAAAGCATTGAAGCTACTTGACAACGGTGAACGTGGCGTGCATCCAGACTCATAACTACTAACATAATTCTGGCCACACAGCCTACACCTTCTGGTTATTATCAGCTGTGACTAATACCCTTAGCCACCTAAGAGAACAATGGCGTTTTTTGTTTGTTTCATCACAGAGTGAAAGAGCAATCTTGGCACACTTTTTATCTGTGACTCAGAGATACATTCTCAGAGTACTAATAAGGAGAGGCATTTTATGTGGATGGCGAAGTGTCGTCCACCACCAGTGGGAGCTCCTTACCTAAATGTTTCTCTGAGTTAATCTACTCGACAATGAATCTCAGCCACTGAAGTGAAGGAGCAGATCTCTGCAGAACTCACAGTGCGTTTGTGTGTGTGCATGTGCGTGTGTGTGTGTGTGTGCGTCCTTATGTGATTTTAAAAGTGATACAAGAACAGGACAAAAATTCAGAAGGGAAAGATATTGCCAGCCAAAGAAGCACATGTTATAATAATGACAGTCTCCTGAGATGATTAAGTGACAAAGCTAACATAAAGTTACCCCCGAACTCTCCCCCAACTGTCAAGACCGGGTCGGTACTTGTTGGAGCTATAAAGGGCCTCACAGCACATTTCTGCAGCTTGAGGCCACTCAAGACAACACATGCCTCTCATACACCCCCTTCTTCATTCTCCCTCTTAGAAGCCTTATTTTCCTCCTCTGACTTTTATCCTAGTCTAGTCCCAGGTGCTTGGGAAATGTGTCCCTACTCAAATCATGCATTAATACCAAAACTGAGATTTTGTTTTTTAGCTTACAAGAACAGGAGAGAAAGTAAAGGATTAAACAACAAAAAACAAAAAACAACACAGAAATGGGAGGGAAGGGATAAATCGTGAGACTGGGATTGACATAGACACACTACTACACATAAAATAGATAACTAATAATGACCTACTGTCTAGCACAGGGAACTCTACTCAGTACTCTGTAATGACCTAGATGGGAAAAGAATCTGAAAAAGAGGGGATATACGTATATGTACAACTGACTCACTTTGCTGCACAGCAGAAACTAACCCAGCATTGTAAATCAACTCTACTCCAGTAAAAAGATAATTAATTTAAAAGTAAAGCAGAAATAGAGGAAAAAGAAGCTGAGTGTTCAGTGGACCCCGTTGGCAATGCTGTGTTTGGCGCGCGTGATCATTGCAAAGACAGGCAGGCTCTCGTTTACTTTCCTAAATTCATGCTGCGTGTCAGTGTGACGATAAAACGTGTCAGAAGACGGTGTGTTGGTTTCAGTGGGGTCTAGGCGGGGCAACGTATGATTCCTCAAACCTCCTTAAGAAGCCTCACCCTGGAATACACAGGTTATTCAGTGAAACACCATGATTCGTAAACAGCTGCCATAGGGGAGGCTCCGCAGTGGGTGTGAGCAAGGCTCGGGGCCAAAAGAGTCAATAAAATTAGCCCAACCTAACATCAGCAGAAAATGGACTCCTGTCCTAATAATTGCCGGGCACTGGCCCTGCTTCTTCTAAGTCTCCGCTTCAGCAAGAGAAAGGAAGTGGGTCTGTAAATGAAAGTACAAGAGAGCAAGAGAGATAAAGGTAGAAGGGTTATAAAGTGTATCCAGCCGCTATCCTGCCCCAGTGAGGGACGTGGTGCCTCCTGCCCATCCTGCTCTTTCAGAAGAAACCCTGAAAAAGTAATGAGAAAATTTTAGAGCCCCTATGAGAAAAAAATCAGAGATTTTGACCCAGCCTTTTGATGCTTAGAGCTTACTGAATAGCAGATGTTCCTTAAAAAATTGAAAATGCAAAATGGGATAAGAGAAAATGTTCTCTAAACCTGAGTTGTCTTAGATAACCAGGGTTTAGAGTTAGTTACTCTTAGAGAAAAGTGAAGGCTCTGGGAATTTGGAAGATGAGGCTAAGGAAACTTGTACTGGAGCAAGAAAGACTAGAATTTAACCATATTTGCTTACATTTGTATGTACATACAAAGAAATACCAAGGGCAGCCTTTATTAGGAGGTTTTATTGATTGCTTTCCACATGCTGTTTATAGTCTTCTTTCCAGAAAGAAAAAAAGAAAGATTATCGTGAAGATGATGCATATTTTTGCAAGATTAGAGGAGCGAGAATATAATGTTTCTTTGGGAGAGATCAAAGGAAAATATCAGGGAAGGACAATTAAAAGGTCAGCCGGTAAGGCAGCGATCGCCCACAGGGGGCGCTAACTTCCTGCCGTGGGAAGATTCTAAAGATGGCCTGCAAGAATCTCATCCATGGTTATTCAGTGAAAGACTAATTTAGGTGCTTCTGGGAAAGTATTTTTACAGATGTAATTAAGGTCCCAAGTGAGCTCACCTTAAAGTGTGGAGACACTGCTCAGTCATGTGAGTGCTTAACAAGCACAGGTTGTCTCTGGCTGGATACAGAGGTCAGAGAGATTCCAAGGGTGAGGCGTTGCCTGCTGCCTTGTTGTGAGGGCGTCGCAGGATAAAGAATGAGGGTGGTCTCAGGAATTGAGAGCAGCCCTGGCTGACAGCCAGCAAGGATACAAGGGTCTCAAGCCCTATAGTCTCACGGAGCGGAGCTCTGGCAGTAACAGGTAGGAGCTGGAAGAAGGCTGGGGGCCCCAGACAGCAGTGCAGTCAGCTGGCCCCTGACTTCAGCCTTAAGGGACCCTGAGTGGGGAACCAGGTATAACCTCCCGAGTCCTCTGACCTACAGGCCTGCAAGATCATACATGAGTGCTGTTTTAAGCCACTGAGTTTGTGGCAATTTGATACAACAGCAATAAAAAAGAAATATACCTTCCTTAACGAAATAAAAGAGAAAGAAGAAAGGAAAGAAGAGAAATCCGCCAGGCAGTACAGTGCTGCTTTTTCCTCCACAAAAGAGGCGTGGGTTTTCTCCTCCGATTTCTAACAGGGAGACAGCTCTGATTCCAATCCAAGGTCACCTAGAATCCCCAGGTTGTCACCCAGAACCTCTCACAAAGGTTCTATTAGAGTGAGGTCCCATTTCCACTTTGGAATGGCATCAGATATTCCTAAGTTAACATTTTAGAGACATTTTCCCTTTATTAAATTCCCTTTTGAGTAGATACTTCAATTTATGAAGGGAAAGCAAACTTCTTGTGAAATAACACCACTGCATTTTTAAAATTATATATTCCAAGTTCCAAATAATTGAGCTGCGAAAAGGAAATGGCTGCAAATTGGAAATTCCCTTTTAGTGTGTGTATGTTTCTCAAAAGACCTTCTTTTTAATTTGCTGTCATTTCAACTTTGAATTGAGTAGCAGAAAGAGCTGTTAAGTGTATTAAATATTGGGGGTATTAAAAAATAATTCTATTATGCTTTTTGTTTAACTTGGGGAATCAATGAAGGAATTTTTAGAGTAATAACTATACAATACTTTCCAAAGAATAGCTAATAATCTCTGCTCAGTCCTAATAAATAACCTCATTATTACAGTAATGAAAACAAGTTAGGGAATTTCCCAGGAACATAGAAAGACAAACTTTATCCTAGTATCTTCCTGTTATGATCAGCAGGTCCATGTTTGCCAAAGGTGGCCAGGATAGAACTAAAATCTTTGGCATATATAGTGAAGAAAGCTAGAGAATTGTAAAAAATAGTTTTCTCTCACTTCTTTTTCCCTACTGGACATTGTTTCTGCCCATATTTCACTTGTTCCCAGCCTCTACACTGAATCCAGTTATTAGGAAGTAAATGAAAAAGAAATGCTCTTGTTTTATTCCCTTGTCAATAGTCTGTCTGTGTTGGCAAGACTTCTAAAGTCGAAACACTTATGAGAGCAGCAGGAACCTAACTTAAAAATTATGGGGGGCTTCCCTGGTGGCGCGGTGGTTAAGGGTCCACCTGCCGACGCAGGGGACGCGGTTTCGTGCCCCGGTCCGGGAGGATCCCACATGCCGCGGAGCGGCTGGGCCCGTGAGCCATGGCCGCTGGGCCTGTACGTCCGGAGCCTGTGC
>NC_041226.1:74621739-74653365 GCF_002837175.3 Physeter macrocephalus
ACAGTGAGAGGCCCGCATACCGCAAAAAAAAAAAAAAAAAAAAAAATTACGTAAAGAAGTAGATGAAGTAAGACGTCACTGTGTGAGTTCTCTCCCTGCTGAGCACTTTACATTTCTTTCTCTCTCTATTTTTTTATGATCTAAAAATATCCAGAACAGATCAACGAAGACTGCAAATAAAGAAATAGGCATGGGGGAAAATGCAACCATATTTTGAAAACTATTCATCTTAATGAGAAAAGGAAAATTTTTAAAAAACCAAAACTTTAATCAACATGTTCCTGGTTACTATTAATATGATTTACACTGAATTTGTGTAATGAAGCCTTCTCATTCAGTTGTGTAGGTAATGGTTGTAGACAAATGAAACATTGCAAGCCCTCTTTCTACATCTCTTTGTCCTTTGTTTCTTATTAAAAAAAAAAAAATTCTCCAAGAATACCTACACACATTACTCTGGATTTATTCAAATCTACAGAAAGAAGGAAAGTAAGGAACAGGGATCTATGTCCATTGCCTCACCTCTAGTCTCACCTCATTGTCCTTTGATTAAGCCCAAAGCTCCATAAATATTTAATTTTTCATACTAGGAAAAAAGATGAATTCACCCTACATAGAACAGAACAAATTCCAGAACTATTGTTTCTGCAAGCATTGACTGTGTAATGTTTATGGGAATTGTAATGGTTAAGGAGGTGAAAAGAAGTCTATGGGCATTTTTACTGAGATTGGTAATATCAACCTTGTTTTGTTGGGTTGGTCAGGATTTGTTGCTCTTCTATAACAGCTGGGGAGCCAATTACTTAAAATATACCCTAGCTGATGTTGAGCTTTCTCCTCCCCTTAATAGCAGATTAAATAGATCTTTACAGTCCTTTGGAAAATTCCACCAAAATTGCACTTATCTGATGCATATTTGAAAAAAGAAGTTAGTACATTTTATCATTAAATCTTAAGGTAGGCGGTAGATATAATTTCACCAAATGCCTTGTGACTCCCACGGAGTAGCTTCTTCAATGAGAAAGTGTGACTCACTCAACCTATGGATGAACTGTTCTTCTAGATTATGTCATCAAGTTTGAATGCAGCGGGCTTCAATTTGGATAAGGTTGAGTAAACACAAGTGGCTAAGTCCAAGTGTTGTTTAGAAAAAGTCTTTATATCATGAAATAAGTAGAATTTAAATTTTGACTTGGTCGAGTGTAAAACCACCATCCTTATCTTTCTCTGGAATGGCAAACACATCATCTAGTGGAATCTGGGAGTGGAGAGAAGAGAATCACTGTCTATTTATCACTGACCCTATGCCAGGCACAAACTACAGGGTTTGCGTATTTCATTTATCACCTTTATTCTCAAAGTGATAACCAGCTGCTGCTATTTAGGAGGTCACCGTGAAGAATCAACACAGAACTTGTCGATAAAGTCAACTTTAAAAACCAGCACCTACACATTTCTGTTCGGACTATGCAAACTATTACTTGTTTCAGTATGAAGCAGGAATCCTCCTACCCTCTGGCCCTTCACCTCTCAGAAGTATCCACATGATGGACATTTAGGTTTGGGCCCTTAAAAACAAAGGGACTATAAATACAGTCTGTCTTCTTCGGTAGCAGCTCATTTTTTGTGTGTTTTATTTCCCTCTTTTGTAAGAAATCTCTTCTTTGTTTTCAAAATCTAGGCATGCATAGTCTTTTTTTTTGTCATCATTTAATTCTAACGAGTACCTTCCAAGGGTCCTTCCAGTCTCTCTGTTCAGCCAACTCACCCCTTAAACGTATCCCTCTGTATGAATTTGTCCCTACCAATGCTTATCTGCTCTTGGGGATCTCATTTGGGGGCTTATTTCTCCAAGAGAGAGGTCTGCATGTAATTTAGGGCCTTGCTAAGCAATGGTATTTCCAACTGCTCATAATTTAACAAATGAAAGTCTTTTTCCCCTAAAATGAGACAAAATTACATCTAAGTGAATTAGAAACCCTGATTTTTTGCAATATATTTTATTGATAAAAATAAATAAACCATAGATCAAGAGCATATTACTAAGACTACTTGGTTTATAGTTAATTTTTATGCACAAACCTCTGCCTTCCATTGGAAATTTTTCTAGCAACTACTGACTCAGGCTTGCCAAGCATTGCTAAATAAAGACCAAGGTATTCTTGACTAAGGTCTCAACATTATGTCTACTCTTCCTTCTGGCAATCTGCAGGAACCCATGTTTAGCAATTTTAGGACTTGGTTCAAGATTTCTGTTCCACAGATATTGGCTTAACTTAGAGACTTTCTATTTCCAATATTGATGTGCCCACGCCTGTGGTTTTACTTAGGAAGTGAATGAATATCTTCAGTTTATGTTTCTGTGATAATCGACATTCAGGTGAATAGGTAAAAGGTGGACCATGAACTGTTAAGTGAAAAGCACATACTATGGAAGAGGACACTGGACTCTTTCTTAATTTTTTAAATAAAATGTAAAGTACTCCAATGTTGTCAGCATCAAGAATTAAAATGCAAAGTGTATGATCATATGGTCATTCCAATATTATTTAACAGATTCAAAGACAATCATACCAAAAGGTCCCACATGAATAACTTAATTTAGTTAAACACTTCAGCAAGAGTCTGCACTTCTGTTTGTCTGGAAGGGTGTTTCCCCTCTGCTCCACTTTCAAAGAACGGCAGAACCCTGTCCTCCCACACATATAATTCTCCATTCTGTCCATCCCTCCTGCAAGGCCACGTCTGGCCAACACACCTCTCTCTTCACACCTCCTCAGAACATAGGACACTTGCAACCAGTCCCTCTCACTACTCTGGAGAGCATGAGGTACAGAGAAGCCACCCAGGTAGGATCACCCACCCCAAATTCCTCTCCAGCCATTGATCCTCTACTGTTTAGGAGAATGCTGGACATGGGACACAGAGAAGTAACTTGCAGTGTCTTTAGGCTACACCCCAGGACATTAATACATGCTTCTCTATGCTCTAGAATCACTCATATTTTCTGTAAATTCACTCTCATCCCCTTTCTGAGCTTGACTCTGCAGCTTGAAATACTAAACCATGTCTCACTCACCAACCGGTATTTGAGTTCTAATCACACAGTTTCCATCCAACCAATACCATCTTCCTCTGAGTTCTGTAAGTTCTGCTGTCTGTTCTCCAAAATGCTTGGCTCTCTTAAGAAAAACGGGTTTTGTATATCCCATTGCAAAAACGACATTAACACCAGGGACAGTCCAACCCAGAAACCCCAGTGACTGAAGATAAATAGAAAGT
This sequence comes from Physeter macrocephalus, assembly GCF_002837175.3. Taxonomy (NCBI): domain Eukaryota; kingdom Metazoa; phylum Chordata; class Mammalia; order Artiodactyla; family Physeteridae; genus Physeter; species Physeter macrocephalus. The sequence goes on from NC_041226.1 coordinate 74,625,022, forward strand.
TATTTCTAATTCATATCAAGTCGAATCAGGATGAGGGGAGTGAGGGTGTCCAGAAGCAAAGGAGCTTCTACATGATGGAGAGGGTTTAGGATCTCAGCAAACGGAGGCTATGTCTTCTTCAGTAGGTGGCTTCCATGTTTGCTCCAAGCTTTGGCATCCAGCCTGCTGGATGGTATGTTGTAGAGACAGAGTAGAGGACTGTGAGAAACATTTTTACGGGCCCAGCTTCAGAGTGGTTTATATCAGGTGCATGGTCATGCCTAATAACGAGGGAGGCTAGATGACATAATCTATCTCTGTGCCCAGAAAGAAAAAGAGGTAGGTTCAGTGAGAAACTGATAACACAAATTTGTCCGTCACATCAAGAGTGTTGGTGTTGCTTTTGCTATGAGTTTTGATGCCTACTTAGAATGTTCACCTCATGTAAAGACAAAACAAAACAAAACCCATAGTATGAATATTTATTCTTAGCTATCTTTTATTTACCCTGGAACAACACATATGGAAAGCTTTTTTACTATCTGAAAAGAGCAAAGAGAATGATGGGTACCAGGAAGAAATGGGAGATTATGTTAATACAGGAACATATTATCTAAGTTTTTATATATGCACATGTAATGTTTGACTTCTTGGTAGTTTTCATTCCAACTAATCTGGTTTCTTACCATGAGCTAGCAGTGCACTAAGATCGATACAAAACTTATTTGATTTCATCCTCTCAATCCCTAGGAAATGAGCACACTTATTACTTCTATTTTTCTGAGTGATTGAAATGCCTTGTTGAAGGTCCAATGATCTTTCTTTTAGTTTGGCTTCCTGAGGACCTTGTATCTATGTTGGAACCCTTAGTGCAAATATATCTTGCTTATGGAATCACTGCATTGCTGTATTTCATGAAGAAACATATTTTACATGCTCTAATGAAGCTAGCCTTTTAAAGAGATCCTGGGGTAAAATTTTTCGTAAGTCAAATTTTTGTCTTGTAAGTGCTATTTTTCTCATAAATTAAGCAAATGTTTACTTTAGAGTAACTACTTTCTAGTCCATTGTAAGAGTGTTAAGTAGCGTTAATTAGAGCATCTACCCACAGGGTTAACTAGAGATAAATCTGGGACGTAACAGTGAATAAAATGTATCAATGAATAAAATAGATTTTCTATACAGTAGAAAATAAAGGAAACATGGAATATAGCCTGAATTTTGCCCCTCAAGTTGCATATGTTTATTATGCTGCATAGAGAGTACAATGACCAGGGAAAGATGAATCAACCTGTGGAGTGGCAAGCTTTTGGTAAAAGACCTTATGCTGAAGACTTTGGAACCAAGGAGTATATCTGTAACATCTCTGTAGCATTTTCTGTAGCATCTCTGTATATCTCTGTAGCTTTTTCTATAGCATCTCTCTTTACAGTAGGTATTTCTGAGATAGAGCTAATCCTTACAAATCTTGCTGTAACGTGGAGGCTATTATATCACATTTTACAAATGAAGGCAGCAGGACTCAAAAGCTGCATTTATTCAACAAATATTTAAATGCTGACTATATTCTGTCCCTGTGGGAACAGTGGTAAGTAATTGTATTCCTAGAACTTAATGGATTCAGACATATAATATATGAATAATATATAAATATGACATACTGTATAAATGTGGGGAGACATATACATATACAATAATTAATATATAAATAAATATTTCAAAGAGTCCTTGTGTTATGGAGAACATGGAGTAGATGACGTGCTAGTGTCAGGACAGGGAGGATTTCTTTAGAGTGGATGAGCATGGAACTCTTCTCTGATTTTGGAGGTAAGACCTGAATGAAAAAAGCCAACAGTGTGGAAATACACATTCAGATAAATACAGGAGATGGGGAAATAAAAATGAAATGGCCTCAAGGGAGGAAAAACTGTCAAGTTTAAGGGATCAGTAAAAAGTGGTGTTACTAGCACTCAGGAAGAAATGGGGAAGGAAAGGCACTAATGCTAGAGACATAGGCAAGAAGCTGATCACTTGGGCCATGAAAGGAGATTGGATTTTGATTCTAAATCCAAGAGGGAAATGTTGGGAGTTCTTCAAAAGGGCAGTAATGTGGTCTGATGTTTTGAAAGCTCACTCTGTCTGTTGGATGGAGAAATTATCTTTGAAGAAGGGGAGGCGTGGAAGAATTGAAGAGAAGAGGTGAGTTAGTGCAGGAAAAGGATGACTATGGTTTGGGCTGGGGTTTTAGCAGTGGGCATGAAGAGAAGGGAATGCCTTCATAATATGCTTTGGAGGAGGAACTAGCAGACGGATTGCAGGTGGTAGAGGAGGGAAGAAGCTGAGTCAAAGATGACTTTCTTTTTTGGCCTGAGCAATACACTGATGATGAAGCCATTGGATGGAATAGGCTGGAGAGGGGTTGATATTCAGCAACGTGGTAAATAGTTCACTGGATACCGTTCAAATAGTAAGTAGTACATCAGACAGAACTTGAAGCCGGCCTTGGAAAGTTTCAAGGATATGGATGCTTCACTATTCTGCCTAGTGTAGAATAGATATAACATACGAAATATCCACAATTTGGAAAAAATCACTTTGCGAATATATTTAATTGGATACTTTTGCAGGTTTTCAATGAGCAGAAATTACAACATACACACATACACATACTATGACACACTGGTGATCCTGTTACTGTCTTAGTTTTGCTGAATTCATGCTTATGTGGGGCATCTCTGTGTTCATGCATTTGCATATTTGTTTAAGTGAATTATTTCTTTTTTTTTTTGGCCACACCATGTGGCTTGCAGAATCTTAGTTCCCGGACCAGGGATTGAACCGGGGCCCCAGGAGTGAAAGCACCAAGTTCTAACCACTGGACTGCCAGGGAATTCCCAAATAAGTTCTTTCTTAATGGCAAGTAAATTATGAACGTATTCAACCTGAAGAATTTAGGAAACCCTATTTATTGTGCAAAGTCCACAGTTCAAAGGTAGAATTTTTCAGGTATGAGCTGAAAAGTAGTTTCTCTTGTATTGCACTTTTGCTGCAGAGTTTAGGTGTTTTAAAACAGTTTTAGTCTTACAAACTTCCCAGACAGGTAACAGCAGAGGAAAGTATCAAGAAGCTAACACAAGCCCATTTTGGATAAAGAAAATTTAGTTATACAAATACAATTGTAGTAAGAGCAAAACTATAATTATTGTACAATGACTTGAACACTAAAACATTTAAACCAAGCAGTGACCCAGCCCTAAAATACTAGAAAAGTTCCCACATGTTATGCTTAGTGAAAAATTAGAGTATGTATGGTCAGAAGGGAAATTTCCTTCTGGTCTAGTATTATACATTTTAGGTAAATTATGGGTCTCATTTTTCTCAAGCATTTACCATCGGCCACCTAGAGTTAATAGTAAGTGTTAGATCATCAATCTAGGTGACATGAGCATTTAAATTAATTGGATTACACTGAGTTTTACATGATTAGAACTTGGAAGCCAGGTTCTAGATTCCTGGTTAAAAGACTGTTAATCCTCCAAAGTAGGTCAGCCATAACATTTTAAGGTTTTGGTTTTAGATAATTGTTAACATTAATTTTATTTACAAAGAATACAGGGGCTGACCTTGGGAGTCACTTATTCAGCAATTAAAATTAATGAACTTACGTTTAAATGCTTAATTTAAAAAAATATAGTGTTTCATAAAGAATAATAAGGGGTAGCATTATACATGAAATATTTAAAATTAAATATATATCCATTACACACATAGATATATGCTTGTGTGTGTATATATATATATATATACACATGTATATCTCAAACATAAAATAAAAACCTAAAGACATGAGAGAAACATATTTAGAACTTTAGGATAGTGATTATCTCTAAGCAGAGAGAGGAAGAGAGTGGAAAGGAATGGGTAATGGCATTTTAGCTGTTTATTTTGTAGTTTCACTTTTAAAAATATACATATATAAAGAAGGAATAAAAAATGAAAACTGGTGAGCCACTTTGCAGAATTCTGAAAATAATATATAAATGTATGTCGATAGAATGAAATCAATTTAATCACAGCACATATACGCTACTTTTACTCATTGTTTATGGTGTGGATGAGAATAAAGCTTAGAGGTGAAAATATATTAATTATTTTTTCCTTTAAATACCATGTATTCTTGCCATCAATATCAATCCCTGCTTAATGAGGATTGTGTGTCCCCTGAACTGATATTCCAGGTAATGGAATAACTCTGAAGAAAACACATCAAAGAACAGTTTTAATGTAAAAGAATTTTTGTGTTTGAAGTGGATCTACCTTTCTTTAAGGGCTGAGTAACTATATTGGCTCTTATCCTGGCAAAGAGTTGAAAGTTACTTTTTTTTTTTTTTTTTACAAATTAATATATAGAAATCAGAAAATAAATCCAAAGTTTTTAGTGTAGGGTTATACTCTGAATATGAGTTCTGTGGGACAAAAAGGAAAGATTGAAGAGCTCTTATTTGCTGATGTTAGCTTAGGCAAAGACAGAAAGGGTGGGAATACTCATTAAATGATATCCATCTCTCTATCCAATAAACACGGCCCATTACACACTTGGGTTCTTTTATTTTCTATTTATTCTCAAGAAGGCCAGTCACAAGTAGTCAGAGACTTGTGCAGGAACTTTCAATGAAAATTTGCAGCTGTGGCTTTTGCGCTCACCTGGCAGTCTGCCTAAACCTAAGTGTGGAGACTGGTGCATGACACGTCATCCCCTACAATTTCTTGACTGAGCCTAAATCGGGAATGCTTTCTTTATAATAGCCAGAGGTGGTTATCAAGAAGGATGGCGGTGTCTGCTGTCTGGCTTGGAAAGCTATAGATTAATGTGTTGTTTTAAAGTATGTAATGTGCCCATAGACTGTAGCAATTGGGAAATAAATCATTTTGGCGGGGGGGGGGCGGGATTCAGGAATGTTAGAACGGGGGAAGAAAAGTTTGCAGGTTGCCAAGGGAATGAGAGTTCTGATTAGTAAGTGAAGTATAATAACCTGTCCCACATAAATCTCTGGGGTCTTAGAAGGGAGCTTTCAAGTGGGAATCACTAGTTCTTCCTTGACACTCAGATCTAAATTACGTTGTCTATGACACTTGATAACTTCCCTCAAGTTATCGCGATAGTATGATTCTTAACCCTCGTAAAGCCAACTAAGTAAGCAGACGGCTTGAAGTTTGAATTTACGGTACAATGAAAGACCCCACAATTGAACTCCAGATCAATTTTAAAAATGAATTTCTTAAAGAAAGTAAAAACCTACTCCAAGCAAATTAGTTTAGAAAAACATACTGTACTTTAAACAGTCAGATTAGTTTTCAAGTATAAAATTTTAAAAGATATCAGGTTATGACTGAAGATTATATGGTAGAAAACATTGTGAGCAAGCATAGAAAAATGATAATGTGAGTTGCAATAAGTTTTGTTTCATTTGCTCTCAGTAAATATATATAATTTATAGCCATATATTATTGATATAATGGATATTTTCTAAGAAACTTGTTTAAGGAAGTAAAGAGGACACTGAAATCTTTCAGGCCAAAAAAATATACTAAGCATTTAGCTGTGAAATTGAGGAAAAAAAGACCCTACTTTTAAAACATAGTCAAGTTATAGAAATCATTTTCTGTAACATGATGTATCATCGTGTGTGGTAAAAATGGAGCAGGGTATTCTCAAAATATATTCTCAGGAGTAGTCGTCAATGTTCTTTCACACAAGTTAAGCGCTTTTATGTACTTTTTTCACTGAATGTGATTGTCAATTTTTAGTGTTAATTGTTGGCAGGGTGTGGAGCTGCGTGACTTCACTATGTGGGAGAGAGAGAAAAGATGGGCTTGTCTTATCTACAAGTAGGTTTGAACATGTCTTTGTCTGACATGTTTTTTAGGAATGACTTTATTGAAGTTCCCGGAAGGAGCCTTGGGGTAAATATCCTCTGTTATTGCTGCTATCCATCTGATGCTAAGGAAATGAGTTTGGATGTGATGAGGACATTTGTCCCCTTGAGATCAAACCAGAAGTGAATTTATGACAGCCTGTGAAGCTAGCCAATACCTGCAGGAAAATAAAGGAAGAAGAAAGAAAGAGGAAGACGAGAGAGAGAGAGAATGGATGGGTGGATTGGCTCAAGGTCAATCACGAAGCCATATCAGATAACGAGGAGAAGCAAATGATACTGTTAGGTGTCCAACCCCAGGGGCCTAAAGGAGACTCAGAGTTCAGATGACATTTCCTGCTGTTCAGTGCATGCTCTGTCCTGGGAGATAAACTAATGAAACAAGCTGCTGTCTGGGACTGGAGGATGCTGTACCCTAGAGCACACGGTGAGGATGACTACATTCTGGGATCCATAACAGTACTTTCATTTTTGTTTCTCACTCTTTTGATTGTTGTGAACGTGTGGAATGATGCACGGATAGGTGCTTTGTTTGGCATTTGGGAAATCAAATTTCCTTCTGTTACCTCTTGCTCCCCCCAGAGTCAGGGTTTCTGATAGCAAGCCTGTTCTTAAGGACCTTTCTTTGGCATCCATTTCTTGTTTAAAAAGGCGAGACATAGCTGAAATTGTTTTCAGTGATGTATATTAAGAACAATGAAATACCGAAAGCATTCAATGTCATTTTACTAAGATCCCTACAGCTTTTTTTCTATCTTAACGCAGGATGTTTTTATGGTAAGTGATTCAGGCCTATCTGTTTGATATTTTCCTGAAATATACATCTCTCTTTAATGTCTCAGAGAGCTTGGGAAATAAGAATTTACTTTACATATTATCAGATTAATAAAAAAGATATAAATTAATTGCAGTAAGTTAATTTTAGTTCTAATTTGAAATATCGCATGAAGTTCCTTTGAGTTAAAAAAAAAATAAAGAATAAAGTGTCTACACAAAGAAAAGCAGAGAATTAGACTTCTCAGTATCTATTCTCCCTCAGGATAGAAATAGTTTCTGATCAATGTATGTTCATAAAAGCAAAGATCATGCATTCTATTTCTAGTTTGAAAAGTCATCAGAATTCAGAGCACAATAGGGGCCTCTCAGAAGATGTTTACTTAGGGGAAAAATTAATTTATCTTGACTTTTGGCTCTGTAAAATTGAAACATAAAATTAATTATGAAATATATTTTTCTAATATATTACAAATATTCAGATATAGATGAATAGAAACTTCCCCCAAATTATACCACCACCTCTACAGTGGTGGTATATTGTACCACCTCTATTGTACCACCTCTACAGTATTGGCCTCAGCTTGAATGCAAATATAATGGGAGTTCATTCAAACTTGATTTCAAAGTCAGTACCTCTGTGGTATTTGGAGGATGCACCACACCAAACTGAGGGATTATACCATGACAAGGATGATGTGGGATCCAGGTAGCAGGCAATCACCAAGCAGGTAACACTTTGGTTTGAACTTATCACTCTCTCTCTTACACCATCTTCTCTGTAGACACTCACATTCTCCACCAACTCTCTTTTTCTAATTTGCACTAAGTCAATTATCACCTTCCTCTAGGGCACCACTTAACATAATGCTGACTTTTGCTAACTTCTTTTGTATTCTGTTATCCACTATCCTGTCTCTTTTGTCCTTATAGTTTTATGCCTTTTTGATTGCATTATAGGTATTTTTACATCTTAGTGGGGTGTAATGGCTGAGCAGAATTGACATGTCTTCCATCTGCCATGCTTCCTTCAAATTTCCTGAATTTTGTAATGAAAATAATACATTTTTATTATGATTTCATCACATATACCCTACCCAATCTGTTCTTTGCTTTCCTGTTTTGCTTATGATTATGTAAAATATTTTCACTCATGATGTTTATTTTTTTCCTTTTCATCATTGATTCTTTTATTTTCTTTACTGTTTTAAGACAGATTTGACAGTGATGTAACGTTTCATTGCTTTTAAAAGAATTAACTCGGGCTTCCCTGGTGGCGCAGTGGTTGAGAGTCCGCCTGCCGATGCAGGGGACACAGGTTCGTACCCCGGTCCGGGAAGATCCCACATGCCGCGGAGTGGCTGGGCCCATGAGCCATGGCCACTGAGCCTGCATGTCCGGAGCCTGTGCTCCACAATGGGAGAGGCCACAGCAGTGGGAGGCCCGTGTACAGAAAAAAAAAAAAAGTCTTCCAACAAACAAAAGTCCAGGACCAGATGGCTTCACAGGCGAATTCTATCAAACATTTAGAGAAGAGCTAACACTCAACCTTCTCAAACTTTTCCAAAAAATTGCAGAGGAAGGAACATATCCAAACTAATTCTATGAGACCACCATCACCCTGATACCAAAACCAGACAAAGATACTACAAAAAAAGAATATTACAGACCAATATCACTAATGAATATAAATGCAAAAATCCTCAACAAAATACTAGCAAACAGAATGCAACAACATGTTAAAAGGATCATACACCACGATCAAGTGAGATTTACCCCAGGGATGCAAGGATTCTTCAATATATGCAAATCAATCGATGTGATACACAATTAACAAATTGAAGAATAAAAACCATATGATCATCTCAGTAGATGCAGGAAAAGCTTTTGACAAAATTTAACATCAATTTATGTTAAAACTCTCCAGAAACTGGGCATAGAAGGAACCTACCTCAACGTAATAAAGGCCATATATGACAAACCTACAGCAAACATCATTCTCAGTGGTGAAAAACTGAAAGCATTTCCTCTAAGATCAGGAACAAGACAAGGATGTCCACTCTCACCACTAATATTCAACATAGTTTTGGATGTTGTAGCCAAGCAATCAGAGAAGAAAAAGAAATAAAAGGAACACAAATAGGAAAAGAAGAAGTAAAACTGTCACTGTTTGCAGATGACATGATACTATACATAGAGAATCCTAAAGATGTCACCAGAAAACTACTAGAGCTAATCAATGAATTTGGTAAAGTTGCAGGATACAAAATTAATGAACAGAAATCTCTTGCATTCTCATACACTAACAACAAAAGATCAGAAAGGGAAATTAAGGAAACAATCCCATTCACCATTGCAACAAAAAGAATAAAATACCTAGGAATAAACCTACCTAAGGAGGTGAAAGACCTGTACTCAGAAAACTATAAGACACTGATGAAAGAAATCAAAGATGACAAAAACAGATGGAGAGATATACCATGTTTTGGACTGGAAGAATCAATATTGTGAAATTGACTCTAGTACCCAAAGCAATCTACAGATTCAATGCAATTCCTATCCAATTAGCCATGGCATTTTTTACAGAACTAGAACAAAATATCTTAAAATTTGTATGGAGACACAAAAGACCCCGAATAGCCAAAGCAGTCTTTAGGGAAAACATTGGAGGTGGAGGAGTCAGAATCCCTGACTTCAGACTATACTGCAAAGCTACAATAATCAAGACAATATGGTACAGGCACAAAAACAGAAATATGAATCGATGGAACAGGATAGAAAGCCCAGAGATAAACCCACATACCTATGGTCAACTAATCTATGACAAAGGAGGCAAGGATATCCAACGGAGAAAAGATAGTCTCTTCAATAAGTGGTGCTGGGAAAACTGGACAGCTACATGTAAAAGAATGAAATTAGAACACTCCCTAACACGATACACAAAAATAAACTCAAAATGGATTAGAGACCTAAATGTAAGACCGGACACTCTAAAACTCTCTTAGAGGAAAACATAGGAAGAACACTCTTTGACATAAATCACAGCAACATCTTTTTGATTCACCTCATAGAGTAATGGAAATAAAAACAAAAATAAACAAGTGGGACCTAATGAAACCTAAAAGCTTTTGCAAAACAAAGGGAACTACAAACAAGACCAAAAGACCACCCACAGAATTGGTGATAATATTTGCAAATGAATCAATGGACAAAGGGTTAATCTTCAAAATATATAAACGGCTCCTGAAGCTCAATGTAAATAAACAAACAACCCAATCAAAGAATGGGCAGAAGAGGTAAATAGACATTTCTCCAAAGAAGACATATAGATGGCCAAGAAGCACATGAAAAGCTATTCAATATCACTAATTATTAGAGAAATGCAAATCAAAACTACAATGAGGTATCAGCTCACACCAGTTGGAATGGGCATCATCAGAAAATCTACAAACAACAAATGCTGGAGAGGGTGTAGAGAAAAGGGAACCGTCTTGAACTCTTGGTGGGAATGTAAGTTGACTCAGTCACTATAGAGGTTCCTTAAACAACTAAAAATAGAATTACCATATGACCCAGCAATCCCATTACTGGGCATATACCCAGAGAAACCGATAATTCAAAAAGACACATGCACCCCAATGTACACTGCAACACTATTTACAATAGCCAGGTCACGGAATCAACCTAAATGCTCATCGACAGATGAACGGATAAAGAAGATGTGGTACATATATACAATGGAATATTACTCGGCCAAAAAAAAGAATGAAATTGGGTCATTTGTAGAGACGTGGATGGATCTAGAGACTGTCATACAGAGTGAAGTAAGTCAGAAAGAGAGAAACAAATATCATATATTAACACATATATGTGGAAACCTAGAAAAATGGTACAGATGAACCGGTTTGCAGGGCAGAAACACAGATCTAGAGAACAAACATATGTACACCAAGGGGGGAAAGTGGTGGGGGAGTGGTGGTGGTAGAATGAATTGGGAGATTGGGATTGATGTGTATAAACTAATATGTATAAAATAGATAACTAATAAGAACCTGCTGTATAAATAAATAAATAAAATAAAATTAAAAAATTCAAAAAAAAAAAAGAGAAAATGAATTCCAAATAGCTGTTGTATAGGGACTTCCCTGATGGTGCAGTGGTTAAGAATCCGCCTGCCAATGCAGGGGACACAGGTTCGAGCCCTGGTCTGAGAAGATTCCACATGCCATGGAGCAAGTAATCCCATACACCGCAACTACTGAGCCCACATGCCACAACTACTGAAGCCCGTGCGCCTAGAGCCTGTGTTCTGCAACAAGAGAAGCCACGGCAATGAAAAGCCCTTTTGTTGCAACAAAGACTAGCTCCCGCTTGCCCCAACTAGAGAAAGCCCGTGCAGCAATGAAGACCCAACACAGCCAAAAATAAATAAATTAATTTTTTAAAAAAAGCTGTTGTATAAATAAGCAGAGTATGCAGTCAAACAGATTGAAAGGAAACCATATTTTATACAAGGGTTCCCCCCAAAACTAATATATTATGTCAAAATTACTTGCATGAATTTTTATTTTTCTCATTCCAGAAAACAAAAGTAGTCTCTCTTTTCCATTTATCTTCGTTTTATTTTGGATTTCTCCTGGTTTTGAAGTTTTGAGAAAGCACGTCTATTCCTTTCTTTGCAAGGACATCACCTCATGTTGACAAGAATTACATCAGTGGGTTTGTTTCATCATGGAGTATGAGGCTCAATCTCCTGCACTCACTTATTTTCCAAAACCCTAATAGGGGCTATAGGAGAACACATTATTATTATGTTCTTTCAAAACTGATAATAGGTTTGTAAGAAATTCTTTGTTACAAGAGGGTGCTCTTTTATAGACCAAAAAAAATCGAATACTTAGGGTTTCTTGATTAGAGACTTAGATCTTCCTTTACCATCTATAATGGGCCTAATTCCTTTTCCTCTCTGAACATAAGCTCTTACTGTAGTGAGGTTCAAATGAGATCAACCATGCCAAAAAAAAAAAGTAGACTAGCTAGTACAATACAATGTGAGAATGTAAGCAATTATTTTAGAATTTTAATAATTTACTTAATTACATCAGAAACAAAGAAACTAATTTTTTTGTGTTGAATGTAAGATGGGGCCAATCTGTAGAAGTCGTGAAAGCTGGTGGAGGGAATTTTGTCAGATATTGAAGGAAATAGTGTTGCACTTTGTTCTGTGTATTTTCTCAGAGTCACACAAATATCATCTCTATCATTTCTAGAGCAGACAATGAATCATGCTTTGCTGTACATGGGATATGCGGATAAACTCTCAAATAATCTCATGAGGTAACATCACTGCCCCCTTTTTATAAATAAAGAGACTAAGGTATTGAAACATAAATTAACTTTTCCAAATTTCTACAGTTTTGTGGAAGTGAAACTGAATAGGAATCAGACATTTTTGCTTGGAACCCACAGTCTTAATCACTATACTATCTTGCTTCCTCTTTGGCAATAAATAAAAGTGAGATGAGAAGAATTGTGGATAAGATGAAGGAATATTATTGCATTCATTCAAGTACAACCTTGCAGGAAACTGGTGGTCAGAATGAAGAAAGCATGCACCTGAGTAACATTGCAAGGGCCAAATAATGCATTTTATTAGACAGATGGACCAAAGAGATACAAATAAATTGAAATATTGAGATTGCATGACTATGAAGATAGCAGAGTCACTGTCTAAGGTCAGGGAGTTGGAGTATAAGCTCCTGGATTTGACCCGTGCACATGTTCATTTACATTTACAGTGGGAATTCTAAGTCAGAGCTGATAAAGAGGTCAGACCTTGAGATAAAGTCTTAAAGCCCTTAGCATCATGGTGAGTATAACTGTACTATAACTATAAGAGCAGAAGTTCTCTAAGTGGATACTGAGGAGAGAAAACACTGCAAGGCCAAGTATTATTAAATATTCAGTCTTGGGGGATAAGCGGGAACGCTCAAATGTGGCAGAGCAGAAAAGTCACCTCCACAATAGGAACTGCGGTGAGGACCATGATAATAGCGAAGAAAGCTAGCTGCCTCATCCACTCATGCCCTGTGCACAGGGCTACTGTTTCAGCAAAACCCTTTTGGAAAAGTTGGATAGATTTCCGATCCTATTTCTCTCTAGGTGGAGTCTCTTCCGTTTCATTTACATGAGTGAAGGCAAGGACACTTGTGTCATCGGGCCTGGCATTAGGAATAGAACCAAAAGTCATTTTATTTATTTATTTATTTGCCACACCCCGAGGCATGTAGGATCTTAGTTCCCTGACTAGGGATCAAACCTGCACCCCCTGCAGTGGAAGTGCAGAGTCTTAACCACTGGACCACCAGGAAGTCTCCCCAAAAGTCATTTTAATGACCACCCACGGCTGAAGACCTTCTCATTAATGTACCTGTGCTTTATTGAGTACATAACTATTTTAACTGTGCATATATCTATTTGAAGAGGGAATAGTCTAAGGGTTTAATATCTGAGTAAACATCCAAAGCAAGTTATTTATACTTTAGTAATGTTCTTGTCAACACATTAGATATCTTTTGTACTGTGAGCTTTTCAATTTAGCAGACATTTTGGATTCTCTATTCTCTGGGGAAAAGTACAAGCATATATGAAGGATGATCTTTTGTAAGCATGAGGTTATCATAGCAGTTACTGATGAGTCTTCGATTTTTAAAGTTAACTACTTTCTCCATTTATGTGAGGTGGGGAGTGAGCACAGATTTCTGGATCCCACCCCCTAATAAAATGCCAGGAGCGCTGTTGGGAACTTAGAGGGTACTTCTCATGCAGCTTAGTTATCACTCAGTGACTAATGACTTTGCCCAGCATAGCAAAACAGAAATAGAAGAGAAAAAAAGACAAACTAAAAATGAAACTATTTTATATCTGTCAGATTGGAAAAATATAAAAGTAGATAAAAGACATGTGGAAATGAAGAGACTAATAAACAAAATGAAATATATTCATTTAAGGGAATACTCTACAGCAATTAGATGCTATGAACTGAATCCATATATATCAACATGAATAGATCTCAAAAACAAAATGTTAATTGAAAAAAATAAGATTAGATTTATGCATCACTCCAAGGATACAAAAATTAACAGCCAAGAGATGTTTTGAAAAGTATACAAACTTTTAAAAAAGGGAATCTGGACCGAAAGGACTTATTTTAAATATTTTATGGAGTGTTTCTATGAGAGAGAGAGGACGATAGGATCGGAGCCGTAGAATAAAGGGGGAAAAATCAAGCAAAATAAGAGACAATGTCAGTCTAGACTGATGACACTGTACCCCGTGAACTGCAGAGTGTAAGCAACTCAGTATTGTACCCTGAGGTCTTTGAGGACATTGTCCTCTTCATTTAAGGAACATGAAAACCCTCTTTATTTTACATTGCTCTTTAGTTTACACACCATTTTCATACCCTTTATCTTATATAAATTAATCAAAGGAAAATAGATTCAGATACCTAGGCCGAGTTTTAAAGAATGAGATCTAAATATTTTGGTTCCCCTTAGACCACATTTCTGAAAGACTCTCACTTGGCCAGTAAAACACTTCTTGGAGAAATTTATTTATAATAAGAAAAGTGGTCTTATGATGCAAATGCTTCAGAAGCCACAGATGATCACGAGAAGGGAGTTAGCATGTTTCCTCTTTGTTATTGTCTAATTGGCTTTTCCTTTGCAAGTCTGCAGACACACAAGGATGCAGGGAATGTTACACAGTCTTTTATTCCAATCCTCAGGTGTCCATCCCATGGAGATAGAAAATTACACACCTTATAGACTTTAGTTTCACCCTGGCTGGAGGGCAGCTGAAGCCAGCGCTGTAAGCTTTCCTTAGCAGCTGTCACAGAAGTACCTTGAGAAGACAGGTGTGCTGACTGGTAAGGGATAGGGTACTTCTGTTACCTAGCCCCTCATGTCTTGTTAGATATGAATGAAAGCTAGGGACTATTTGAGGACCTGAAGGACACACACCTTAATCCACAAATGGAAACAAAAACCTTTCCTTCCTGTCCACCTTCTGCTTATTCTTAATTATGTTATAAAACATCCTGGCTTTTATTTCCAGAGGTTCCCTTGAGACATCCAGGCTTAAAATTATCCTTAGCTCTTCCGGAATATAACACTTAATCACTAAGTAGTACTTAAGGATCCGTGATGGAAAATTGTATTAGGTGCTTATCTACAGCTTCACTGACATTATTCTGTAGTCTTACAAGTAAATAAGTACACTTTGTTTATGGAAAGCATCGAGCTGCTTTGCCTAGGTTCCACCCTTCAGGACTTGACTGTAACAACAACAGAATTACTTATCTTAAAAGCAATGTAAGCATGAAGGCTTTTCTTATAGACTAGAGCAAACAAAATTCAGGTAGGATGGGTGGATGGGATGTGAGTTTCCTTCCTAAACTAAGGACTTTGCTTCCTTGAACTATTCAAAGGGGCAAGAGCCCCATTCCCAGGCCTTCCCAGGGAGTTCACTCTGATCTCCCTGCCTCTTCCTCTTCATTCTACCTTCTCTTTTCCTCTTCTGCCCCATTGGCCTCGACTGGCTCCATTCTTTTCCCAAAGGAAGTGGTTATGGCCCATGCCCCTTCTGGAATCTTATCGGTGTTTCAGTGTATCTAGGAGGTACTGGGAAAAATTGCAAACTAAGGTAAACATTTCATACTCTCAAAATATCTAAACTCAAGGGCCCCACACACTGGGATGATGGCATTCCTACTTTTCTACTTCATTACCCCAATCTCATTTGCCTAAAGAGTTCATATTACTCTTATTTGCATCCCTCGATCTCCTTTTTTGTGAACTTAGAATCAGAGAGCCTTTTTATACTTAGAGAGTATTTTCATTCTACGTGCTCTGGAGCTTATCACAAATCTTTCTTCCGTTGTCAGTTGTCTCCCCAAAAGGTGCACCAAGCCCAAACATCCTCTCCTAACCTCTACTGTCTCTCTTGGTTTCTGTAGCAATTGTGTAATGTCATTTCACAGGGGCTGTTTGGGTGCTACACATTTGGATTTGAAGAGACAGACACCTTTTATTTCCATTTATTTTTGTTATTTTTTCATGTAGTCTAGAACGTGCTCACCAAGTACCTTCAATTCTTCAAGCACTCTGCCATGTGTTTCAGGTTCAAGATGTCTAAAGCACATGATTCAGGTACCCAATGAATGCCTGTAACTTTCGATCCATGTTTCATTCATTGTAAAGTTACATATTTTGCTTACCAAAATTGATTTTTATGCATGTTTACCAATGGGGAATTCCCCATAATTTTTCTTCTGTGAGAAATCTGGACATAATATTTCTAAACACAAAGTCAATGTATGTATCAATTCTGTCAAATCTGCTTCCCAGATGACGATGACAAGTATCTAATTGGCTTTAGGGTAACTGAAGAGGGAAGCCAGAAATATCAGGACGATGGATCGAGAACTACAGTTAACGTCTCCTGCTCTGCTTTGTGGTTTCTCTGTGTGAACTGAAGTTACCATCTTGCCAGCTCCAAGTGCAAATTAATTTAGATTACAATTGACATTTAGGTTTGGAGAGGGAAAGGAAAAAAAAATCAATGGTATGTGAACACTGAAACCATAAATAGTAACAAGTGGAAATCCCAAACCTCAAATGCTTTGAAGCATGTTGTAAAATCCTGCAAAAACGTATGCAAAAGTATAATGGACAAAATAATCATGGGAGGTTGTTATACAGGCTTTAAGCCACAGGGACCACGATGGGATTTTTTGTTGTTGTTATTGTTACTCCAATACTTCAACGTAATTACTGGCATAGAAAAATATGCAAATGTTAAAGAAAGAAGAAAAATGTGCTTATTTTATTAGGCTTAATTATAAGGGAGAACAAAAAGCCCTTGGAACTTTTTTTTTTAATGAATTCATCTCATTCACCAAAACCAAAAGCCCAGAAATCATTTCTAGCTTAAAAATGCATTTTTCCTCCTAAGATCAGGCACTGATTTGATGAATGTTCTCAAGTTAATCACCCATATAGGACTTCTTGAACGTTACTCTGACATTGAGTGTTGTCTGTGTAACTTAATGTTATAAAACCTGGAAGGCATATTTATAGCCCAATCCAGATGGACCGAAACAAAGTACAATTATTCCTTCAAAAGTCGACCTTCACATACAGATTAAAATGGATTGCTTCCAAGATTCAAATGCAGAAATGAACTCAGTTCCCCAATTGTCGTGCATTCATTATGGCCCTATTGGGCTTGGTTTGGGGCCGTGCTAATTAGTGACATGTCTGTGTTAAAAGTTGGACACACAGGCTTATTTGCAAAGTGGCAGCAGGAAGAGTTGTTCTGAAACTAATTCCAGCTATCAGAGATGGTGATATTTTAAATAGGCTGTGAATTAAGTGGTTTCACAGAAACAAATGAAAATGATTTTACTATTGACAGTGAACATTCCCATGCAAGAACAGGAATATCTGTGTGTTTGGCCATTTCTAGATTAAAACCTGTGCTAGTCTAGTTCTTTCGGAAAATTTAAGAGGAAACTCTAATTTTGATTCCCATCGGAAGTTAGAATACAGAGGGGGATTTTATGAATGCTTTTCCTTTTTCATAATTTTGAAATGAACATATATATATATGTATATCACCTTAATTTTAAGAACTCCCTTGTCCTTATTTTGGGGTGTTTACCAAATTTATATTACAGACTAGGGTGGTGGTTATAGTCAGCTGAAGGATTTTGAAATGAACATATATATATATATATGTATATCACCTTAATTTTAAGAACTCCCTTGTCCTTATTTTGGGGTGTTTACCAAATATATATTACAGACTAAGGTGGTGGTTATAGTCAGCTGAAGGTGGAGGTTGGACATAGACAAGCTATAAAGCATTTCTTCTTTTTTCTCTTCTAAAGATGAGCTCCATCATGATAAAGGAAAAGGAACGGAAAGAAGGATGAGAAGGAGTTGGGTGAGGTTGGAGTTGCTTCCTTCATTGGCTACACCTGCTGTTCCAACATTTCATCCTTTGGTCCTTCTTGAGCCCTGGGGTTGTTCTAACATATTCAGCAGAGGAGATGTCCACGGGATTGCTCTAGGTTTATATCCTAAATGAATTCCACAAACATTTCTTGAGTTCCTGCGGTCAGAAGGACTCAGAAGCTTCTAGCCATGTGGAGATAGTTAAGATGGCCATGTTTTCACAGGGTTCAGGAGCTGAAATGTAAAATATTGCATCCTTGTGAAAGAAAAATAATAACTGGTCGCATTTGAAGGATGAATACTGCAGCTTTTTAAACATTGCATTGCTGCGACTAATACACAAGTTAACTATTACAGCAGTGTTTCTCTTACTTTAATATGTATTTAAATTATCTGGTGTTAGGCTAAAATACAGATTCTGAATCAGTAGGTCTGGGACAGGGCCTGAGTTTCTGTATTTCTAAAACTCTTCTGCTAGTCTGTGACATATACTTGAGTAGTGAAACCGAGCAGGACCCTGTGGGCTCCTGGGCACAAAAGGCTTTCTGTGTCCCCTTCCCTGAGTTCCAAAGGGCAAGTTCAAACAGTTGCTAATCAGGGAAGGGAGGGGATGCAGAGCTAAGGGAGGAACATTCAAGAGACAATAGTGCAGCCATGGGGCAGGGTCCTGGTTCCCCCTCAAGGGATACACAGAACAATATCTTTGAGCTATTCCTAACTAAAACCCTCACCAAATGGAAGAATTGATGAAGCACACTCTTCATTCCAGAGACGATCACAATTTTCTCATCATCACCTGAGGCCAGACAATCTCTGGATTGAAGGAATCCATTCATCCTGATCCTTATCAGCAATCCCACAGCCACCTTTTGGACTATAAAACTCCTTACAACTCCCCCTCACCCCAGATTGGGACACAGTTTTGAGGGCACTAGCCCACTATGGCCCCCTTTGCCTGGCAAAGCAATGAAACCATTATTTTCTACTTCATCCAAAACTCCACCTCTGAGATTTAATCCGGTGTCGGGGTACAGAGGCAAGATTGGGTTTCAGTAGCAAGGACTTAGAATATGCTATGACTCACATTTCTGAGATGCATTGAAGGGTACCTGGGAACCACAATGGAGGATGAATGCTATTTCCATAGCATCTGGCACCCCCGCTAAAGGAAAAGAATTCTGACAGTGTGCTATTTCAAGACTTCTCATTTCTTATTAAAAAAAAAAAAATGAGATACAGTAAGCTTAACTATAGCGAAAGGTTAAGTGACATGTATATTGTCAGAGAGTAAACTGGCCACGGTTTCAGGATTTGGCCCGACAACTCGAATGACCTTGAGAATCAATCGCGAGTCTTGACTTTCACCCTTTTAGGGGCTGTTAACTGAAGTGTGGAGAAGTGAACCAACTCCCCATCTAAATGATGAATGGCCGGTGAGGTCAGCTGATCATCCATCTGCTGCCGCAGCAAGTCACACACATTTCCTTATCTCTAAGGTAACTTGATGCGGATGCTTGTAAGTCAAAGTATTGGCATTTGGCCTCATTTAGTGTGAGAAGAACTTAGAGGAGTGCCTGATTCTGTTTTATTTTAGCTTCCAGTTTTCTTAATCCTCCCCCTCCCCCCTCCCATCTTCTTTCTTTCTGAGAACTAAAAGATTTTGGCCTCCCTGAGTATAGCCATTCTGATTAATTCACACCCACCCTTTTAGCATATGCATGAATCCCCGAAAGTCTAATGATTCTGTCCACATGGGAATGAACATTACATCAGTTACAGATCTCCTCCCTGCTGTTCACAGTCTAAAGTCCAAGTTCTTGGGTGAGTTTAGCCATTAAAGGATTTTACAATATAGAGCAAAAAGGATGGAAACTCAATTGCTAGAATAATTTAAGAGCTCTTCACACCGCTTGAGCTAAATACCCCCATCTTGCAATGATAAGCTCTAGGGCAGTTAATTAAAATCTTCACCTTTTCAATCTTGGATAGTATTGAATTCCAGATGATCTCTTTCCCAAAGGAATTAATTGTAAGGGACAGGGAAAAGAAGAAAACAGAAGTCATATTATTGCCCAGATAAAAAAAAAAATCAAATATAAATTTTTTATGCCAAAAAGAAAATTTCAAAATAATTGCCTATAAAAAAAGTGTAGAGCCTATTCATTAAGAGAAAAAGAGATATATATTAGTGTTAAGTTTTGAATGTCTAAGCCTCAATCCACCTCTAAAGTATATAGCTTCCATAAAACTTTTAACCAGTAACAGCTTCTTTATTGTTAGAACATTTTATGGGTTCGAAATGTATTCTATATGCTTAGCGATCCTAAGTCAGACTTCCCAGATTGTCACTTTATGTAAACCATGTGAAGTATGAACCACCAGTGAATCAAAATTCAATCCCTTTCCGTAAGTATCTGGACACTTCCATATTTCAACTTAGTTCAAATCAATCACCTTTCTCAACATCTCGCCTCTCTATAATTTCTAATACCTTTAGACTTCAGCTCTGTCCTGACTCTCATTTCTAGAACTGACCCTCCCATTCAGTTCTTATCTCTGTTTTTCCCATTTAAGACTGTTTTATGAAGTGCATAGTTTGCAAAGTTTCCTTCATTTAAAAACAAAAACCAAAAACAAAACTCCTAGATGCAATATCAGAGCTATTTGTTTTTAGAATATGACATATTTTCCAATTTTTTCTTTGTCTTGTTTTCATAGCACTTCTGTAACCAAGATGACATTATAATATGCAATTTACCTTAGAACATTCACACGGAGATGTTAAGAAATATGCAAAAGTTACTTACCTGTTAATGATCTTCTTTCTTTCTGAGAACTAAAAGATTTTGGCCTCCCTGAGTATAGCCATTCTGATTAATTCACACCCACCCTTTTAGCATATGCATGAATCCCCGAAAGTCTAATGATTCTGTCCACATGGGAATGAACATTACATCAGTTACAGATCTCCTCCCTGCTGTTCACAGTCTAAAGTCCAAGTTCTTGGGTGAGTTTAGCCATTAAAGGATTTTACAATATAGAGCAAAAAGGATGGAAACTCAATTGCTAGAATAATTTAAGAGCTCTTCACACCGCTTGAGCTAAATACCCCCATCTTGCAATGATAAGCTCTAGGGCAGTTAATTAAAATCTTCACCTTTTCAATCTTGGATAGTATTGAATTCCAGATGATCTCTTTCCCAAAGGAATTAATTGTAAGGGACAGGGAAAAGAAGAAAACAGAAGTCATATTATTGCCCAGATAAAAAAAAAAATCAAATATAAATTTTTTATGCCAAAAAGAAAATTTCAAAATAATTGCCTATAAAAAAAGTGTAGAGCCTATTCATTAAGAGAAAAAGAGATATATATTAGTGTTAAGTTTTGAATGTCTAAGCCTCAATCCACCTCTAAAGTATATAGCTTCCATAAAACTTTTAACCAGTAACAGCTTCTTTATTGTTAGAACATTTTATGGGTTCGAAATGTATTCTATATGCTTAGCGATCCTAAGTCAGACTTCCCAGATTGTCACTTTATGTAAACCATGTGAAGTATGAACCACCAGTGAATCAAAATTCAATCCCTTTTGGTAAGTATCTGGACACTTCCATATTTCAACTTAGTTCAAATCAATCACTTTTCTCAACATCTCGCCTCTCTATAATTTCTAATACCTTTAGACTTCAGCTCTGTCCTGACTCTCATTTCTAGAACTGACCCTCCCATTCAGTTCTTATCTCTGTTTTTCCCATTTAAGACTGTTTTATGAAGTGCATAGTTTGCAAAGTTTCCTTCATTTAAAAACAAAAACCAAAAACAAAACTCCTAGATGCAATATCAGAGCTATTTGTTTTTAGAATATGACATATTTTCCAATTTTTTCTTTGTCTTGTTTTCATAGCACTTCTGTAACCAAGATGACATTATAATATGCAATTTACCTTAGAACATTCACACGGAGATGTTAAGAAATATGCAAAAGTTACTTACCTGTTAATGAAGATCTGGAATTAGGCTCACGGAAGGCATTAAATATAAATTTAGGAGCATATACTCTGTCACAAAGAACACTAAGACGTCAAAATAAGACACATACCACAGTTTCTAAAGAGCAGTCAAAAAAGGTTAGAAGGTAATTGTAAAACTAAAAGACTCTTGAAGGGAAAAATTTAAATAAATAAATAAATAAATAAAAACAACAGCGACGACAAAGAGCAGTGGACACTGTCACCTGGGGAGAACTGTAGGGTACGTATGAGAAACAAAAGGCATATTGTAAACGATTCTGCTGAGAAATTGAGCATGCATCAGCAAGTTGAGAAGGCAGTTTGGAAAGTTTTGGAGAAGGACCTGAATATTTGGAAATTAACTTATCAGTGCTTGCAAAGCATGGAGCCTCAATTCAGAAAAGAGCTGGGAGACACCTACCCACGCAATTCCCCTTGTCGTCCCTAAAATAAATACCTCAGGATCACTTCAGATCAATTCAACACACACTGGTAGGGTTGCGTGGTTTGGGGCTCACCTATGAAACCAGACACTTTTCACGTTTAATTACTAGAATCAATCTGAATTTCAAGACTCTGGTATAAAATCTCCACTTCTCCTATAACATCCAAATAAGAAACTTCTAAGACATGTACCTGCCAGAATTTACTCTGATGATAGTGATAAAAGAGACAAAAGAAATTGTTTTATTTCTTCTCTTGGACCTAATGAAGTTTTAACAATAAGATATTAAACTTCTTGAGGACTGTGTTTTGTTTTTGTTTTTGTTTTCAGCTCCGGCTGAATTTTCTGAGTATATGAGACTTTCTAATAGTTGCTCTTTTTTAAGGACTCTACTTTTCTGAGGATTCAGTTTTTTTGATGGGCATGGCAGAAACTCATCCCTAAAGTACGTTAAAAGACTAAATACACCTCAAGTCATAAGGCAAGTTTATATTAGGGCTTGAATTAGGGGAAAAGGTGAATTTGATGCTTTTCTCATTGTCCCTACTCTGAGGGTGATCTAACAACAGACCCCAGGACTTACATACCTGAGGAAGAAAAGGGGCACTTGCATACATTTTTAAGTCATCCTATTCATTCTTTAACTCATTCGTATACCTATTTATTCATGTATTCTCTTATTCATTAATACACTGCTAGTTATTTTAATATTCTTAGTCATTAATTATCTTCTGTGTTCCTAGTACACGCAGAGTGAGGCAAGTTTGACTAAGGTATTACTGCAAAGAACTACAGCCACATAATAGCAAGGGGACATTTTGAGAGCTCAGAACATAGTCTTATGGGGCAGATGGAAATTTAAGTGAATCTTGAGGCATGCCTAAGAAAGTGACAGGCAGACACCAGGGAGAAAGCATTCAAAGGGCCTAGCACTATTGTAAATACGATTATAAATACGATCAAAATACAAGTCCCAGTTTGATAATATGGAGAGCAGATCTTGTGCAGCTTTGGGAAGAAATGCAGTGGACAAATAGTTAAAAGTGGTGTCAGGTGAAACTGGGGCCATGGGGGAGTGGTGACAAGTGCCTCTTCATATCTCTCCTTTATTTTTTCTTCCCATTCACTTTCAATGCCTCATTGCCCCCCTCACTAGATAAGTAGAAAATATAGGTGATAGCTGTAAGAGAAAGTTTGGGTAGCAGGTCGGTATGAGTGTTTATGTCCATATCACACTTCAGACTTCAAAGACCCCTCTGGTACAACTGGGGGCAGTAATCATGCAAATATGTAGGCAGTCCCATCTGAATTGACATTTCTCTGTATGTTTTCCATCCAGCAAAATCCCTGCTCACTATTCTTTCATCTAAATGATGAAGATCACAATTTCTACCAATACAAAGTTGGATGGATCCAGTGATGTCCTGGATTTCCTTTAGAACTAAGTTTCCTAATTCTATGACTATTTGATCATATTTATTTCACCCTGAATAATGCATGAGAGCAACAATTCTAAAAAACTTGATGTGGTCTAAGTTATGTAATTAACTGCTGATAAGATGTGGAAAGTGTCATGAAAGAACTTAAAAGATTTGGAAAGGGACAAAAGAGATTATCAGATACCCTGTCTAGTACACGTTTCCAAGTTAACTCACTTTTCACTGTCCTCGAGTTTCTCAAAACTCTGTGTAAATACTGTACTATTTACCATATGCTATCAGTATATCTGTATAGAAGACTGATAGTAACGCAAACAATGCTCATCTATAAAAATGCAAATATTGTGAGGTGGAGATTCAATTGATTTTTGTCTTATGGACAAAATTTGTCTTATGGACCAATTTATACATGCATTTCAGTGCTCCTGATGGCATATGTAAGTATGGGTTTTTCAAATTTTCCTTTAGTTCTAACATCTTGCAGGTTCCCTCATTAATTAATTAGTTAAATGAAACATTTGATATGTCTTTATTGTATACTTGTATAGAGTCATGATTTTATTGTAAAACTATTCTTTAACTAAGATGAGGGATACTGCTTCTGGACACACATTCTGCTGTCACAATTTACCAGGCAGAGACAATCCATTTTTTTAAAACTCCGTTCCTCTCCAATATTACAATGGAATAGGGGCCATAGGAGGAGTAAGTGAGAAGGATGTTTTTCGTGGATCATGAATATATAGAATACATATGAACAAAGTTATTTGTTATAATTGAAAGATATATCAGCCAATCACCTCACTCGGTGAAATAATTCATTATCTTAGTCCATATCAAATTGTGGTTCCATGTTTCCTTTTGCACTTTCTTGTTTGTTGAAGAGAGTAGTTTTCAATAAACTTGGGTGATATCTCTGAGTGGTACTTTTATTGCAAACTTTTCAAAATAAATGAATTGGCATGTATTTAGCTGAAAATTTCAGTTTTAAAAATGTATAACTAGATTCTAAGAGAGAGAGGGGGAAAGAGGAAAGAGGAGAGAGGAGAGAAGGAAGAAGGAGGAAAGAAAGAATAACAGCCCCGTTGCCCCATTTTGTACATTTAATATATTCCTCTTCTTCAGGGGCTGTGGTGAACAAGAGAAGACAAAATGTTAGAAGGTATATGGAATGATAATTAAGAAAATGTCTTAGATTTTTTTCAGCCTTTGCATAACTAACATCTGAGCAATTTCTACCTTTATTTTATTCGTTAAAGAGAAACTATTTGTCATCAAGTCTTTTCCATTGTCTCCTCACTGCAACATATCACTTTACTGGACCATGAGCAAAATTCTGAGTCTTTTCAAGATTAACGATCAAAACTTTTTATTACTGAACCATAACCATTCCTTGGTTTGGGGCAGCATTGGCTTCCACTACATTATTTTCTATCTAGATTAAAATAATTAAAATTTAACTGTACAGCATTCTGTTTCAAGACTGTAAAGTATCTTTTTTTTTTAATTTTTTAATCAGTTTAATTTCTTAGTTTATTTACTTTAAGTGTAGCTGTGCTAGTTTTGTTAGCAGACAATTATTTATAATTGATGTAGCTTTAGGGAAAAGCTAAACTGTAAAATATCTTGACAGCTCTCACCAATACACATTTTTATGATTTAGTTTTCTAGAAAGAATTTCCTTTGCCTAAATTTTTCATGAGTCATTCTCACCTTTATACCTCCTAAAACATCTTCACTGCAAAAAAATTTTCAGTTTTACACATAATGTTATGACATACTCTTCCTTACAAATACGATTTTTAAAATATGTTAAACAATTGTTAGCTCCTGAAAGAAATGGTCCCAAGTGTGATGATCCATTTGGGGGAAACAAATGCCAGACCAACAACCCAGAACCTACTACATTGTTCACAGGTATCAGAATAAACACATGGAGAAATTTGGTTATTTCTTCATATTTGAACTTAAAGTTTAGAGCAAGTGAAAGTCTAAGTAAGGAATTGTTTACTACGAGGAGGAGTTAAAATTAAAGTTAGGGTTTTTCAGTGAAAAAGTCTAGTAGCTTTATATTATTTACTATGCTCATTTACACAAACTGAAGAATAAATAGCAGAAAATCTAAAACATTGTTTTATACTTTGTTTTTCAGATATTTTAACATATTTTTTTCTCATTACAAAAATATTAACAGTACACTGCAGAAAGTCTGGGAAACATAAAAACACTTAGAATATTAAAATCACAAGTGAGCCCACTCTTTGGATAGAATCACCATTAACATTGTGCTTATGGTTTTGTATACATACATAAATTTTATGTTTTATATTTTATATTTTTTAACCTGATCTTAATGTTAGTAATGTTTTATGAACTTTTTTTCTTAGAAACAAGCAAATCTGTGAAATGTAATTTTAATGGCTGCATAGACTTTATTGGATAAGTGATTCCATAGATAATTTAATTCCTCTTTATAAATATGTACTTTTCCTCAATAATTAATTGTTATAAATACTACTTTGCTGAACATTCATGTCTCTATGTATATATCTGTTTTTGAAGGGGTCTATCGATTTTGTCATCTTTCAATATCACAAATATAATTGTTTCACCAAAAGTTATTAGTATGTTCCGCTTTAAAGATTCTAGGCAATTAAAAAACAAAGCTATTGATACTTTAAGGTCTTGTGGTCCATAATGTCAAACTTTCCTCTAGAATTGTTAGAGTACTATATGCACTCACCAACAGAGTAACAGGATGAGAAGCATTCAAAAAATAATTTCTCCTGACTAACAATATTTATTAAATACCCATCAGGAAAAATCTAAAAAAATCTTGAAATATTTTCAAGATTATTTCCTGAAGAATATTTCTATATGGACACTCTTATTAGGTAAAATTATTCATCATTCAAACTGGATAATGTCAAGGATAGATTTAAAATTTGCTCTTTTAAAAATACGGAAATTGGGCTCAACATATCACTTTACTGGACCATGACCAAAATTCTGAGTCTTTTCGAGATTAACGATCAAAACTTTTTATTACTGAACCATAACCATTCCTTGGTTTGGGGCAGCATTGGCTTCCACTACATTATTTTCTATCTAGATTAAAATAATTAAAATTTAACTGTACAGCATTCTGTTTCAAGACTGTAAAGTATCTTTTTTTTTTAATTTTTTAATCAGTTTAATTTCTTAGTTTATTTACTTTAAGTGTAGCTGTGCTAGTTTTGTTAGCAGACAATTATTTATAATTGATGTAGCTTTAGGGAAAAGCTAAACTGTAAAATATCTTGACAGCTCTCACCAATACACATTTTTATGATTTAGTTTTCTAGAAAGGATTTCCTTTGCCTAAATTTTTCATGAGTCATTCTCACCTTTATACCTCCTAAAACATCTTCACTGCAAAAAAATTTTCAGTTTTACACATAATGTTATGACATACTCTTCCTTACAAATACGATTTTTAAAATATGTTAAACAATTGTTAGCTCCTGAAAGAAATGGTCCCAAGTGTGATGATCCATTTGGGGGAAACAAATGCCAGACCAACAACCCAGAACCTACTACATTGTTCACAGGTATCAGAATAAACACATGGAGAAATTTGGTTATTTCTTCATATTTGAACTTAAAGTTTAGAGCAAGTGAAAGTCTAAGTAAGGAATTGTTTACTACGAGGAGGAGTTAAAATTAAAGTTAGGGTTTTTCAGTGAAAAAGTCTAGTAGCTTTATATTATTTACTATGCTCATTTACACAAACTGAAGAATAAATAGCAGAAAATCTAAAACATTGTTTTATACTTTGTTTTTCAGATATTTTAACATTTTTTTCTCATTACAAAAATATTAACAGTACACTGCAGAAAGTCTGGGAAACATAAAAACACTTAGAATATTAAAATCACAAGTAAGCCCACTCTTTGGATAGAATCACCATTAACATTGTGCTTATGGTTTTGTATACATACATAAATTTTATGTTTTATATTTTATATTTTTTAACCTGATCTTAATGTTAGTAATGTTTTATGAACTTTTTTTCTTAGAAACAAGCAAATCTGTGAAATGTAATTTTAATGGCTGCATAGACTTTATTGGATAAGTGATTCCATAGATAATTTAATTCCTCTTTATAAATATGTACTTTTCCTCAATAATTAATTGTTATAAATACTACTTTGCTGAACATTCATGTCTATCTATGTATATATCTGTTTTTGAAGGGGTCTATCGATTTTGTCATCTTTCAATATCACAAATATAATTGTTTCACCAAAAGTTATTAGTATGTTCCGCTTTAAAGATTCTAGGCAATTAAAAAACAAAGCTATTGATACTTTAAGGTCTTGTGGTCCATAATGTCAAACTTTCCTCTAGAATTGTTAGAGTACTATATGCACTCACCAACAGAGTAACAGGATGAGAAGCATTCAAAAAATAATTTCTCCTGACTAACAATATTTATTAAATACCCATCAGGAAAAATCTAAAAAAATCTTGAAATATTTTCAAGATTATTTCCTGAAGAATATTTCTATATGGACACTCTTATTAGGTAAAATTATTCATCATTCAAACTGGATAATGTCAAGGATAGATTTAAAATTTGCTCTTTTAAAAATACGGAAATTGGGCTTCCCTGGTGGCGCCGCGGTTGAGAGTCCGCCTGCCGATGCAGGGGACGCGGGTTCGTGCCCCGGTCCGGGAAGATCCCACATGCCGCGGAGC
>NC_041226.1:74653493-74778069 GCF_002837175.3 Physeter macrocephalus
CGGAGCGGCTGGGCCCGTGAGCCATGGCCGCTGAGCCTGCGCGTCCGGAGCCTGTGCTCCGCAACGGGAGAGGCCACAACAGAGGGAGGCCCGAGTACCACAAAAAAAAAAAAAAAAAAAGGGAAATAAGGGGGGGGGGGTGCTAAATTTTTAACATAATTTTATCTCAAGTTATATTTGACCTGGAAACTAATTAAACATAGTTAGATGCTATGTTTAGCAATAAGAAGAGGAAGAGGAGGAGGAGGGACAACAAAAACCTTTCTGCGTTCCCACCACTGAGAAGCAAAGTCTTTCCTTGTCCATTCCTTTCCTCAACTCCTCCCACTTCTGCAAAAAAGGTACTCACTTATGGAAAGTGAAATTGCTTCTTCAGGGAAAATTGCAATTAAATGCCTAGCAAATGAAGCAAACACAGTGCAGACTTAAGGATTATCAAGGGTCATCTTGATAATGACCAGATGATAGCAGAGTGACTAACACATCAGCACTACTCTGTTTCACAAAGACCGTGAGCCCACCTACACTGTTGCTTACAAATTGTCACGTGAGATAATAACAAACATCGCGAAAACCTACTGCCATGAAGCTAAGTTTGGGAGACTTGACTCTTATACTCATGAACATTGTATTTATATTTCTATTTTTAGGCAGTTCTTCTTTGTGTGTGTGTGCATGCGTATTTTTAAGGAGGAATAAAAATGTCACAAATATTGTACATGGACCCTTTGGGTTCTGAGGGTTTCACTGTCAAAAGATTCTGAGCTACTTCCTACCCTGTGAGATGTAATTTTCACCTCTTAACCACATAAGCAACCATAAGCTGTAATTGTTTGTGTGTAAAACACTGCTGAGAACATTTTAAGTTACAGAACTTATAGAGAGAAGCGTGTTATTGACAACATTTCCATTAGCATTTGGAAAGTACCCAAATTGCCAAAGCAGACAGTAGCCATAAGTGAGCAGATATGGACAGGGGAGAATCTCTTTTCATTGTCCACACAGTGCTGTTGACTGATGTCTATATGACTGTTTCTGCCTCTGCAGGGATGGGGATGGGGGACACAACAAAGTTGTGTTCATGACCTCTTTTAATTAAGGTCTCAGACATTGAGGCTTTCTAATCACCTTTTTCTTTTTTTTTTTTTTTGCCTCCTGCAACATACAGGTGGCAATTTCTTTTTTGGAGAGTCTAGATATGGTTAACTCTAAAAAAGAAAAGGGAGTTGAATAATCCACACAAAGGATGAAAATCAAGAAAAATAGTCATTGCTGAACTTGAAATTATGCATCTGCTGACATGTGAAAAAAAAGAAGTGGAAAACCCTATGACCCTGGCAACAACCCCTTAACATTTATTCCCCATGTTTCTCTAAGATTCACAGATTTTAGACACCAAAGGAGATAAATGATGAGTGAACAGTATAAGATGTCCTTCAATATTTTCAGCAATGCCCTGGGGTTCCCTTTGTATTTCAGCGTATTCAGCAGCCAGGTGAGCTATGCTAAGCGCCGATTGAACTTGTAGTTAAGATGCTAGAGAAAAAATCAGTATCTGCAGAGCCTATCTTCTGGAGCAACACTTGTTCACTAAATGTATTTTCTTTAAGAATCTAATAGCAGATCCAAACATCATTAAGAGACACAAAATGAGTGAGGTAATTCATGTCAACATTTTCACTCTAGCATTACTTAGAATTGCCTTAAGACACATCCCAAATTTTCACTGAACTAACAAGAAGCACTCTGGGTCCCCTGGTTTTCTAATACTTCTGTTCAAAATTCACAAAACTGTAATGATAAAGTGCAAAATAAATGCAATAGCTGCAGTGAAAAATGACTGAGAGTCACATCTCAAGAAATAATTCACTCAAAGGGACCTGCTGATGTCATAAGCAGGGAAAGTAAAGCTTGAGTTATTTATATTTAGCAGAATTTTAAGAGTCAACTATCACAATTTATCCAGCTCGTGGGTATCAGTTGCCATCTCTGAGTCTATCCATCTTGAAAATTGGTAACCAAGGTGGAAAAAAAATGCCAGGTAACAACAACAACAAAACAGACTACTCTTTTGAAGGTTCTTATGCTTTGTGAGTGATAAGCAAAAGTGTTGCGTTGTGTTAAGCTAAAATCAAAAATATACAAAAACTCTTTAAAAATGGTCAGGGGAAAGTACCTAAGAAGAACATAGACTGGTTTTGTAATCAATTCACATACCTTATGCGTTTTGTATCAGACGGTTTTCTTGACATGATGATAAGTTTTTTCTTTCATTGTTATTTCTCTGAACTGAGGGAAATGTTATTAAATATTGGAGGATGATTTTTTCCAGGCACCTGTACCGTGGAGAGCACAGCATAGAGGAACCATCAATTACTGGGGTTTCCTGTTGTAGACCAAAGTGTAGACTCCTGCTAGGAGTTCCATCGGTGAGACTGGTGCCTCTCCTCTGGATCCCTGACCCCTCTCAGCTCCAACCTGCTCCTAGCCATCACGGGACGATGATACTTGCTCATTTTTTTCTTTTTTTTTTACATCTACTGTCTTTACTTCCAGTTAATCTCAGCCTTACTTTCTGTGTTTCGGTTTTAAGAAGTTGTCTCCATGCCTTTGCCCAACCCACCGTCCCACACACACAATTCTCCTTCTCTCACAAGCAGGGAAGAATTGATCACTGCAGCCTCTACCTGTTCTAAGGCAAGGGAGCTCTCTGGGAATTTTCCCCTAACAAGATCATGAGTAACATTTCTCTCTCACACCTATTAATAGTGACAGTGACATTAACTACAAAACCCCTCCTGTTATGAATGTGAATTCTAGCTCACTCTTTTATCTTGTTTCCTATTCCATAAGCCATCCAATACAATGCTTTCCAAATGCATAAACCTCTGATACTTTTTCTTGTTTCCAAATAAATGTGGAGGTCTTTCTATTCCAATATTTTCATAAAGGGGATTTTCCCTGGCAAATATGCTTAACCCATTGCCTTGTTTTCTTTCTGTTGCTTCTCTATCTCTTCAGACATTCTAGAAAGAATTCAACAAATGATAGCATTTTTTCTTAGCATAAGCAGCAGGCTCTCAGTGTTAGAGTCTCCCTGGGTTCTTGATGAAAATGAAAATTTCTCTACACCCACCCAAACTACTGAATGAATCAGGATCACTAGTGAGAGCCTTGGATGGAATGTTTTAAATAAACACCCAAATTCCACCCTTTTAAATGATATATTTGAGACAAAATAATGAGTATATCAAGATCCATGGCTTTATTATTGCTAAGACAGTAGATCTTGAAAGTTCTCACCACAAGAAAAAAAAAAAAACATTTGTAACCATAAGTGTTGATAGATGTCAACTAAATTTGTTGTGGTAATCATTTCACAATATATACACACAGCAAATCATTATGTTGTACACCTAAAACTAATACAACATTCTACCTCAATTATATCTTTTTAAAAAAAGTGTCTATTCCCACAGTAAACTCTGATGAAAATGAACAACAGCTATTTCAAAGGACAGTTTAGATTAAAGACCAGAAATCAAAGTTGAGCCATTACAGGCCCATCAATATAGAAAGCAAATGTTTGGTGTGTCAGCATAACAACACTTCCAAGAGGGGAATTTTTTAGAATTGAAGAAGTCCTAGATGACTTTTTTTTAACCCAATTGAAATCATCGTTAAAAATAATCTTTGGCTTTATTGACGTTTTTTCACAGTCATTCTTGATTCAGCATAATGAACTAGCATAAATTTCTGTTGTGATGATTATTTGCATACAATTGTGTGTTTATGGTAGGTGACGGGAAGAATCTATTAGCTAAAGAGTTGCATTAGCAGGTTAATCACTTATCATAATAAATGTCAATAAACTGTCGAGCCATTACAGGCCCATCAATATAGAAAGCAAATGTTTGGTGTGTCAGCATAACAACGCTACCAAGAGGGGAATTTTTTAGAATTGAAGAAGTCCTAGATGACTTTTTTTTAACCCAATTGAAATCATCGTTAAAAATAATCTTTGGCTTTATTGACGTTTTTTCACAGTCATTCTTGATTCAGCATAATGAACTAGCATAAATTTCTGTTGTGATGATTATTTGCATACAATTGTGTGTTTATGGTAGGTGACGGGAAGAATCTATTAGCTAAAGAGTTGCATTAGCAGGTTAATCACTTATCATAATAAATGTCAATAAACTGACATGATCTCCACCATTGCATTGCACCTACAGATGCCCTGAGACATCCTAAAACCTCAAGTGTGAAGCTGATACAATATCTAAATATATTATTATATACTAAATACAGTATTCTGAATCAAAAATAAATAAAATGCTAGTAAAACATGAGAACTGCATTGTATTGTAGACTAGATAATTAATATACTAATACATCAATAATTTAATACTACATGATTTTACCATGTGTTTACTAATGCTGAAGTCATGATTTATAAAATGAACTTGTCACTGGAAAACAACATAAGCCATTGCTTCTGAGTTAGAGCCCTGTATTCAAAGCAGCTATTAAAACACCTTTTTTATTTGTAATTTAATTTAAAAAATCACTGTAATTCCCCTTCCTAATTAAAAAAAAATCACTGTAGGGGAATTCCCTGGCAGTCCAGTCCAGACTCAGAGCTTTCACTGCTGGAGGCCTGGGCTGAATCCCTGGTCAGGGAACTAAGATCCTACAAGCCGCGCCATGTTGCCAAAAGAAAAAGAAAACAAAAGACAAACAAAAAAAAACACTGTATGTATAAAATTTATGACATAATTATGACATATTATGCAAAAGTTAAAAATCACTGTATGATTCTTAGTGCTAAAAATTATCCCCCTAGTCCCTGAAAAAGTTAACTTAAAATTTTTCAGTAGCTACCCGATTATCATATTAATATTCCAGTAGGATCTTATAACATACAGGGCTGGGATCATCTGAATTATCTTAATAATGATTCCTTTCCAAATTAGGATAGGAGTATAGAGAATGAAAGCTGAACAATGGACGACATGGTAAACACTGCCTCGTTCAGTTGAAGAATCCCTTTAAGAAAGGAGAGTCATGCTTGAAGGGTCTATAGCCAGGAAAAACATTCAAGACATGAGGCAGCCTGCTCTGATAAACTACTGCTTCACTGAGTCTACGCAGTTCATAGACTCTATTCAGTGTACCAGGTGGATTTATCACGGTAGTAATAAATAATGTTATATCAATTGTTAGCTGTAATGATGTCAACAAATTTTATTATAAGTCAGTAGCTTAACACTAGCATAATTCAAGTTTAGGCCATATATATATATATTTTTTTGCCTCTTTCATTTCTTAAGGCATTTGTGTATATATATATATATATTTTTTTTTTTTGTGGTATGCGGGCCTTCCTCTGTTGTGACCTCTCCCGTTGCGGGGCACAGGCTCCGGACGCGCAGGCCCAGCGGCCACGGCTCACGGGCCCAGCCGCTCCGCGGCACGTGGGATCCTCCCAGACCGGGGCGCGAACCCGGCTCCCCTGCATCGGCAGGCGGACGCGCAACCACTGCGCCACCAGGGAGGCCCTCATTTGTGTATATTTAATAATATACTGCCTGTGTCGTTCCAGAGACAACTCTAACTCAGCATCACAATCTACTTGTCTCATTTGGGTGTAAAAATGCTGCATCAATGGCACTTCCAGGGCTATTTTTGATGTGCTGAACGATGAACTATCAGGGTTTCTTTGATAAATTTCCATGAGACCATAAGGGAAGCTTTAGAGTCTTGGTCTCTTCCTATGTAAACTGGTACATGACATGTGACTTGCTGATCTCAAGAGGACAGGGCCGGCTTCATGGGAGTGTTTTGAGATGATACAGATCTCATGTTTGCTTCAAGATTCTGCTGTTGCCATCTTAACTTTTCAGTTTTTGAACAAAGAGCGCTGCATTTCAGTTTTCACTGAGCCCCATAAATTATGTAGCCAGTCCTGGATAAGATGTCATAAAAAGTGAGCAAAACAATATCATATTCAAGCATACCAAAACCCTGGAATAGAATTTCTTGTACTGTCCTCATAAAAGCACTTAGGGAAATGCTTAAACACAGGCATTGGCAAGTTATTCCTCATTAAACCATATTTCAAGGTCTAGCTAAAGAAAATCACCTCCATTTTAAAGTTGTTTAGGATTCTTCCGTTGAAGGTTGTTAGCATTAAGCACTTTAGTTTTGAAAAGCAGAATCATAATAGCTGGTTTTAGCAGAAAAGGGACTTATTTTTTTCTCTCAACCCATTTTCCATGTGACAATTAAGCCCTCATCTGCTAAGGCATCCATTGTATGTAATGGATGAACTACCCTCCTCTGCATGTAAAATGGTACTATTATGGACCATCTTTGGGAGAGTAATCACTCGGATCATTTTTGCATCGTATGGTTCATTTAAGGGGCTCAGTTAAGGTAGTGCTTAAAATCTCTAGAGCCAGGAGCAACATCCTAAATATAAGGCAAGATGCTTCTCCCGTTGCCCCATTGCTGCTGCAGGCACAGTAACTCCATCACAGAAACTAAGCACCAAAACACACCCAGGAGAGAGGAAATCACTTTTTAATCTAGTGGTTCTTACCTGGGCATAGTTTTGTCTCAGGGGCAAATTGACAATACCTGAAGACATTTTGAGTGTCATAACTTAGGTGAGTGGGGAGAAGAAGGGGATGTGGTACCATTACTAGAGTATAGTGAACAGAATGTGGCTAAACCTCCTATAATGCACAAGTTACCCTCCACAACAAAGCATCCGGCCCCGCACGTCAATAGTGTCATTGTTGAGAAATCCTGCCTGAATCTGTCTTTCCCCATGATTACCAGGGTTTCCTCACACTGTAATGACTAGGGATGAAGCTCAGGAATCTGTCTCATTTTAAACATTTTGGGTGATACAGAAGTATCCAGGTTTTTCATCTTTAAGCTCTTGTGTGTAGGGCAAGTGCATGTTTTTCCGTCTTAATGATAAGTATCATAACTTATCTCTGTTAAACTGGAAATTCTTTATCTGATTAATTTTGTCAATGACTAATCTGTCTCTCCTAGAATAATAGTTTGCACCAGATAGTCCTTAAAGGATACTTTTTTCTCGAGGAAGGAAACTACGCTGCATAACTATTATGCAACATTGTGCTGAGTGTTTTTATATCATAACCCCGCTTAAAGTCACGGCAAAAACGTGCTCTAGGCATCACTGCTCCTACTTCGTAAGTGAGGAAAAAATATAAAGTGAGACATAATTATATAACTTGACCATATCTACAATGATGGAGCTGGCAATTAAATCAGATCTCATAGAATCTGGCTGTTTGTTTTTTTTTCCCCATCCATTCATTTTTTTCAATGATTCAGGAAATATTTATAAACAGTGGATGAGAAAACAATTCCTGCCTTCAAGTTGCTTGGGGATCTTCATGGGGAGATAGAAAAAAGAATAGGCTCCGTCCACTGTCCAAAGATAATGGGATCACAAGGCAAGGGTCCCTAGAGAAGCTGAAACTAACTTCAGAGTAGGGGATTAAGGAAATCCATGCTCCAAGAGACTGAGCTTATGATGAGAAGATAGCCCCCAGGGGGCACAAAGAGAGCTCATTGAAGAGTGGATGCAAAATGATCACTTATAAGGGATTGTTTTTCCCTTCAAAGTGATTCTTTTTTTTTTTGCGGTACGCGGACCTCACACTGCCGTGGCCCCTCCCGTCGCGGAGCACAGGCTCCGGACGCGCAGGCCCCTAGAGAAGCTGAAACTAACTTCAGAGTAGGGGATTAAGGAAATCCATGCTCCAAGAGACTGAGCTTATGATGAGAAGATAGCCCCCAGGGGGCACAAAGAGAGCTCATTGAAGAGTGGATGCAAAATGATCACTTATAAGGGATTGTTTTTCCCTTCAAAGTGATTCTTTTTGTTTTTGCGGTACGCGGACCTCACACTGCCGTGGCCTCTCCCGTTGCGGAGCACAGGCTCCGGACGCGCAGGGGCAGGTGGACTCTCAACCACTGCGCCACCAGGGAAGCCCCGAAGTGATTCTTTTAAGGGTCAGATGTCATGTAGACGGAATCTGGATCAGGCAGTGTAGGAAATGGTGGAATAACGCAACTGTCAAATGTAGGTAGGTGATAACTGATAATTAAGAGTGAGTAAGCAGCGATAAGTGGCAGGATTTGGAGACTAAACATGAGAGCAACAGAAAAGGCAGTAGACTGAGTGGTACCCAGATTTCCCATTGGTCAGCTGGTTGGAAGCTCGTACAATTCACTGCAGGTAGGATCACCTTCGGTGCAAGTGAAGACGGATGCTGAGTTTGCCTTCTAGAGTATCGTGTGTCTATCAAATGGATACATTCCCATTCTTGGGACTTTCTCTTCTTGATGGAGTGTTTCCTCCAATCGTTATTCCCAACAGAGTCCTTGCGTGTCCAAATCTGAGTTTTTTATGCTGAAAGATATATTTGCCTTTTTCCTTTAAATAGGAGTTTGGCTTGATATAAAATGCTGAGCTCCACATTCTTTGCCTTCAGTTTTTGAGAATGTCTCCATCTTGGCATATAGTGTTGCTGTTAATGTGACCTATGCCAATCTGATTCCTAGTTCTTTATAAACAATCTGCTTTTTCATTCTGGAGGATCCCAGATTTATTTATTTGTTTCTGAACTTTTGAAAATTTGTGGGTTGAGTTGTGTTTTCATTTTGCCTTTCATACATAGATGTATGGGTCCATTCAATATGAGTTTCTGTTTACTTAAATACTATAAAAATTTCATTTAGTTTTTAACATATTTGTTCTTCTAAGAATTATTCCCTTTACTTCTGAGATTCTATTACACAGTTGTCAACACATCTTTTGTCCACTATATCCCATTAGATTTTAAATCTCATTGTTCGTATCTTCTGGGAGGCCTCTTCCACCCATTCTTTCAGGACCTTATTCATTCATGCATTGACTCTTTTTGTTATTTATCCCATCTACTGACTTCTTTACTGAAAGTAACATGGTGTTTTACCTAGAATTTTCTTTGTGAATATCTATTCCTGTTCTTCATGAACATTTGTTCTTGTTTCATTTTTTAAGTACCTAGTTCTGTTCACTAAAAGATATTTGTTATTATTGGGTTGTATTATTTTATTTGTAATTTATCTGGTCTGTTAATTGTACCTCCTCTGCTATAGGTTGTCCTTTTTTGGTTTCCTTTTTGTTGCATATAGTCCATATATAGCTCAATAATATTTCTTTTAAACTCATATTCTTTTGGAGTGTCAACTGCCATTTCTGGTTTGGGGCATCTATAGGGGTGATCAAATCCCAGGATCTAAGTACAGATTCTGGCCAGATTGGAGGTGTGGATGTGTCCCCTGCAGGAGAGCTTCTGGAGTGACATCAAGGACTCTCTCCCCACTTACACAAATATGGGTTCACCCTGCCCCTGGGGCTAATTCCAATTAGTCTTCGTACTGGACACATCTCTTTTTTCAAGAGATGCCTCTTGCAGTTTAGCAAAGAAGCAAAATAGGTGTTTTCCTTTTATTCTACCTATTTCCCACCCAAGAAATTTTCCTTATCTGTTTATGGTGCCATTTCTTTTTGTCACTGGCTTTGCATTACTATATTGAAGGTGACGGGACTGGAAAACTTCCTCTTGGGTCAGTGTGGAGGTACAGTGTGGGACAGACACTCCACGTCACTGGACTCAGCTGTACTCATAGCTACCATCCCTCAACTTAATAACACTCTTGCCTCCCAGCCCCACCTCCACAGAACACTCGGCACCCCTTTCACCTTCGGCTTCTAAGGACTCCTTCAGAGAATTTCATGGTAGATTTTGAGACTCACCCATGTCCCTTCTCATGTTTGTAGCCATTCCAGAGAGAACTCAAGCGCTGATTGTGGGTTTGTCACCTTCTCCAGAACTGGAGTCTTTACTTCATCCCTCTAATCACCTGCTCTCCTACCATGTTGGTCTCACTTTGTGATCTTGCCTCTTAAAAGAGTTTCAAGAAACTCTTTTAAATAAGGGTATTTAAGAGTTTCTATTTGTAAATGCTGCTCTCCTTTGGAGTTGTGATAATTATATGTGATAATTACACTAGAAGTTCTTTGAAACTGTTATCACGAGGCATTCTGTTGTTTTACTTTAAATGACTAAAAACTTTATACAAAAATATTTTTTGTTAATGTTCTTTGCAAAAACATTGCAGTTGGTATGAACTTCTCAGAGTAGCAGAGTTATTCAATTTCACATGCTTAGCATCTAACCCAGGTCCTAAGATGTGATACAAGATGTATGCTGCCATAATGTCCATTTTATCGAAAATCTGGAAAACGAAGGGTAATAGTTCCTGGTATCAGATAGAGCTGGGTTTAAGTCCCAGCTGAAGAACTAAACCAGATGTTTCTTCTTGCTAAGCTTATTTAATTGTTAAAAGATAAGATGTAATATTGACTGTAAAAATAGAATGCATTTGTATACCTAAAGTTCTTAGAAAGTACAGTGCTTCATAAATTTTCATCATCTGGTAGCCATTACTTCTGTAACAGTGAGTATTAATTTTATTTAGATGTATATAATATTTACAAATCTGATTCTCCACATACTGCATGAACCTCTGAGCTGGTACATGATTCTAGGATCATCTAATCAATCCTGAACACTGCTGCCAAATCCCTCTTTCTTAAAACCACTTTGATCACTTCAGGTTCCTATTCAAAGGCTTCAATGGTGTCATTTCCTATTATACCTAAACACAATTTGTCTGCTCTGCTTTCCTGACTCACCATGACTTGGCTTCATGCTACACATCAGTGCTAGTCAAGATTACTTGGTTAAAAAACACAGATAACCCCTTGAGAAATTCCCAGTAAGGGTGGCAGCAAAAACAATTTTCATAGCGCATAGCCCTTGTGATGAACACAAGATCTAAACCACCGTGCTCAATAAGGACATTGCTGGGAAGCAGCTGAGAACAAACACCTGCTTGTGTTCTAGAAGTGACATACCCTCTACCGTCTCTGCTTTAGAAACCCTGCTGCTAGAGAATAGCAATGCATGGCCACCAGCTTCAAGTAGATTTCCAACAACTAGCTACAGCCTCTTCATCCTTTCAAATAGGTCAACTGGATTTGGACTTGGCCTCTACTTCTGGTCCAGTTGGCTGGAGAAGTGGCAGAGTTGGGGAAATGGCAGGTGGTGGCGGGGGGTGTCCTTTTCAGGTAATGGTTGCTAACAGAATCTCTACAAGTGATGATAAGTTTCCAGAATACACTCTGCGCTATTCAGTAGTGTCCTTCCCCATATTCAGGAACCAACACATTCCAACCTTCCTGATTGTATTTTCCCCTGGTACCCAGACCTTTAACAAACAAGCAGTGCCTTCCTTTACTCCTTTACTTCTGCAAGCTTGCAAGGGTCTTATGAAGTGGTAAACTGAGCACAGATGTACAGTTAATAAGTGGGCAGATGAGTGACTGAACAACATCTACCAGAATCATGCCACTTTCCATTCATTTTTCATTTCTGTTCTTCCACAGATTTTTCTGTCTATTCCATAAAACTTGGCACACAACAATGCGGTTTATGAAAATGAGTTTCTTTAAGCTATTCTGTCATGGACTCCCTGTTGTTTGATGTGTGCTAATTTGCTCTTCTTTGGGTGTTACATATCTTAGGGCAGAGATCATGTTTAAAGTTCTGTTACATCTTGAAATCTATCATAGAAAAAAGATTGTAGTTTAAATACAATACACACTCATTGGTCAAAATCAAACCAAACTAATTTAGAAGAACGTTCTTCATTTTGCACAGGGATAGTGATATAAAAATTTTTTTTTCTTAATAAAGTGAAATAGGAGAATGGTAGTATACAGAGGTAACATAATTACCCAGATGATAATCTTCGGTGTTAGTCAACGCACAAAATGTGAAAGTAGGAACTGAGTGAGCTCCTTTTGATATATCAACATCAGGACATTTGATAATATGCAGCATAGTCTTAAACTACATTATTGTCTCAGCTGTTAATGAAGGAAGAACTCAAATTATTAATGTTTTCAAATATCTTAACAGTAATTGAAAACAAGGTTTTGAGGTAAACGTTCATCTGTCTATAACAACAACAGCTTTATTTTTTTGGCTTCAAGGGTCTCAGGATCTTAGTTCCCCTACCAGGGAATGAACTCCTGTCCTTGGAAGCGAAAGCCTGGAGTCCTAACCACTGAACCACCAGGGAATTACCCAATAACCGCTATGTTTATTAACATTTACTGTTTGTCAGGCATCTCATTAATGGTTAGACTGATAGATTCGACATTTTGTCACCATAACTATGTAAAGGTTTACTAGTCTTTTACCCCATGAAACTGAGGCTGAAGTAGTTTGAATTATTTTCCAAAGGACACAGCTGATCAGTGTGAATTTCTAACTTAAAGGTGTTCTGATTTCATGATCTGTGTTAGCTTGGAACCAAGCAGACAATTGAGGATCCCTGATGAAATCAAGTAGGCTTTTCTGGTAAAACGTAGCTGATTTTTGAGTACCTTCATCTTTCAGAACATGAAAGTGAAAATAAATTATTATGTTGAACCCTTACTAATTTTGAATATAATTTATGGAGAAGATAATAAAGCAAGAATCATTATTTCTTTGACAAATATCAAATGTGGGAAGAAACTATTTTAAAATTAAGTTCTCCCCTCCTTCTTCTTTTATTGTTCAAAGTTTTTATTGAATTTAATGGTTCATAAGACCAGAGATTCTGGATCTTTAGGGTACTTACTATATAATTTTCCTGTAGTTTTAGAGGCATTTGTAATGTAAAAATATGTTTTGAGTTCTAACTTTAAATAATTGCAGTGCACCACATCACAGATGAGTCATCACTCCTGCTGAGCCCTGTGAAGTGTAGTTTCCCTTGCAATGGTAAGGAAGATATATGGTGTTTTGATATTATGTTTTCTTCTTTTTCTTTTAATGATTTACAAATTTAAGAAGACTAGCTTGGTAAGCTGAAAATATCCCTTAATTCCTCCCATTTACCTCTGGCTAGTATGGCATTTCCAGTTTGATTTTATTGCTTAATCTAAATTTTATCAATCTCTGCTTGAAGT
This sequence comes from Physeter macrocephalus, assembly GCF_002837175.3. Classification (NCBI taxonomy): domain Eukaryota; kingdom Metazoa; phylum Chordata; class Mammalia; order Artiodactyla; family Physeteridae; genus Physeter; species Physeter macrocephalus. The sequence continues at coordinate 74,666,614 of NC_041226.1, forward strand.
AGAAAAGAGGAAGTGAGGTCTATGGCTTCTGTGAGGATATCAAATTGGAGGATAAAAGAAAAATAGGAGGATAAAGAGAGGAAGAGAAACAAGAGGTTCATCTCTCTGTTCTCCTAATTCCCCCAACTTTATATTGGTTCCAAACTTTGTCCAGCATGTTTATATAGATATTACGAAATATCTAAAAGAACTTTAAAATTTTTCATATATATTCTATTTTAAATCAACAAGGACAGGAAAGAATATTCAAAGGCACAGATGTGTGAGAGAATATGTAAACTTAATGTAAGATTTTCCAGGTAACACTTCTCAAATATTAACATACCCAAAATCTCCTAGATCTTGTTACAAAAAAATATTCTGATTCAGCATGAAGCCCATGATTCTGCATTTCAAACAGGCGTCCAGGAGATGCAGGTGATGCGAGGTCCACTCTCTCTCTACAAGCGTTTAGATGGAATTGCCTGATTTTTGCCATATATTGAGAGCCAAGAAGTGAAGCAAGTATTCATTTACACAAAGTAAATGCCTTCTTCCCCTGATACCCAGATTGCTACTTTGTCTTGACAGCTAGATCAAGGATAATAGAGTAAACAACTCTTTACAGATGTATTTAAAAATCACTTATTTTTCTTCAAGACCTATCAATTCTAAGAAATGCACGTACCTAGTTATACTTTTATCGTATTAAACTTGTAACTAGATTTTTCCAAACACAAATGAATCCATGAACTAGGCAGGTGACATGGAAGTGTGACAGAGGCTCATGTAGGAAGGTAAGCCCTAAAATGTTTTTATTGCACACCTCATACAAGGTAGAATTCTCAGAGAACTCCAGATGTGGCCTGCCTTGCATTTTCCCCTCTCTTTGAGCGTGGGCAGGAGTTTTAACGTGATTCCAACTGAGAGAATATAGCAAAGATGGGATGATATCTCTCTCTCCTGGTTATATTACCTCTGTGACAAAGACGAAGGGATTTTGCAGCTATAACTAAGGCCCTAAGGCAGTGGTTAATCAAAAAGGAGATAATCCTAAGTGGGTCTGACTTCATCAGATGAGTCCTTCAAAAGAGGGTCAAGAGGTCAGAGACCAAAGAAGAGAGAGACACTCTCCTTTTGGCTTCGAAGAACCAAACTGCATGGTGTAGAGAGGGCCACGTGGCAGAGAACGGCGGCTACTGCCCAGGAACTGAGGACCTCACTCCAACCACCACAAGAAACTCAATTTTGCCAACTGCCAGTGAGCTAGGATGAGGACACCAAGCCTCAGAGGAGATGGCAGCCACAAATGACACCCGGATTGCAGTCTCTTGAAACCACAGGCTGTAAACCCAGTTGAGCCACACTCAGACACTGACTTATAGAAACGAGACAATAAATGTTTGCTGTTATAACCACTCCATTTGTGGTAACTTGCAAATCAACAATAGAAAATGAACACAAAAATCATAATATCTGCTTATTTAAGTTGCATTTTTGAAACCATATACTGGCCACAGAAACTGCCAACAAAATACACACATTGGCATGTGCGTGTACACATGACCTGAGCCTGCCTCGTGCAGCACTCCTCAAGACCACAGACTTTGCAATCAATATGTGCAGCTTGTTCATAGATGGGCCATGCTGTGGTTTTAATCTTGTAAAACTTTAGTTTTCTCATCTGCAAAATGAAGATAGGTCTATCCTGCAGCCTTGCGGTGAGTTAAGTGTGTGTGGGACAGAGCCCTACTTGCTCAGGATGAGAGTCCTTGTCTTAGATTCTACACCACCACTGGCCAACAGAGGAGACAGGTCTGAGTGGCCCTGGTAATAGCTCCAACACTCCTTTTCCTCTTATTCACTCAGCTGCTTCACCAATATGTGCTGGGATATGTCACCTGAATTCATCACTTTATGCTCACCGTACCAGCTTAGACGGCAAGAGGTCAGGTTCATCTCTGTGGTTCTAATCTCCAAACAGTCTTGTGGTCCATGAGAAAACCTTCTCCAACCACCTTATCCCTCACCTCTCCTTTCATCCTTCTTTTCCTCTGTCCATCCTTATTCCCACTCCCTTTCTCTCTGTCCCTTTCCCTCTCTTTTTTCTCTCCCTCCCTCTACATATATACATATGTGTAATTTCTAGAACAGTGTGCTGCCCTTATAATGTGATCAGTAAAGGTGATTTTCCTTTCATAATTCATCCCTCATGGGTAGATGTGAGAATTAAATTAGATAATCCAAACGATGATTAATAATTACATAGAAAACCCTCAATTTTTGTTTTTTTCTTTCACATGCTATCTAAATGATATGCACTAACTATCTGGTGGAATTAATTAACTAAGGGACAGTCATTGAGGTTCTGTTATGGCAAAGTCCTATTATGGATCCTTTTTTTGACAGAGACACCTGGTTGGCCATATTTTACCATCAAGATCAAAGTTCATTTACGTGAAATGAATTGATCAACTCACTCACAAATGCATTCATTTTTTTCCAAACTGCATTTATTTATGTAGCTGAAAAGCCTAAAAACTTGCTAGAAATTAACAAATGGTTTGTGCCCATACAATTATTCTTGTCTTCTCGGAAATACCTTTCATACATATGACTAGATTAACATAAGCCTGTAAAGACAGGTCATTAGAATTCTACACTAAAAATTCCAAAGAGTTATAAGGATAGTACTATTGTCATAACTTTCCCGAATATTCCCAAGAAATCTTCAGCCTTTCCATTGCCATCGACACTGACCTTTGTCATTGTTTTGTTAATACACAAGGTTAGATATTCATTCTTTGACAAACATTGTTTGATGGTTTCTATGTGTCAGACACTATTCTAGACACTAGAGACATAGCACAGCATAAAGTGGTGCCTGGGCCCACGTGAGCAAGCCTAGCTTATGTAGAATAAGAAATGGCTTAAAGAACAAGATTCAGTATATAACCACAATGGGAAAGAAGAATGGGAAAGCCTGGGCAGTTTTTATAAATGAAGACATACTTATCACTATGTGGAGAAGCCAGAATACTAAAGACAAAAATCGATCAGTATTTTGTGTATGTACTACTGAAGTTTTAAATATTTAGCAATAAACATTGCTAAACATTTTGTACAACTTTGACACACATATACAATTACTAGCAACAATGGCATTGTAAAAAGTCCCTATTTAAATTCTCAAACTATCTTAGGCAAAACTTTTTTTTTTCCAGAATAAATTATTTCAAAATGATAGCATGTGATTTTCTGTGTGCCTTAATGGATTTTCTCCAAAAAACTGTCAAGCTAAAGCAATCATCAGTAAGCTCTTGTGGTTTCCAGGAGAGATCAAAGGAGGCTTTCATAATGCATAAAACATGTATGTTTATAATACATCATAAACATCCAAATGGATGTGACTACAACACATTCAGTTCCTTAATGAGGCTATATAGTAGACTTTAAGTTAAACCATTTGGCTTAGTTTTCACTTCTGATTTGAAACATTCTAACTTGGGTTTTGCCAAGCTGAACATTGTTTTCAATCTAACCGGATCCCTTGATTCGTTTCATCCTAATGCCGTTTTCATACCATATTTTTGACCTACAGCTAGACCTCACTGAATGCATGAGCACTAAAGAGATTGAAAGAGTCTCAATCAATTAACAGGACGCCATCAGCTTCATGGTAATTTTCAATTCTTATGCGTGAATCTCATGGCAGACCATAAATATATTTATTAGAAAGCTATAATATACCTTTTGTCAAAGTAAAATATATGAATAAATGTAAAGCATATGAGGTCTTGTAGTCGGGAAATTAATGTTCTTTTGTTCTATCAAAACCACACACACAAACTTGACAGAAATTTCTTATGAATTACTAATGGGGGTTTAATCCTGACAAGGCTTTATTTGTTCAAGAGTCACATCCTGGGTCTGGTTGCTCAAAAAGCCAATTATCAGAAAATATCCTCTGTTGCTGTTGTCGTTAAGAGACAGACACTGATGACAGTTTAACTTGGTTTCAGAGTATCTCTCGGGACACAGCTGCTTGCCAGGCAAGCCAAGTGCCACTGGAGACGCCAGGTTTCATATTGACCCTGTGGTAATTGAGGTTATGAAAAGGCTCTTGTTCTCAGACCTCTTGAATGGACATCTCTCCCGGAGGGATCCAGCAGGACCTTTGAGAAGGGCAGACCCCCTACATTACTGAACTACTCAGAACCTCCACCCTGATCTGGGTGAGGTCAGGTCAAGAAACAAATGTTAAGGATGGGACGTAGGGAAAGCCAGAGAGTAACACATTTGGGCTGGAGTCTTCAGCTCTCTGCATTGTTTTGCTGGATGCCCTCTTTCATCCACTCTGCACAAAAAATAAGCACAGGAACTGAAATCTGTTAGCACTTTAACCTGGGTGTCATGTGGAAACCTTTCTTTTGCTGATTTTTGGCCACCCCGTCATTAAAAGCAAGGGGGTGTTTGCTGGTATGGATTTCACTAGTGCAACAAACGGAACCATCTGCTAAAATCGCCAGCATTCTAATGGCTGAGTCAGGCACAAGATCCAACTACCAAACCATTCCTTTCTCACTACTAGTGGTCATTACTGTCAGATGAGAATTAACATGGAAGCGGTCAAGAAAAATAAGGATAATTAACCCAATCAAATAAATTGAACCACAGCATTTTTAGAAAATCATTTCCCATCAATTAGTTGTGCTATTACCTGTGATTGATGTAATAAAACATTTTTTGAAATTAGTAACAACAATTACAGGGAAGGAAAATTATTGATAGCTCAGTGGGTTTTAAAGGTCAAGATTAAATAAATACATTTGGCCTTAAGTATCATATAATGATACATAGCTATAGTATGGATAGTAATATTTTTATACAAGTGAAGAGTAAAAATTTTGTAATTATTATCTGGCAGGTAATTGTTTTATTTTCTAATTTAAAATGTAAATACATGTGTGCACAATAAAAAAGAAGGAAATAATGCTTTTATTAATTCAATGAATATGTATGGTACTTCTACTGTGTTCTAGGCAGTCTGGTAAGGGCTAAAGATACAGTGATTAGGGAAGATCAGAAACAGTCAATGCCATTATGGTACAGTATAGTCAAGTACTATGCATTTTCTAATTGACCTTAAATACAGTGAAATATTAAAGATTACTTTGTAGTCCTTCATGATCTGAGAAGTTGATACCTACCAACAGTAAAGAATTTTTATATAATAAGAGGAGTAACACTGTTTTCCAATTCCCTTTTGAAGGAGTTTTTAGACTCTTTGAACAATTTCCCAATCAGCAAAATCATACTTCTAACAGGGGGATGTTTTAAAAAAAAAGTAGAAGTTCTAGTCACCACGTGAATTTCTAGATTCTCATGTCTCTTGTTACTTCTGAGGTCAAGGAGTACATGCATTAATTCAGTCACTTTGGTAACCTTTACATGAGGCTCACTAAAAAAGCTTAATAATATCTAAGAATGCAAAATTAACATCCCAGACAGTTGTAACATTTTGAAGTTAAGTAAATGTATAAGTAGGTGAGTAGGTGGAGAAGGTAGGTGATGGGGAGGTAGGCAGATAATACAAAATTTGTTGTAATATTGCTTAGAAAAATGCAGGATAATATAAATCACCTATGTTGTGACTTTCAAATAACATCATATACAGTAAATTTGAACAATTAAAAAATCTTAATTTAAATTTTGTACCTAATAAATATGTAATGAGAGTAATAATTAGGTAATGAGAAAATTAAATATTGTACAGAAACTGCAAAGGGATTCCAAATAGTCTAAATTATCATTATTTATACTCTCTCATTCTTGTTTTGTGAAGGTTAATTTCAGCATAGTTAAGGGATGACTCATTTGCTGTTATTTATTATGAAGTATTTTCTCTATATTGTCATTTAATCATGATTAATATTAAAATTATGAAAGTACCAGCTGAATTAGAATGATTTCAACTTAAATATCAGATCTATAGAAGATATATAATCTTAGGAAGAAGATATTTGGGGGGAATCATGTTTAAGGTCTCCCTACCATCTTAATCTTCTGAGTTCATTAGGATTGCTTAGAAAACTCCCTCTCACATCTTTAAGAAATGATAACCTTGGATACCATCTTACCTAAACAGCAAACATGTAGTTATGATATCACAAATCTTACACAGAGGTCCTCAGACTTCAAATCTTAAACCTGTAAGAATTATGTACTTCACACAATGTTACATATGAATTACACATTTAGATAGAGGTGTTAAAAGTGTCAACTTGATGTTTATGTAAAATTATTATTTTTCCCCTTTCAATACCTTTTAATATCAGTTATAGGTGTTTCTTGGATGAAATAAGAAGAAATGTAAATGAATTGAATAAAAAATTAAAAGTTTATTAATATGGAAATGTCATTTAAGAAGTCTATTGAACAGTCTTTACCCTATCACCATTCATGTGTAATAAATTGCGAGGACATAGAAGGCTTAAGGAAAGAACCTGGATTTACAATTGGAAGAAAAATGAGTTTGTGTTTTTTGCTGTCATTATTCTTTTTTCTTAGAACTTCCTCATTTGATGTGTGATTTTAAATTTAATAATTTATTCTTACAAATTCCTAAGGGTTTTTTCTTTATCTTTGAAATGTAATGGTTTTATAAGGAGTTGTCTCAGAAGTTCTTGATCTGAGTTAAATTTCTGAGGTACCTTATGGGTCATTTCACTATTCTGATTCAGGTGTTCTTTTATTTTTAGAGAGTTTTCCTAGTTTATGATTTAAATATTTGTTCTGTTCCATTGTTTTGTTCTTATTTCCCAAGGATGACAAATTACAGGAGTGATATCCCTCCTTTGACTGTCTTTTATTTTCACCACTTTCTCCTTAAACTTTTGATTTTTTAAATCACATGTTTATCCTCTTGGTTGGTTTCTTATTTTACTTCAAGTATCATTTTTAAATTGTCTTTTGGATATGTTCTCTCAACTGTCTTGAAATCTGGTCATTGCTGAGGTAATTTTGTCTTTCTTGCACTTTTCTCTTGAGTTCAAGAAACTCATTTCTTCATGTTTTAGTCCCATTTCCTTTTAATTTTCAAATTCTATTCAAGATGGTTTTTAATATTTTACATTTCTGGATTCTCTATTCTGTTCCAGTCATCTGTGTCTGTTTTTGTGCCATTACCATGCTGTTTTGATTACTGTAGCTTTGTAGTATAGCCTGATTTCAGGGTCCATGATACCTCTAGCTTTGTTCTTTTTCCTCAAGATTGCTTTGGCAATTTGGGGTCTTTTATGGTTCCACAGGAATTTGGGGATTATTTGTTCTAGTTCTGTGAAAAAGGTCATGGGCATTTTGTTAGGGGTTGCATTAAATCTGTAGATTGCTTTGGGTAGTGTGGCCATTTTAACAATATTAATTCCTCCAATCCAAGAGCACAGGATATCTTTCCATTTCCTTGTATGATCCTCAATTTCCTTCATCAATGTTTTATAGTTTTCTGAGTACAGGTATTTCACCTCCTTGGTTAAATCTATTCTTAGATATTGTATTCCTTTTGATGCAATTTTAAATGAGATTGTTTTCTTACTTGCTCGTTCAGACAGTTCATTATGAATGTATAGAAAAGCCACAGACTTTTGTATATTAATCTTGTATGCTGCAACATTACTGAATTCATGTATTAGTTCTAATAGCTTTTTGGTGGAGACTTTTGAGTTTTCTATACATAGTATCATGTCATTTGCAAATAGTGACAGTTTTATTTCTTCCTTTACAATTTGGATGCCTTTTATTTCTTTTTCTTGTCTGGTTGCTGTGGCTTAGACTTCTAATATTATGTCAAATAAAAGTGGTAAGAGTGGGCATTCTTGTCTTGTTCCTTATTTTAGAGCAAAGGCTTTCAGGTTTTCACCATTAAGTATGATGTTAGCTGTGGGTTTGTCATAAATGGTCTTTATTATGTTGAAATATGTTACCTCTATAACAACTTTGATGAGAGTTTTTAACATGAATGGATGTTAAATTTTGTTAAATACTTCTCCTGCATCTATTGAGATAATCGTGTGATTTCTATGTCTCTTTATTTACGTGGTGCATCACATTGATTAATTTGCAGAAATTGAACCACCCTTGCATCCCTGGAATAAATCCCACTTGATCATGATCATGTACAATCCTTTTATGTATTATTGGATTTGGTTTGCTAATGTTTTGTTGAGGACACTTGCATCTGTATTTATCAGAGATTTGGCCTATAATTTTCTTTCTCTGTGTCTTTGTCTGGTTTTGGTATCATGGTAAAGGTGACCTCATAGAATGAATCTGGTATTGTTACATCCTCTTCAATCTTTTTGGAATAGTTTGAGAAAGATAGGTATCAGCTCTTCTTTATGTGTTTGGTAGAATTCCCCTGTGAAGCCATCTAGTCCTGGGCTTTTGTTTGCTGGGAGGTTTTTTTTTTCCCTTCGTTTGTTTGCTTTTTATTACAAATTCAATTTCACTGCTAGTGATCAGTCTGTTGAGATTGTCTATTTCTTCCTGATTCAGTCTTGGCAGGTTTCATGTTTCTTGAAATTTGTCCATTTCTTCTAGGTTGTCCAGTTTGTTGGCATATAACTGTTCATAGTATTCTCTTATGATTTTTTTGTATCTCTGTGATATCAGTTGTTATTTCTCCTCTTTCATTTCTTATTTTGTTTACTTGGGTTCTCTCATTCTTTTCTTGATGAACCCAGCTAAAGTTTTATCAATTTTGTTTATCTTTTCATAAAACAGCTCTTGGTTTCATTGATCATCTCTATTGCTTTTTTTTTTTGTCTCTATTATGTTTATTACCTCTTGATCTTTATTATTGCCTTCCTTCTGCTGACTTTGGGCTTTGTTTGCTCTTATTCTTCTAATTCCTATAGATAGCTGTTTCATTCCTTTTAAGTGTGTCCTCTCCCCACTTCAAGCACTGGCACTCTCAAAGCAGAGGGGAGCAGTTCTGGAGCAAGAGGGGCTGGTGCAGGCACTCAGGGTGGGTCTGGGCCCAGGCTGTAGAGGTCCCTGCTGTGGTCGGAGACCGCACTGCTTCTGATGCTCTGCCTGTGTAAGTGCCAGGAATGGCTTTGCCCCACCTCCAGCTCAGATGCCGCTCTGGGTCTGAGGTGTTTTGTCCCTCACAGCTGAGCTCTCCTCTCAGCCATGGTAGCCCTTGCTCCGGTGTGTAGCTGCATCATGAAGCAAGGCTAGAGTGGGAGCTTGGCTCAGGCCGGGGTGTGTACCTGGGCAATTGCGGGAAGCTGTCAAGTGTCTAGTGCAGTTTCAATCTGGCCTCTCCATCCTATTTCTGAGTATGCAATCATGTGTGCACTCCCCACCAGTGGAATCCAAGCTTCCCACAGTCCTCCTGTTAGTCCCAACTGCCCTGCAATCAGCCAGGGGGATTTGTCTTCCCAGTGTTGGACACCAAGGCTGAGGTGCCCAATATGGGCTCAAACTGCTCACTTCCCAGGGAGGATCTCTGTCTGTGTAACCTCCCTCCTTTGCTAGACTCTTCCCAGGGGCACGGGTACTGACCTGATCCCTTCTCTTCCCTTCCCACATGATTCCATGTGGGTCTCTCTTAGAGACTTGGTAGTACAGTAGTCTTTCTGTCAATCTCCAGTGAGTTTTCAGTGAGAATCATCCCACATGTAGATGTATTTTCGATGTGCTCTTTGGGGAGGTGTGTTCCACATACACCGACTCTGCCATCTTGAACTCCACCTATAATTTATATTTCTTGAGTAACTGAATATAACTATTTTTACCAGTTCTTGGGCCTTGTCTTTTCTTCTTTTGTGATTCATTTTCTATTAATGTACTTATTTTTTCTTGATAATTAAAAAAGAATTTTTAAAAAATTAACCATATAAATAATAGTTTGACATTTCTTCTATTTTTTTTTCTTCAGTTTGTGTAATACTTTTTAAAATGCTGATTATGATGGTTTTTTCCAAACAGAATTTTTTTTTAAATACCAGGATTTATCAATATTCATGTTTTAGCCTATGATATTGTGTTTACATATACACTAGGTTTGTAAAGCAATATGATTTATGAGCTAGCAACTGGGGGAAAATGCTTTATTCCCTCACTGTTTCACTAATATCAAATAAAGTTGTCTTTATAAACTATGGTTTAAATCAAATATAACTTTAACCAAAATTATAGAGTGCTACCTATTAACTAAGCACTTTGTGTATCACTCTAAATAAAGGTAGGGAAACAAGAAGAAAGGATGGATAAATAATCATTGTTATTTTACTTCATTTTTAAAATTTAATTTATTTATTTTATTTTTATTTATTTCTGGCTGCATTGGGTTTTTGTTACAGTGTGCGGGCTTCTCATTTCAGTGGCTTCTCTTGCTGCAGAGCACAGGCTCTAGGCACACAGTCTTCAGTAGTTGTGGCACGTGGGCTTCAGTAGTTGTGGCTCACGGGCACTAGAGTGCAGGCTCAGTAGCTGTGGCACACGGGCATAGTTGCTCTGTGGCATGTGGGATCTTCCCGGACCAGGGCTTAAACCAGTGTCCCCTGCGTTGGCAGGTGGATTCTTAACCACTGTGCCACCAGGGAAGCCCTACAATACTTCTTTTGTTTAATTTTTTTCTGTTTCAAATGCTTCATAAAGACTTGTTTCTAAAATAGGAAAAACGAGTATACATATACATACTTATCTATGTATATATAACATATATGCATATACATGTATAATATATATGAAAGAATCAGAGAGAGAGGCAGAGAGAGAAAGAGGAGGTGAAATGAGAATGAGAGAGACAGAGAGACAGAGCATCACTGGTGACTTTTAGATCATCTTCAGAAATGCTGCAAACATATTATCTTCATCTGTATTAACCAGAGAAAACAACAACAAAAAAGACTTCCCTGTTTTTCTTCACTTGGTTGATATCAGTTTATTTTTAAAAGGCTTTGCAGGAAATTATGAATGAGAAGATAAAACAGTGGCTTTCAACTGCCTCAGTAAAACATGCATACTGCCAACATTTTTTGTCACCAATAATTCTCCCCTAAACATGGGTCTCTCCTCTCATTATGCAGGCTGTCATGCTTTACTGAACCACGTAATTTCACCTAATTAAAAGAAGCAGTATGTAGTTTCCTCCCCCACTTCCTTTTTCTTTAGCTGGACAAATGCCAGTAATTATATTTAGAGTACCCTAAGTGGACTCCATATCAAATATTCATTTTGGTGCTGAACAATCAAACATAACTCCTGATACTCTTTTAAATATTAATATTCATTTTATTTATGAGATCTACAAAACTGGGTACTTTGAGAAAGCCAAAATGAATTAGCTTCATGGAGATGTTTGCTAGGCCAGCAAAGTGGAAGTAAGTTAGTTGGCTTCAATCAAGTTTGTGGTGTGACTCTCAGCAAAGACCTCGTAAGCAATTACCTTCTAAATGATTTAATTTATTTAAACTAATACAAGTTTTATTTAGGCAGCCTGTCAGATACGTGAACTTTTTTCCTCTCTTTTTTATTCCCCACAAATAAAAAGGCTGGGTCTGGGCTTCCCTGGTGGCGCAGTGGTTGGGAGCCCGCCTGCCGATGCGGGGGACGCGGGTTCGTGCCCCGGTCCGGGAAGATCCCACGTGCCGCGGAGCGGCTGGGCCCGCGAGCCACGGCCACTGAGCCTGCGCGTCCGGAGCCTGTGCTCCGCAACGGGAGAGGCCACAGCAGTGAGAGGCCCACGTAAGTAAGGCAAAAAAAAAAAAAAAAAAAGGCTGGGTCTTTAACCTTATCAATTTCTGTGCTAGAATCGTATAGCAGCTACCCAAGAGAGTTTTTGAAGGGATCCTCTAGTCGAATTCAACAGAGGTGGCACGAGATACATAGCTGAAGTTAAACTCAACTGCAGCTCATCTAAACTACGATACAAGTTAAGAAATTACAACAAAATAAAGGTAGCTACTTTCTGTGCTTGAAATCAATGTGATTTTACATGAGAGGGAAAACAGTACTCCACAGTATGTTCCTTGCCTTGAAATAGTCAGAGATATGTAGCCTAACGCTTACTAATCATTCTGTCACCTTGACTGTGTGTGACCGGAGGTGTATCTGGTTTTGCATAAGGTCTTAGCAGTTTCCAAATTCACAGGTAAATTAGTGATGGGGAATCACCTCTTATATGAGCGTTATTGCAGCTATAGGTTAATTTCGTGTTAAAATGAGATATTTGTGTGAAGTCGACTTACAATTTACTATAGCAACACCTTTCTATTCCATTTGCTCACTTCTATTAACAGTTCTTACCTTGCAACTGAATTTCATTTTCAGACAGATTTAAAATCACACTGAATCCCATTTGCACAGATGGATAGGCAGACAGGCGAAGCAGGCAGCTCATGAATGCCAGAAGGCTGAACTGTATCGCAGCCATCACCCTCAAGGAGATGGTGGGGCAACGGTGGCCCGCAAACATCTCCCTTACTTGGAGAACCACTGCCCTTCCCTCCCCTTTGGAGTGTTGGGTTAGGGTGACAGTTCGTTTAGATTCTTTCCTACGAGCTCAAGGCAGATTGACACTCAATTTTACCTGGTACGTAACTTGTGCAGTGAGACCTACTCACACCTTTCTCTAACCTTTAAAACGTTTTATATAAATCTTTTCGCGTCAACATGTTGTTACGATCTGATCCGTTTCTTTGCTCTTTTTTCATGTCAATTCTTTTCTGCTAAATGCTGCTTAAGAAGTATATAGTGTTTCCCAAAGCCATACAATTAAAAGTAGGTTTAAGTTCTTTAAGTCTGTATATATTTTAATTACAACAAAATAGAAGAAGGTTTGGCATGGCAAAAGCAATTGTGGAATGCCCTGGTGAAGGAACCCAGTATACAAAGAAGGTGTCAGTTTTGACAACAGAAGATAAATCCACTCTCACCTCCCATTTTTTTTTTTCTTTTTGCATAGGATAACATGCCTACTGTTTTCACACCATAATGCAAAGCAGCCTTTAATGGCACTTTTGAATCATCCCCAAAGTATTAGCTATTCAGACATTTTCTCTTGTGTCTGCTTCTGAAACTGCCAATGGCAGGATGTTGAGATTGTTTCCTGCTTCATTGTTCCATATAACAGCAAGAAACATGTTTTCTAACTGACAAAAATCACGTGAATTTAGAACAGGTCGTTTACACTACAACTTATATCTTTTTAACAATGATACAGCTAATTTGTTCAAGGCAAGGTAATGTTTTTTTAAACATGTATTTGTAATTTTATTTCGTTTTCCACTTTAAACCTGACTTAATGTACTTACTTTTATAATTGTTTCATGCTACTGAACAGAGCAGGGATGGGAGAGAGAAAATTATTCAGGTTCTAAAAGAATTAGCATCAGATAAACACAAGATACTGAAGAATAAAATGGAAACTTCAAACAAAAATTTATTTAATAAAATTCTTGCTTAATCAAGAATGCAGTTTTATAATATCATTTCTAATACTGTTAACTAAAATGGATCTTCAAAAAATAAGGCGATTGGCTCATGTAAAGACTAGAGTTACTTGAGAACAGAGCAGTTTTTGAGAATCATCTCTTTGAGTATGGATATCAAAACAGTACTTGGGGATAGCGTTAGTTTCAAATTTGGAACTTAGTAGGTCCAAATTCCCACACGTAGGAAAAGGAGACATGATTTCAAGTCAGTGTAACAGGAAGAAGAAGATGGTTATACTACTTCCTAAGTTACATTTGGCTACTCTTAGGGTATTAAAAAGAGGAATCATTTCACCTGTCTCCTCATTAACTTATAGGAACAGATTAGATTTTGCAGCCTATGCTAAATAATCTTGCTGTGCTGTAGCACTTTGGGTCAAATACAAGTGACGTATCATTTTCTTTTTTTTCTTTTGTGAGAAAGGTACAGACCCATGGAGGAAGTTATATAAACAGCCGCAGAGTTGAAACACACCATGTTTTATAGAAGAGAAGGAAGTGTATTGGTTCACTGCTGTAATAAATGTATTCCTTTCCACTTCTAGAGAAAGAAGTCTGAAGTTAGTTTCACTGGCTAAACTCAAGGGGTTGGCAGGGCCGTGTTCCTTTTGGAGGTTCTAGGGAGAATCTGTTTCCTTACGTTTCAGCGTTCCATGGTGTCCACATTCCTTCCTTCTCGGCCCCTTTCTCCATTTTCAAAACCAGCAGTGTTATGCTTTGGTCCTTCAACTCCTTCTCAGGCTACCAGCCCTCCAGCTCCCCCTCTTCTGCCTTCCTCCCTCAAGGACCCTTGGGATTACACTGGGCCCACCTGAGTTAATTCAGGATTGTCTTCCTCTCTTTAGTCACCTGATTAAGAACCTTAATTTAATCTGCATCCTTAATATGCCTTTGTCATGTAATATAACTTTTTCACAGGTTCCAAAAATTAGGATTATTGTGCTCCCCCAGTGGGTAAAGTTAAAAGGTCCTCCTTGGCCTTACTCATCCTTCCAGGCATAGATGAGTTTCCCAGGAAACACACCCTGAGATGCTGAGGTGCCAGTTCAGGAGGTTAACTAGGAAACGTACTCAGAAGGCAATCCCCGTGAAGGCTGAGGGAGGGAGAATTGGGCAGAGGGTGAAGGTGAACCCCAGCGTGGTTAGAACAGAAGACCCAGTAGCTTCAAAGAGTAGTTCTGCATCTGCGAGACCCTTCAGAGTGGTCCCACCTGAGGCGAGGATGTTAAGCCTCACACCACCTCAGCCCTTCCCATCCTCCCTGCAATGACCAGCCACTGAGTGCACACCGGCTCAGGGCAGGCAAATGGCACAGAGCCCTCCTTTGGCTGAGAGCAATTCCTGGCAAGAGTCTCATCTGTTGAGTCCACCAGCAGCCAATACTACTCGGAGGGTCCTGAAGAGGGTCAGGGCATTTGTACAACTGCATCCACTACACCTCAGAAATAATTGTATAAATTTAATATGTTGCTTTTCTGTTGTGATGCAGAATATCCTCTTGGAATATATACGCTCTTGGGAATAGATCTTAATTTAGATCGCAGCTCCATCATTTACTAGCTCCATGGGAATCAGACAGTAACGTATGCCCATTGAAAATGAGTTTTCTCATCTGTGAAAATAGGATACTAATATAGGATATTATATTATACTAGTAT
Organism: Physeter macrocephalus; assembly: GCF_002837175.3. NCBI lineage: Eukaryota > Metazoa > Chordata > Mammalia > Artiodactyla > Physeteridae > Physeter > Physeter macrocephalus. Next base: position 74,681,753 of record NC_041226.1, read on the forward strand.
TAATAAAAACTACTCATTAGGGCTAATGTAATAATTAAATTACGCAATGTATATAAGTTTCTTGACATGGTTCTCACTGTATCATAGTCACTCTCTATTTATTATTGTGATTATGGCTAATAAGGCAATTTATGTATTACACATGATATTAAAGGGATAAATCTCCTTGTGCTTGCCTCTAGGTTTCACTCTTAGAACTGACATAGTGACAAAGAGAAAGTAAATAAAAAAGACAATATCTTGCTTTTGTACTTGCAGAGGTCAAACAAATGATGTTCTTATCCTTGGGAAGAAGACATAGTGACTCCAGAGAGGTTATCCGTAAAACACTAGATGCTGTGTAGTTCCACTCCCAGAATAGAATCTTGAGGGGTTCCATGAATATGGTCCACAGCAAAACAGCATAACTGGTGAAAATTTTTAAAATGTAAACTCTCTGGAATTAGCTGAGGACATATGGCAAATGATGAAACAATTCAAGAAAATCTGCTAAAACTATATACAGTTCAGATTAGTGTAGTAAGAACTTGTGGCATATAACCTACCCCCTCCCCATATCCCCTGTCCAACCCAGCTCAGGTTGATGGGAGCTCCCCTGTGGGCAGGTGTGGCAAAGGTGAGGTTTCCTGTCCCTCATCTCCCAATCAAAGGATAGTTTCTTAACAAAAGGGGCAGGCTGCTGACACTTTCAATCCTACCAAGTTCGTATTGCAGAGACTAACTTCCTGGTGGGTGTGTCAGAGACTTTGGGAGCTCCCTTAATCAAACCACTCTCGGCTTATAGGATGAAGGCCACACACAGAGGCAGGACAGGCCAAGAATACTGTGAATATGCCAAAGAACATTGAATTTTACGCTTTAAATGGGTGAATTGCATAGTATGTAAATTATATCACAATAAAGCCATTTAATTAAAAATCCAAATTCATATATATGCATAGAAAAATTATTGACAGGTTTCATATCAATATGTTAACACTGGATATCTCTGAGCTACAGTTACTGTTGATTTCTAGCCCACTTTGTTCTTCCAAATTTGCTAATATAGATATATATACATATATATCATATATATACATATATGTATACATATATACATGTGTATGACTTCTTTAATGAAAGCAAAGAAATTCTTTTTAAAATCCCATTTTTATATTGTATTGTATTCCAGTAATTACAAATCTCGTGTAAATTATTAATCAAGATCTGACGTGAAATAAAACTAAGTTTTGATGGGGAAAAAAAGAAACAAGCCTTTTGAGAACACATGGTGGGGAAAAATAGAGGTTATGCTACTACAGCTGTGTACAGCATATGTTCTATATGGGGTGTGCATTTCTGGAGAAAAAATGCATTATCTGGCTATATTAACTCTGGCAGGTTCTGTTTTTTCCTTGTGTCTACCTAAAGCCCAAATCTAGGTATTGTACTCTAGCATTTGTCTAAGATCACAGACAGAAGTTGCCCATTGTGTGAAAGTACAGAGAATTACAGCTTATGAATGACTTCCCTGGATTTGCTTTTGTTTATAGCTATCATTTTGTCACAGTATACATGGCTAAAGGAAACATAACCACTAGCCGAATACGTACTTTACACAATCAATAATATTTCTTTTTTTTAAAATAGATTTATTTATTTATTTTTGGCTGCTTTGGGTCTTCATTGCTGCACACAGGCTTTCTCTAGTTGCAGCGAGTGGGGGCTACTCTTCGTTGTGGTGCACAGGCTTCTCATTGCGGTGGCTTCTCTTGTTGCAGAGCACGGGCTCTAGGAGTGCGGGCTTCAGTAGTTGTGGCACGTGGGCTCAGTAGTTGTGGCTCGCGGGCTGTAGAGTGCAGGCTCAGTAGTTGTGGCGCACAGGCTTAGTTGCTCCACGGCATGTGGGATCTTCCCTGACCAGGGCTTGAACCCATGTCCCCTGCATTGGCAGGTGGATTGTTAACCACTGTGCCACCAGGGAAGTCCCACAATCTATAATGTTTCCAAAAGCAATTTGAGGACTGAATGTGGAAAAAAAAAAAGTGTTACTTTTTTCTCTGATTTTATGACTAAAAACTGAAAAACAAATGTATTAATATACTGCGTTGAATTGTATAAAATTGCCATTTTTGTATGTTAAAAACGGCAAACTATTGGCATTTTCATATAGCTCAACTTAATGTAAATATGATTAATGTGTAGTTTCACTGAAGGAAATATTTTCGTTTTAGATACTTTGATTAATATTATTAGAAAGAACAGTGGTCTTTATTATCATTATTCACTCATTTTTATAGACATATTGCTTTTTTACCCTTCTTTGATAATTATTTTTATCCATAAAATGTCATAATCAGTTTGATATAATCTTACTTTTGCATGAATTAATCTCTACAAAAACTATTTCTTAAATATAGAAGTACGTAAAATTAACTTTAGCTAGGACTGCTGTATTTCTGACCTCAATTCCAATGTGTAAAGAAGAAGATGTAATTTTCAATATGACTCCTAGTTATTCTTAAACTAATCCAATTTAAATCAACATGTAATTGTTGGATATCCACAGAATACAACTACCATGATGGACACAAAGACAATTAGAACTCATTGCTGATTGTCAGTTCAAAAGAGAATTGGATGTGTATACTACAAAATACAGCAGAGCACATGTGCATAATACATGTAAACAACAAAGTACCATATGAAGCAGCCGGGAGTAAGAGTGTTATTAAAGGTAAATTAATCTGTTCCCAGCACATTAGTGAAGTTAATAAAGATAAGCTGAGCTTATTTTTAGGAACACTGACTTGAACGGGGATCCTAGCAATGAAAGTAAGATATTTAAACAGCAGTGGTTGAATTCACTGTACCTCTCCCTTAATCTCATCAGTCTTCATTTGGGTGATGTTGGAGCGGCCAAGGGCAGCAGTACCAGTTAGCTAGGAGGAAGTTGGCTCAGAGATACATTTAATGTCAGTTTAGCAGGATATAGTTATGCTGTTTGCAGTTACTTCCACATAGAACTAACTTATTACTAGTCATTCTTGCATAGAAAAGGATTCCTCTGTCACCGGGCATTCACCCAGGGTCATGACACAAATGTGTGGTGCACGAATTGTATGGCAACCTCAGTGTGTCCTCAGGCATGTGCCCCCAAAAGCAGGTGCAGAGTGATGGAGTAACTTCTTGAAACATATAGAGATCTATGGAACAATCCCTAAAATTGTGTAGCTCATATATGAAAAAAGTTGATAGAATTTCCCCAAATTTGGTAACTATCCTACAATTTTTCATGACATTAACAATAACAAGTCTTTAGGCCGAGGGAAATTCTAAGCTATCAATAATCTGAAACATATTTTGATCAATCATGATGAAAGTAATACTGAATTATACTGCTACTCTCTTGACATCAGAAAATATTATAAGATATAATATTGTCATTGGTTTTATAATATATAATAAGATATAAATGACATAAATATAATATACAAATAATGGATTATATATATTATCTAAAATATATATAAATAATGGATTATATATATATTATCTAAAATATTATCAGTTGAATTATAGAGCTCTGACAGGTAGTTTATTAATAAAAATATTAGCTAATATTACATGATTCGTGGTGTTTTTGTCAGCTTTTTAAAAATGTCTAGTATGAACCTGAATGCGAGGGAAGTCCAAAAGGGAGGGGATCTCTGTATGTGTATGGCTGATTCATTTTGTTGTGCAGTAGAGGCTAAGACAACATTGTAAAGCAACCATACACAAATAAAAATTAATTTAAAAAAATGTATAGTATGTTGTGATTTCTCATGTCAAATATTCACTTTCACACCAATTTATTTTTTTTCTCATAATTTTCTATCCTTTTTCATACCCAGGACTTAAAAATTCTAAGAGTCTCAGGCTCTTCAAACCTGAATCTGCCTACTGTTTTGATAAAGTAGAAGAGGAATTATTTTATGTTAACTAGTGGAATAAAGGAAGTGCTCAGTAGGAGAAAAAAGCAGAACATGGAAATGTGGATACAAAGACAGGCGGATGCCGGGGCACTTGAGCAAGGGCCTGCCTGAAGGAGGCTGTTGCATGGCCTGAAGCAAAAGACAGCAGAAGGATATGGCCAGAGGTGGGGTTAGGCCAGGTGTTGGAATATACTTAATACAACTCTGACCTTTAGCCCCCAGCCGTGGTGAGTCACTGGAGTTCTTTGAGCAGATAAGTGACTTGATATCATCTGTATTTTATTAGAAAAATCTGTCAGGGATGTAAAAGATGAATATAAAAAGCAATCGATTTTATCCAGGGAAACTATTGTGAAGCAACTGAAACAGTTCCTATAAGAGATGATAAGCATCTGACTCAGAGAGGCCAGCCCAGGGAGAGAGTCAGGCTAAGGCTGCTAGGACCAGGATGAATCAGCAATTTCCTGGATTATGTGAAGGGAGCCTGGTGGGAAAAGGTCAAATGAGAGCTAGGAGGACTTAAATATAATTTCAAGTGCAGGCAAATAGGAGAATAAGGGAGACATTGAGATAAGGAACCTAGTAATGGGTAGAACAGTCTTGGGCAAGGACATAAAAATGTGGAAGCTGTTGCATGGGGTAGGAGCTTAAGACATTTAAGGGTATCTAGTGTTCAGGCTTGTGAAGGAAATTAGATGGAAGATCTCAGCTGGAGTGGAGAGGATTTAGAATGAAAAGATTGGGGAGCCACAGACAAAAATTTGGAAAACTTGTACATTTAAAGAATTTAAGGAACTGCCAGAAAAGTTGTTAAAAAATGAGCCAAGAATTTTGCTTTGTGCTAGCACTTTTTCTTCCAGCTGGTTACCTCAGTAATGCTTTTCACTATACATTGGACAAAATCATTTAAAAAATAGTATATTTATTTAATTTTGGATCAGTAGCTTTAGCATAGATAACTTTATAACAGAAACCAAAAAACAGTGCTCAAGCTTTTAATTTCAGATCAATAATAGCTATTATTTCTTGAATACTCAATATGTGCTGGGCATTCTTTTAAGAGCTTTACACATATTAATTCACTACTTGTCATAACAATCCATGATTAGGTATTACTCTAAATATTCTCCCTTGGAAATGAGGAAATAGTTGCACAAAGAGGTAAAGCATCTTGTGCAAAATGACAACAGGTGAACTGAGAAACCTGAATTTAAACACCAACATTCTGACTTCAGAGTCCATTCTCTCAACCATAGCAGCAAACTGCCTTCAAAAATCTCAAGGGAAATGTTTTGTTTGACAGATAAGAACCAAAACAATCTACTTTCACACACAGCTTGGCTACTGGGGTCTGAAACTACCCCTCACATAATTTACTTATAACATCCGCACCACTTTACCATTTCAGGAGACTCTTATGCCAGCGAATGGCCTGTTCATTATAGAAACTTCTTATCAACTCTTCAATGAAAAGATCAATAGACAATTTGTGTCTTAAGGTTTTTCGAATCCCTTGCCTCCAAAGTTCTGGCTTTGCTGTTTCCACCGATCCTCAGCAGTTGTACCTTGAGAAGACCCACCTTAAACTAAACCTCAAATTTGCACGCATTCCCACCTGGCCCTCCTGTTCCAGACATCCCATCAAAACTCTGTTAAGTCAGTGCTTTCCCTGCAGTAATCAGTAAGCTCAACTCTGGCATATCACTTAGGCTACTTAGCAATTTTAGAAAGCCGTCATTTGACAAGGGTGTACTTGTTGCTATAATTCTAGCAAAATGGCAGAAATTCAGAAGCAAGAAGTCACATGCTAAAGAAAGAAATTATAATTTAAAATAAGCACGTTTCTGCTGAAGGGAAAATTAACAACGGAACAGATGATAAACTGTTCAAGACCATTGAATAAGAGGTTTCAAGAAGAAAAATTTCTTCAGGACATATATATCCATTGGATGAGAATAGAAAAAAAAAAATCTCTAGTAACACGTTTACCAAGAGAATTTTACCCATCATGTTTAGATAAGAGCCTTTATATCATGCTTACTATTGATATATGCTAAGAGTTTTCATGATTTACAGGCGTTAACCCATTAATCTTCATAGCAACACTGCAGCTTCGGCTCTGTTATTATTCCCACTTTGCAGAGAGACATAAAGAGGTTATATAGTCTGCCCAAGGTTACTCAGCTACTAGTCGATGGAGCAGGATTTAATTAGGCATTCTGTATGCAAAGTACAGTTCCCTATATGGTTTCCCTGGCAATATCATGAATATCCATTGATGATTGGCTTCAGCCATAAAGATCTATTTGTACTTCCCTAGGGTGCATCAGTGAACTCAACCACTAATTTCTTAGACATACTTTTTCCACCTTTACCCATCAGGAACATAATTATTACCACTTTTCAAGACGGAATCAAGCGTCACCTCTTCCAGAAGCCTCTCCTGGCTCTTGGTGTAGAAATACAGAATGGACAGTCTTCTCCTTGGACTGTCACTGTGCATGTACACATGTTCAATTTAATAGATTATTTTTCTTTCTCCCCATACAATGGTAAACTTCTTGTATTTCCTATGTTTGGTACATAGACACATGAGAGTTGAATAAAAATAGCCATCCATTTCTCTAGGTGATCCTTTACTCACTCACTTTGAGAATTTATGAGAAAAATACATCCAGGTACACTGCACTGTGATAAAGCCATGGGTATTTTCTTCTCTGAAGGCAATCCTACTTCCCTAGCCCCTTCCAAGAAGCCTCTGAGTGTGTGCACCCCTGCTCCTTCCATACCTCCTAACTCTTTTCTTCCAGGCTTCTGTACTTGCCTTGGCAATTTAATTCTGAAACCTGTTTCTGAGCATATGTCTTATTTGCTTTATCTTCCTCACCTCAGATCCTGAACTTCCTGCTAAAGACTCTGGCCCGATGATCCTGATTGCTTCCTTTATCAGCCACTTTGGACTGATGGTCTTCCCTTAAATGGACTTTGATCTCAATTAATTTTGTCAAAATGCTGTAGCAGAAAAAGCCTGAGAACCAACCCCTGACAGCTATTAGCAATGTGAATATAAAGGTCATATCAGACTTTCTTATGAGCAGAATAAACAAAACAATGAACTCATTAGAAAGGCCTTGTGAAAAATTCAAGCTTTGAGAACTTTGACATGGAAAGGCCTAAATATGTGTAGAACTAATTCCTTTAATTTGCTTATGGCATGTTAAAGAAAATATTTTAATATTTGAAGGCATTCTAAATGGTTATTGTGATCAATTTAGTATTCTTTCTAGCATTTCTAGCTCAGATATGGATTAATTTTGCATGACCCACAGGAAAATTCCTAGATGCCACAATTTTTTATTTTTTTTGCGGTATGCGGGCCTCTCACTGCCGTGGCCTCTCCCATTGCGGGGCACAGGCTCCGGACGCGCAGGCCCAGAGGCCATGGCTCACGGGCCTAGCCGCTACGCGGCATGTGGGATCTTCCCCGACCGGGGCATGAACCTGCGTGCCCTTCATCGGCAGGCAGACTCTCAACCACTGTGCCACCAGGGAAGCCTGATGCCACAATCTTAATTAAAAATTTTCTGGCTGACAGATGTTGGGAATAGGAGCATTTGTATTACGTTCTACCCTGCCACTCAGAGAAGTAATTAACTTTTTTCAATGTCAATTTCCTAATCACTAACTATGTGTATACCTTATATACACGTGTGTGGTTGCACGTCTTATTCCAAATATATGCCACTTTTTAAAAGATGTACAAAGACAAGGAGATAAATTACCTTCTCATTGTAAATACTGTAAAAAGTTGCCAAAACTTGCAATAAGATAATTATCAAAGAGTCCCATGTATCATCGCATGACATAACTTAAAGAAACATGGAAATGCTTCCTTCTACCGCATTAAAGAGTCAGAATTTGTCTCCTTGTATAGATCATTCCATATGCAAATTAACTCCTGAATTTAATTCGTTGCCCGCTCTTTCAAATTGTACACAACCTTGTCTACTCTATTTGGCATATACCAGCAACACTGATATTTCTTCAAAAATTTTATCAAAATTAACTGTCAAGAAAGAGACGATAAAGAAAAGTAGGCTTGTAGTAAGCAACATGTGTAGACACGGTCTATTTTACAATAAACATTAAACCTTCTAATCTTGGAGGTATATTTTACAGGAGATTTCATAACATGACAATATTTCTATAGATAATTACGATAATGAAATCCACTGAATACTTAGTGCTTTTGTTTCTTAAATCTTATCTATGTTTTGACCACGTTGCCGGAGTCATGTTCTTTATGAAGGTTCTGGCCATGAGTGTCAGAAAGACTGTTAGTCACAGAATATCTAGGCATTAATTTAAAACTTATTGTTTTAATATATTACCTGCTCTTTGGGTTTATGTAAATGAAAATGACAGATTTTAAAATCGGTTTTACTTCCCATAAATACAGAAGCAAAAATACCAAAGTCCAAATTCTTTGAATATACCCGCAAGCTACAATGCAAAAAGCCCATTGAAGTAGTTCAGGGAGAAGAGCCAATTCAGTAGCTTCATGAGGTACATACAGTTAATACATTCGTGGAGGAAATGAAAGAAGAGATCATTAGAAAAATCACATTTACATTCAAAAAATGTAATTTCTGCTACTTAGTAGCAGTTTTAGCTCAGGAGATCTCTAAGTCATAGTTTCCTCCTCCGTAATGTTACATCTGTGAACCCTAACTCAGGGAGTTAAGCTAGATAATCTGTATGAGTCGTCTTGGAATATAGGTGGCATTCAGTTCCTGTTTAGTAATTTTTTAACATCAATTAGAAGAAATACAATAACTTGGAGAGTGTTTGGTCAGTCGGCTTACTTGGACGTAGCTAAAATTGTATTCTGAAAGTTTATAGCCTTAAAAGCACCATTTTCATTTTCTATAGATTACACTTTGTGTATATAAAATTTTCCCTCATCCAAACCCAACCTGACTAGATGCAGAGATATTTGTTCCACTACATAATTGGGAGTATTTAATGGGAAATATACAAATAAATTCAGAAAATTATTTTATAATTAAGTATGGCTATGTGTGTCCATCTGTAGTGGAAAATGTATATGTGCTCTGGGATTTCAAAATCCTTCATTCAAAATCAAGCATCACTACTTCCTAGCTGTGTGAACTTAAACGTAAGCTCATCTTGCTGTACCTTGAAATTCCCTTATCTGTTAACTAGACAACAAATCCCAAGCTTGGGGCATTATTGTGATGTCTAAATGAGATAGTATACTTAAAGTGACTAATATGTTGCATGAAAAATATTAAGCAAGAAATAGATCTTAGCTCCCCTACTTCTTTTTTCTTTCGTTTTAAATGTTATTTCTACACTACTCTTTGAAATAGAAGTCATAACTTGATACCTTGAATCTAAAAGTTTTTTTCTCAGCCTTCACTCTCCTCAATGTATTCTCAGTTTTGTTTTGTTTTTTTTTTGACAATTACTGATCACTCATTCCAATTTAATAGTTTTTCCTACGTGGCTAAATTAAAATATAATTTAACAGTGCATAAGGGAGAGTGTAGACTTTTCAGGTAGATAGTCTTGCATGCAGTGGGCCAGCAGAGTGATATAAGACATGCTGTTTAAGCTTCCAGAGCCTCATTTTTCATTCTAGAAAGTGGGAATAATAATTTCCATTAGTCAGGTTAGTAGAACAAATTAGACAAAGATCCTAGCACTTCTGGCACAACATGTGTTTAATTTAATTTTTATAATACGTAAAATAGTGAAATTGATGATAAAATCTGCCATTCACTTGTGCCTTCTTTCTGCCCCATATTCTCAGATTAGCATTTTTTAGAATGATCTGAATAAAACGTACTTAATGAAGATTGAATATCTAACTGATTTATTAGACAGACTTTGACAAGCTTTTTAAATATTAGCTAACAACAGGAATATAAGGTCTGAAGTTCCTTTACTGTGTCTTAAACCTCAAATTCTACTCACTGTAGTGTTTTGCTGATTAAAAAGAAGAAGAAAAAGTCTAATTGGGTGAAGAATTCAGTCTCTTTCTCTGTGAGAGAATAAATGAAGGTAACATCTCTAATGTCTGAAGAATGAATTTTAATTTATTGCCAAATAGAAAATACCTAGAATGTGTGCAGAATCGTGGTGTCCTCTTATGAGACTTGTAACCCAGTCAATGCAGTTTTTCTGCAGTGCTCCTATTTGGTATCTCTCCCCAGTTCCCTTACTAAACCTGCACAGCATATGCTATCCAGGTGGTGCTGAATGAGGTAATGGAGAAATTTCCAGAATACGTCTAGGGAAAACTCCATTGAGAACACGAGCATAATTAAGTATTTAGAGCCTGGTATCCTAGGTAAAATACCATTCTTTCTACGTGAGAGAACTTACAGGAAGTCAGAGGTAGCCAGGGTATAAGACTGATGAAAGAAACCTTGACTTGGGAAGGATATAAAGCTGGAAGGTAGGGTAAGGATTGTTTTACTTAATAGTTTTTATGAAGCTGGAAGGTAGGGTAAGGATTGTTTTACTTAATAGTTTTTATGAATCTTAAGCTTTCACGGTATATATTTTTGGTATGACTTTGAACTAAAGTATTATTATAGTTTATTAAAGTGGTATCCATTTAGGAAGACTTTATATATTTTGAGAAGAAAAGAGAGGACTTCCTGAATGTTCTTTGTCAATTTCAGAGAAGGGTAAAACTGAAGAATTGAAGCAGCAGATGCTGCTGCCCTTTGAGAATCTCTTCCCCCTGCAGAAGCATCCTGGCATCTCCTACTGATAGTTATGATTCAACAGTTTTAATTTGGGTATAAAAAAAGCATTCATAGAATAAATAAAACTAGTGTTTTCTCACTGAAACCTTGCTGTTAAAAAAACCTTGTTTTCTAAAGCGTTGTTTCCACTAATTATATATGTACATGTATGTATACATGTATATGTACATAGTATTTAGACGTGTGTGTATGTATGTATATATATATATAATATATATATATATTTGTTTGCTTTGTTTTGAAAACAGCACCCAAAAGTTTTCTCGGTTGGCATATTTTTAAATATCAAATGAAAGGTGAAACATTTCTAGAAGTATAGGGAAAAGAAAAAAAAATCCAAATTGGAATATTCCATTTAGACCCTATCCGAGTTGGAGGCTGGGCTTCTAAGATAGGTATTGCAATCTATCCTGAGGACAGCATTGAGCTGCCAGATAGGGAACAGGTTCCCTCCTGATGCCAGGCAGTTCCTACACCCTCAGCTTCTGTAAAGTGGAACAGCTGGGCCTCACTCCTCAGAAGATGCTCCAACAACGATACATCGACAAAGACTCTATTGACGGATGTCCTGCATGTTGCCTTGGAGAATAAGAATTGTATTCCCATCCTGGAGTGTGTTCAAGGATAGGAGCCTGGGAAGGAAAGCAGTGGGCCATAGCTTCACAGCCACACCTCCAGCTCAGCCTGTGTACCTAGTCTCTACATCTACCAGGGAAATACAGAGAACAGAGTCACACCCAGATGATTGTAATGATGCTCTGCGAATTCCTCTCCACTGTGCTATTCATGCCACAGGAATAGGTGCTGTGACTTTGCTATACTGAACTACAGCTTGGGCAGGAAAGTATTTTAGCATGCTTTGAAGACCCGCTATTCTCATGGTACTCTGGCACTTAGACATCCTTTTAGAAGGAAATAAAGTAATAAGATTCTGGGGCTAAATAAGTGAAAGGACTTCCCTTAATAAGTCCAGATTTTCATAGCCTATTGGTGTTTGCAAAAAAATACCTAAAGATTTACCAGTTTTCAGGAAAAGGACCCCCAAATCAGATCTTCTGAGACAATTTCTTAATTTTTTATAAGAAATATATTTACAAAAACATGTAAATATGCTTTTCAAAAGCTCATTTAGATATATACATTCATATGTATCCATGTATGCCTATTTGTGTGTTTATATAATGATTGTCCTCTAGTATTAACTAACAATGATAAAATTTGAAAAGGGGATCAAAAAGCAAAATTTAAAAAAAGTATCTCGTTAACTGGCTTTATGTACTTCTAAAAGAATACATTGATACTTTAAAATAATTAATTTTAATCCTAAATAGGGTGCTACATGATTGCAATTGCCTGTTTGGCTAAGACTGAGTCTCAACATTACACCTAATAATGTTGATTATGCCACAACTTTAGACTTATTTGCAGATATAAAATGCCTATGATTTCTGGTAGCTTTGCATAGCCCTTTTATATAACAATTTGCTTGCTGGCAAATCTAACAAATCTAAATCTATAAAACTATTCAGAGTAATGGAAACATTTATTGGCATTTACCTGAGTACCACTGGAACACAGTACGAGTGAAGTGCAAATCAGTTTTGTAGCATGTATTATGTAATAATCGATATGAATCTTCACAGCAAATACATGCTTGCACTAACTAAGCAATGTGGTTTATCCCGTTAACTCAGGGAACGTTGGGCTTTTTAAAGCACTGAAATAGTTAGAACAGAAGCAAAAGTAGAAAAAAAAAAAGAGAGAGAGAAAAGAAAGTTATTTTCCCTCTATTCTTTGATTTTATGACTCACTGGATACAGCATGCACAGCATTTAGTTATGCCTTAAGGACTACCATGATATTCCTCAGTTTGTAACATGTTTCTGTGAATATTTCCTTTGCCACACAAGACCCTGAGTTTTCTTTCTCTCTTAATAAGTGGGCAGTTATATCCACACCCAACACGAAGATAGCTTTACGAAAGAATGCTTCCATGAACTTCTTCCATAGCAAACACCTCGATTAAGCCTCAGTGTTTCAGGCACAGTGTTTTGAAATGTCTCTACTTGAATCGCTACCTGCACAGCTGTGCTCACCTGTATCTCTGTTACAACATCTGGTGGTTTCTGTGCAAAGCCTTAGGCATTGGTGGGCAAGTTTATGGGAAGGGTGTTCTGGAATAACCACACAGAGTGATCACTTGCTGATTTATCTCAACGCCTCCTCTGATTCTCCTTCAGAAAGAATAATTTTACACTAGAATAACTTCATGCAAAGAAGATTCGTTCTTCGTTGGGAGAGTTTTGAAGGTGGAAGGAATGGAGGAAAAGGAGAGTTTGAATGGATTGTTTCCCAAGGTTTCAAACAAAAGTAAAAAACCCCAAAACCTTTAATTAAAGGTTGTTCAGAGTTGCACATGAAAAGGGGTTATATGTATGTGTATATATATATATATGTACATATATACAAAAATCTCATTGAAAATAAAGAAGTGAGAGAAAAATTATAAAGATACCAGTGAGTGAAACTGTTTCATGAGGTTTATAATTTATGGTGCTAGTCAATGGCATTTCCAAGCCTCCTTTCTGAATGCATCCATTTCCTTTCATCCTGAGGAGTAGTATAATTCTTGACAACAATCTTCCTCCTTCTCCCTTACGCCATCTTAGTCTATGGAACCAACCAGCTGGAATTAACGGGTAAACAAAAAGGAAACCACACTGCTATGTGCTCCTGTGTAAGTTCTGGTGACTCTATTCACATAATCCTCCTGGTAGATGCTGCCTTATTATGAATATAAATGCACTTGTTGAAGATTGAAAGTTCCATGTTAGCTGAATAATTTTCATTGGTATGCATTTGTCAAGTTTATGATTTTTGAAACCACATTGATCACCTTCACTGCCTTCTTGTCCTCATAAAGAGGAAAAAGTAGGAGAAAAAAAGAACACTTTTGTTTCCTTAGACAGTTGAGCTCTTTCCTCATAAGCAGTTGGAAAGGTTGGAAACATTTTATAGCAATATACAAGTATTGTGATGTCATGCAGACACTCCAACATTTTACACATCTGTATGTTCTTTATAGCATATGGCCATATATCATAGCTTTTACAGAGAGAACCCGTACTTGGAACATCCCAGTTAAGAACTAAATGATATGGAATCGAACCTCGATTTTTCTCAGCCCATTTCTTATTGCTCGAAAGGTTAAATATTTAGAGGAATATGAATCCTCCTTGTTTAATAGCTTGCTCTTATTGCTACTCTTTTAACAAAAGCATGTTCAGAAGCAGGAAAAAGGGGGGAAAGCTTTAATGAAGAAAATCTGTGCTGAGAAAAGACCAGAGAGCCAATAAAAAGCCTCACTTAATTGACAAGCAGCTGCCTTAGCTTTGAAAGCATTTATTCAAGAATTTTTTTGGCTTTCTGAGTAAGTTGTACAGGAAATCTACAGACTCATATTTTCTGTGGCAAATCAAGGTGCAGAGACATTAACTATGAAAACAATTTTAAATCATCCATTTCATGAATGAAATATGGGAAATAATACCCCGTTGTTTAAAAGTTTCCAAAAAAGAAAACAGAGTCTGCAGCTTCATTTGAATTGAAAAGGAAGTTCTGGAATTGACCTTGTAATTCCCTTTTGTGAATGTGGAGTTTATGCTGCTCTCTCATTTGAGATCTTATCCTCCTTTTGAAGCTCTTGGAATTTAAATACAGGAAAGTAATGGAACCATCAAATTTTGTTAAAGACTATTGCTAAGACAAAAAAAATTTCAAAGCTGAATTATTATAAAAAATTATATATTTTTGTACAATCACAAAGTTGTAATTGTTTTTGTTAAACACCTGGGGTTTAAGATATAGAAACTTTCTTATTCTAGTCACATATTCTTCTTAAGGACATCTATTTCTCAATTTTTTTCAGAAGGTTGTTCATTAAAGCGCATTTAATCATAATATTTCAGAAATAACAAGGGTGGTTCTTTGGAAACTTATGTTAAAATTCACCAGTTCACAGTTACAAATTTTTCCATAATATGGTTTAGCAGTATATTGCAAAAATGATAGATGACAGTTCTCAACTTTTAAAGGCATCAAATAATAAAATCAGGAAAAATATTTTTCTATGTTGTGTTTGTATATACACAGATGTATAAACTATATGACTATAGATAAAATAGATTTACATGTGATAATTTGAAAAGGAAACTCAATTTTAGTTACTTTACAGTGGCAATAAGAGTCACAATTAATTAATTTACCAAATTAATTAAGTATAAAGAACCTAGGTTTGGTTGATTTAGGCTTGGTTGGGAATTAACATATAAGTGAGAAAATTACAAGACAAAATTTAAAAAAACATTTATACTCTATTAATCTATTTGAATTAATCTATTTGAAGAAAACCAAACAAATTTCAACATTGCTGGTTAGATCCAAGACGATTATTCTGTTTGTGGATTAATATGTTAGTTTTCTTTAAATGATGTTCTGTAGGGCAACCCATGTCCCCTCCAAAAAAAGCAGAACCTTATAAACCTTATAAATGGGAAAATAAACTATAGGAAGTGGCATATACCACGTGTATTTTTTCAGACTTCGACATCATGGCTTCATTTTGAAATACATAAACATCTAAGAAGAAGGAAGTAAAATAACGGAACCTAGAGATCTGCTTTTAAATTAAAACAGGAAGTTGATAATAAATCAACGGCCTATAGTATTTTGTTTAATGTGGCTACAGTAATCTCTATGAAAATGAAAGAGAGGTGCTTCTGAGTCAAATAATTTAATCTGTTTTAGAAAGTGTACTAGAATTATCCAGTTATTTAAGGAAATGCCAGAGTCCTTTGTCCTCTCACATTTGGCCGCTGACATCATCACTTTATCAATTAATTACCCCTAAACTGCACTCAATAATGACCCGTCCTCTCCTCAGTAAGAAAATGACATATGCTATCTGTCTACCCAAAGGAATAACAGCTGTGTATTTATTTAATTGGACTTAGCATATTTTCTTAGTTAAAATGGTGACATTTCCTGTAGATGGTACTTACTTTCTCCCAGGCCAGAGAAATAGGTGGAAAGTGAATAAAAATTTCTTATAAGAGTTTTGTGCAGCTGGAAGGAGCTTCCTGATTTGAATGCTAAGCAGGTTTATACCTGGCGATCTCTGGATACTCTTGAAAAAGTCATATCTATAATCTCATATCTGTACCCATTATTTCAGTCTACTTGGTGCCTATGTGTACGTGTGTGCTTGAGTGCATGTGAGTGAGGGTGTGTGTTTCTAAGGAAAGAGAATGAAGCACAATGCAAGAGTGATGGAGTAAGAAACACAGCACATAATAAAGAAAGAACAAGCAACAACCAAAGGGGAGAGAATGAAATAAAGAAAACTGTAAGATGTGGTCACAGAGTGACTAGACGACAGAAACAAAGAGAGACCTGCCTGTGCACATACACACACATCCACAAAAAATCAGGGTTAATTTCTGGGTTAGAATTATATGTATATAATGATATGCCTCAGGTTTAGTTTCAGATAATCCTATTATAAAATATGCTGTGGAAGGCTAAGAATTAATCTTTCACTAAGTCTAGAGATGCCATTCCTAAGTCGTACAATGCCATTCCCAAGTCATTGGTTTTTTAAGACATGAAGCACTACACAACCTCAATGTAGAAGGGTAGAGCCTTGGTTCTCCATCCTGGCCACTCACTGGTGCCACCAGGGCTTATAATGGAGACCTTCTCTGACTCCCGTCAGGTAGCCCTTCTTCTCTTTAGGGACACACCCACGCAAGCCCTGTATCACTCCCCTTCTACCCTGTGCTTCAGGTACCCAGGACTTCAGAATTCCTGACAAAAATGTCCCAGCCCACTTCCCAACCCACAGAGGCTCTGTCCTACATCCATCCTCTCAAGAGCAGACTGTGTCATGTCTTCTGTTCACACCCCTAGTCCCAGGGGTGTCTACACAGATGTGTCATGGTGAAGGACAGAGCTTCAGGTGGGAAGAGAAAGGGCAAGGGAGGATCTCTGGATGGCGCAGTCTGACTCACCCCATGAAGTCATGTTCCTGTTATAACTCCCAGGAGTCCTCAAATTCAAGTTGTGTAACCAGCCCTTTGCATCCTAACAAGGACTTATGTGTCAAGGTAGGATGATAGAGCATCTCATATTGAGAGTTTGATAACTTAGTGCAGATCTTTAGAGTATTTGGACATGTGCATGCATGTGGGCTTCCCTGGCTGACAAATGTGAGTGGTGGGTCTGGTCTAGAGAGCTTCACAAAGCGCCACACCAAACATCACCCCCGAGCAGCTAATTCCAAATTTTTGGGTAAGAGGATTCTTCGAGGTAGCCTAGCAGAGAAAAACTAATTTAAAAGGAGGATAAAGTCACTCCTTGCAACTACCCACACAATGGGGAGGGAAAAAAAAATCATAAATGAGTCCTCAATATTAGAACCTGAAGAACAGATTAATAAATGTATATTCTTTTATAAGAGACCCACTGACCAATCTAAACCAGATATTTTTTCACACTGCTGTAAATATGAACCTATTAAGCAATGGGATATAGGATTAACATTGAACATAGCTTGCTCAACTTAATTTCACAATAGAAGACAGCACTTTAAAACAAAAGACACCCACACTGAACCAGTCCTCTCATTGTTCTGTAAAAGCCACCACTCAATTTGGAAAAAAATAGTTCACACTATTCTCAGCAAGTGAGAATCCCAAGGAGAAAAAAGGATCATTATCTCAAGGACTAATTAATTTTCAAAAATATTGTTATGCAGACAACTGCTCAACTATAATGCTATGCTCAGCTTCAAACTGGGAAATTTCCTGGCAATTGAAAAATTAGCAATTGCAATAAAGGGGAAAAAAATCAAAGGTAAAATATTCAGCTTAAAAAGTAATATCTTTCACACAATCCTGATTGGTTGCCACGTAAATGAAAAGAATGATGTTACTTTATAGCACTTTCAAAACACTGGTACAGAAAAATGAGTATTTTTAGTAACTAACTTATTGATTGCAACCATGTTATCTTTCTTGGAATTGTGTCTTCCCTAAGTGAGTTATTTGCATTTGGAAGTCCCTTTGAATCATCATATGCTCTGTGATCACTTGGGAAGAAGATAACAAACAATCTATTTGGGACATTATATTACTACTACACTCTACATTTAGACTACTACTCCTAGTCAATGGCATTTCCAAGCCTCCTTTCTGAATGCATCCATTTCCTTTCATCCTGTGGAGTAGTATAATTCTTGACAACAATCTTCCTCCTTCTCCCTTACCCCATCTTAGTCTATGGAACCAACCAGCTGGAATTAACGGGTAAACAAAAAGGAAACCACACTGCTATGTGTTCCTGTGTAAGTTCTGGTGACTCTATTCACATAATCCTCCTAGTAGATGCTGCCTTATTATGAATATAAATGCACTTGTTGAAGATTGAAAGTTCCATGTTAGCTGAATAATTTTCATTGGTATGCATTTGTCAAGTTTATGATTTTTGAAACCACATTGATCACCTTCACTGCCTTCTTGTCCTCATAAAGAGGAAAAAGTAGGAGAAAAAAAGAACACTTTTGTTTCCTTAGACAGTTGAGCTCTTTCCTCATAAGCAGTTGGAAAGGTTGGAAACATTTTATAGCAATATACAAGTATTGTGATGTCATGCAGACACTCCAACATTTTACACATCTGTATGTTCTTTATAGCATATGGCCATATATCATAGCTTTTACAGAGAGAACCCGTACTTGGAACATCCCAGTTAAGAACTAAATGATATGGAATTGAACCTCGATTTTTCTCAGCCCATTTCTTATTGCTCGAAAGGTTAAATATTTAGAGGAATATGACTCCTGCTTGTTTAATAGCTTGCTCTTATTGCTACTCTTTTAACAAAAGCATGTTCAGAAACAGGAGAGTTCTGGTGTTAATACTCATATTAAAGAACAGTTTATATTCAAGGAGAAGTTGGATCCTCCATGAATTGGAAGAAAATAAATCGAAGATCACTAAATTTGAACATAGCCTCTTAGGCACTATTGGGTTTAAAAGTGAAAGGAAAATCATATCTATAAAGCTAAAGTCCTCAAAATTTAGAGCTGCAGTCTCCACACTTTAATTTCTAAGTGTTTTGCTTGTTTAGTTATATTTTCTTTTAAAACACAAATAGCAATCCAATTTTCCAGATGAGAATTTAGAGGCCTTGAGAGACTAAATTTGCAATGTTTCCAAAGGTAACACAGATAGTAGGTGTAAAGCAGAAAATTAATTCTATGTGTTAATTAATCCAAAGTCCAGACTCTTGACCATCATTGTCTAATATCCTTACTCTTGATTCACACATAACAGAGAAGAGGATCGGGGCAGGTGTGTGAGACTGGAGGAGCAATGTCACCACTCTGTTCCAGGAAGGTCTCAGAAGTTAATGGGAAAGGCTGTTTTTACTAAAGCAGGGCTTGGAAACTCACCTGCCATGATTTAGCACCAAGATCTGAGAGACTCTCTACTCCTCCAGAACAGGCAATGAACATTCATTATTCACACGCTGTTTCTCATCAACTCTTGATAAGAATATAAGCTTTCATGTCCCCGTTGAAAGTAACCACAAGGAATCCATCTCCAAATATTTTTAGTTTGTTTTAACAATGCCTTGGTATCATCCATGCCCTATTTTACCTTAAATCATTGTGGCTTTGCTGTAACCCTTTGACAAGAATATATAGAGAAGGAAAATGGTAAGAGATGAGATTGGAAAGGAAATCAGAGGCTCATTCATAAAGAACTGTGAATGCCCATTCAAAAGAGTTGGTCTGAATCACGGAGAAGTCAAGAAAAACTAGTGACTCACAGGCAGTGGGAAGTGAGAGAGAGGTAATGCCCGTGTTTCTTGAGAACTTCGGTTGCCACAGTAAGAAATGTGGGGTGGGTAGGAGTGGTCAAAAAGGGAGAAGCCAAGGAGGAAGAAGCACATAGCTTAGAGCGATGATACTTCTTCCATACACAACAGTATTATAGCAACAGGATAAAATGTGACAAGCGGCTCACAAGTTGTGTGTCCCAGGACCACACCCTTGAATCACCAATTTCATGATTTTCTTATTGACTGTAACTACTTTCTCCTAATGCCATCCTCATTTTTCTCTCATTTTTCTACTATCTATCTATCTATCTATCCAGAAGAAAGTCACTAGGTAAATAAGTTCTAAAGTTTTAGAAGTTTGTACTTTTTAGAATGCTTGCTTTTGAAGAAAAGAAAAAAATGAAGGTATCTTAAAATATGTAAAATGGCTGGTTGCCTTAAATAGTAGGGTAATATCAGATACATGATAGAACACTGATGTATACCTATCTATCTATCTATCTATTTATCTAATCTCCATTAGAGATTTTCAGATTCATCACAGATTGAATCACAGGTGATAGAACACTGATGTATACCTATCTATCTATCTATCTATCTATCTATCTATCTATCTATCTAATCTCCATTAGAGATTTTCAGATTCATCACAGATTGAATCACAGTGGTTTACTTTTCAAAAACATGTACAGACTTTCAATTACCTGTGAAATTAGGGTTCTTATCTTAGCAGTTAAAAACTGCTATATGCCACTGCCCTATAATACAAAGCCATTTATCCAGTTAGACTAGCCTCCCTGAGTCTACCAAAAAAGCCACAGTCATTTATTTCTTTCCTTTCCTGTCTCTCCAAGTCTACAAGTTTCTGTATAATCCCTAACGTCCAAAGCATGCTTAGTTCTAATATTCTATTTTATATGTTTCTGTTACCATGTATACTGTCACCCATGGCATATTGCAACCAGTATTTTGCACACATTTGAGTCATGGGAAGCTATCACAAAGTGATTTTATTGGGCCTCTTATTGTACTTTGAAAATTTACCTTGTGGAAATTTATTCCTATGTCCCTGGATGAAAGCTCAGTCTCATAGCTTTTCGAATAACTCTTATTTGGCAAAATTCCTTTGGTTACTTTAAGAAACATTCACAAAAGTCTCAAATTTGTTCTTAGAATGTTTGTTCCCATGAAATAGTCAAATTTTTAATTTCTTTCTACTGCACTTCTCCAGCTCCAACTGGCCGTGGGCTGGCTAGTTGCCTGCAGGGAAGGAACTGTACCCAGCTTCCTCTCCCCTGTGCAGCACCTCCTCCTCATTCACTGGGTACATTTTCAAACTACTTAGGTATTAAGGGGTGCTCATGGAGGAGAGAAGAAGAGAGGCAGAAAAATCTTACTTTGCAAAAGGAGCTGCCGAATTCTGCCCTTTAGGTGTCTGGTAGTGCTTATGGGTAGAGCTGCCTCTTCTTCTGATGGGCACTTGGGATAATTGGAGACTTAACCCCTATTGCCAGAATCATCTCCCCTGTAGCCTTTGATGCAGTTAGTGCTTGATTCTCTGGCTCTTCGTTTACTCCCTAATGAGTCTCTAGGGATCCTGTGATGACTCCAGCAACTCCAGAATGAGGGCTGTACCCTTAAGAGAATTTAAGATGACTTAACTCTGTACCCCTCTGAGGTTGGTGAGGACCACACAAACTCTAGTGGAACCCATCCGAGTGCAGCAACTACCTTTTCTTGACACCCACCATCACATCTCACAGTGTTGCTTGCCTTTGAGATTTCTCAGGCAAAAGTTTAAATGCCACCTTTGACTGTTAGTTTTGTGTGTCAACTTGACTAGTCTATAGTATCCAGTTATTCGATCAAATCCTAATCTAGGTGTTACCCTGAGGGTATTTGGTAGATGTAGTTAACATCTACAACAGTTGACATTAAGTAAAGGAAGTTATCCACAATAATAAGGGTGGGCCTCATCCAATCAGATGAAAGCCTTAAAAGGAAGAATTGAGGTTTCCCAGAAAAAAAGATATTCTGCCTTAACACGGGAACATCAACCCCTGACTGAATTTCTAGGCTGCCAGACTTTCCTATAGATTTCAGAATTTCTAGCCTCCACAATTATTTAGGCCACTCCTTTAAAA
Organism: Physeter macrocephalus; assembly: GCF_002837175.3. Classification (NCBI taxonomy): domain Eukaryota; kingdom Metazoa; phylum Chordata; class Mammalia; order Artiodactyla; family Physeteridae; genus Physeter; species Physeter macrocephalus. The sequence continues at coordinate 74,703,557 of NC_041226.1, forward strand.
TATCTTCATCTCTCTCTCTCTCTCCCTCTCTACATATATATATCTATACTATAGAATCCTGATTGATACACCATCTTCCCATGCCCCCAACTGTAGGAGACAGGCTGTAAGGTTTACCAATGATCCAACTGAAGCTTCTCTCATTAGTCTTGGATTGAGAGACCTAAAACACACCCACCAACCTCCCTTGAGAGGTTTTGAGCATACAACAAACAAACTCTTTCAAAGAATCTTCTATATATTCCCACAGTTCTTTCTTCCCTTGCTATGAGAGCCCATTCATAAAATCCTGGCCTCTTAGAAAAATTCAGTTTGATCAGATATCTCCTCCTTTATCTGATATGTATCATTAAGTTTCTTGGTCAAAACCTATGCTTTCTTATCCTTAAACAGGATACCTGATTCATATAAGTATGTGACAAAGAATTCAGAAAGCATTTATCCTCATGTTATGGTTGTAGCCAACAAACACATATGCTACACAGTCTACAGCAATGTGCTAACTTTCAAGGAGCTTCCTTGTACTTGAGAGAGACAAAATTTACAAACGTTTTTTTAATCCTTGAATAGGATTTAAGAAAAATAAAAAACATAGCTTAAAGTGATTGTAGGTAGCCATTGAAAACATGATGCTCTTTTGAAATGGTGGAAAGGAGGGCAGAAGAAACATATTTCAATTGTGAAGAATAGCAGAAGCAAATAGATCAGTCAGTTAAAGATGAGTTTCAAGGGAAAAAAAAACACACAAAGGAACAGTGAGATAAGAATGGAAGCTACTGGTGGAGTATAAAGTTTGAATTCTAAAATGAGATTGGATAATGTAGTTGTAGATCTTGACATTCAAACATCAATTTATATTTTATGTGATAGGCATTATGGTTAGAGAAGCAAATTATCTATGTGTGAGGAGTTGGGCAGCTCTATGCAAGACGGGTGGGTAAAAGGATGGGGAATGATAAAAATATTTGAAGGATAACAAGCTAGCTAGAATTCTGCTGTGAAGATCTAGCTATGAGTGGAGGTCTGTGTCAACAGCAGGGAGGTAGCAGGAGATAAAACATTAAAGCTGAAAGACACTCAGTGGACCATTCCAACTCCCCATGTTATCCTTGCTTTGGTTATGATGGGACCTGTTTGCAGAATAGTTAGTGTAAGAGCTGGGACTGCACCCAGTTATGCAGATTCCCGGACATGTATTATGTCCCTGTGGTTTCAATTGAAATGTATCTATTTGAAATAGCTTAGAACTATTCTTACTTCTAACATAAGATGTTATTCTCCCAAACACCATCAAAATGTGTTGATGTACACTTATTGAAAAAAAAAATGCTAGAGGCCCAATTATATGATAAAATATGGCAGTGAAACATAGGTATTTTTACTTACGTATGGCAAACTAAAGGCATTTAGTTCTCAGTTCAGTTTTCTTTCTATTTAAGTGTCTTTGAATTAACTAAAACAATATATTGCCACCATTAAAAGAGAAATTAAACCACAGTACCTGGATATAACCCTGGGAGGTTATATAAAGGTTATATATATATATATATATATATATATATAAATTTTTTAATTTTTAAATTTTCTCAGCAGGCTGGGAAATTTTGTGAAATTTTCTTAGTTGGAATACAAAGTTCTGAGAAGGAAGGACGAGTGGGTACTTTGCTTTGAGGAGTGCTTTTGAAATGGGTATTTAAGGTTTTTGAGAAGTTATTTACAGGAATAGATTGGATAAAATGGCAACATACAACATGGAAGTGGCAGCCTCAGCAGCTTCCTTTCTCACTGTCAGTGGTGGGGAAACACTTAGGATAATTGTTAGACAAGTGGTGAGCTCGGTGGGGAGCGTGAGATTGATTTCCACTCTACCTCACCCTTGGTATTTTATATTTTTGTAATTATACCATGTCTTTTAATACTTCTTTTGAGTGCAAAAATATTTTTTCTTAAATCAGTGTTTTTTAAGATTCCTACAATTTTTAAAAAAATTATAAATTCAATGTATGTTGAGACAGAATCTGGATGTAACAAACTTGGTTATTCAACAAATATGCTTAAAGTACTTGAATGTTTTTTATGTGAAAATGAATTCATAGCATGGAGTAACTGTATATTAGATATTTGGTGAATAAATACATGAAGATTTACACACAAGGTGCCACATAATTAAATAAGGTCTCCTTTTTTTACAAGTAAAAACATGTTTGTTCTCATAAAAATATGCTTGTACTTATAAAGGAAAATATTTATTTAAGATCCTATACTTTTTCACTTCAACTATGGTTTCGTTTGCTTGATAGTATCTCACACTTTTTCCACCATTCAAGGACAATATAAGAACTGATTTGAATTTCATGTTTATATTCTGACTTTGCTAATTATATCAAAATTATAATAGTGTGAGATAATTTTTATAAATGGTAGTTTAAGAGGTATGTGTTTGGTTCTAATACCAAACTATGCAATTGCAAACCATGGAACTATTGGAACTGGAAGCAATCCAACATCTGGAATTTGAACAGAGAGTTGGAATGACTTGCCAATGGTGCTTCATTCTAAATGTTTGAATGTAGGGACAAGGACACACATTTATCATACTCATTATTTTAGTCCAGCCGGGATCAGAGGCCCACAATGTACAACTTCTTTGGCAGAAGTGCTTTTCAGTACATGGACTCCTTTTATATTCACTCATATCATGTACAATATTGTACCTGCCAAGGTGGGACATACTTCAGCTCTCTCAACTGCAGAAGTCTGGAACAATCATCAGTCCATCCCGCAAAGACCCCCAACTGGAGATGCTTTAGCATTTTTACCAAATATAGTAGGGAGATAGCTCTTAGAAGACCATGCCCCCATAGAGAGCAACTGAGAAAAGTGGATAAAGTGCCATGCCAAAAAACCAAACAAAACAAAATGGAAGAGATTAGCTAACTACTGATTAAATCAGGCAAACAGTCATTAAGATCTTTTGGGGAGGGCATAGTTTCAAAGAAGTTGGACCTTCTTTAAGCTGATTTCTCCTAAGATCAGTTACAAGTTTTTGGCATAAGTTGAGAAGTTAAGAATGCAGGCAAAGAGTTGATGCTCAAATTCAGAGAATACAGTAGAGTTTTTGATAATCTAAGATGGATGGAGAGACAAAGTATGGGGAAATCAAGGAAGCTAGGAATTAAGAGGCTGATATCTTGGTGAGTAAGGAGGTGTACAAAAGTAAATTTTAGATTCTGAATGTTCCTATGCAAGGTATTTTTCAAACTGTTAAGCTCTGTTGGACAAGAAACTAAAAAGTGCTTTGCTTTTTTTTTTTTTGGTCACACCACATGGCACGTGGGATCTTAGTTCTCTGACCAGAGATGGAACCCAAACTCCCTGCAATGGAAGGGCAGAGTCTTAACCACTGGACAACCAGGGAAGTCCCGAAGCTAAAAAGTGAAGCAAAACACAAATTAAAATGACCCAGTAGTCTGTAAAACAGGTTGTCAGTATCAACGAAAGCTGATAGACATGACCTGATCCAGCACTTCTATGACTAGTCATGCTCAGCAGAAGGGTACACCTATGTGTTTATAGGTGTAGACATGTGTATCAGAAGATATCTTTAATAATGCTCATGGCAGCAACATTAATAATTGCTAAACCTGTGAACCCCAAATGTCCATGAACAAAGAAATATGGATAAATAAATTATGTGATCTATTTATACAACAATAGCAATTAAAATGAAAGGACAATGAAATGAAGGAATGAACAACGAAATGAAGAAATCTCAGAGGTTGAATCTTAATTGAAGGAAACAAAACGACAACAACTACATATATATATATATATATATATATATATATATGTCAAAGCTAATCTAACTTAGAGTGTTAGATGTGAATATAATGATAATTTAGGGAGCCAAAATTGCAGGTGGGAAAGGATAAGGCAGCGGTTGATGATTATCTTCTCTTATTTGACCTGGTGATAATTATAGGAAGAAACTTTGTTGACTTTACACATATTATTTGTAAACTTTACTGTATTTATGTGAGCAACTAAGCCCGTGAGCCATGACTACTGGTCCCGCGTGCCTAGGGTCCATACTCCGCAACAAGAGAAGCCACCGCAACGAGAAGCCCGCCCACCACAACGAAGAGTAGCCCCCGCTCGCCGCAACTAGAGAAAGCCCGTGCGCAGCAACGAAGACCCAACGCAGCCAAAAATAAATAAATAAATAAATATTTTTTAAAAAGAAAGAAAAGCAATAGCAAGTATGAGGAGTAGAATAGGTGGACTCAAGGAGTTAGATAATGTGCCTAGAAATGTGTATGGTGACAATTACGAAAATATACTATTTTAAGATTCAGGGATCCAGTTCAAACTTCCTCCCTAATGTTCTTTCCATGCCGGTTAACGTTTAAAAAAAACCACTGTGCACCAAGTAAAGATGTATCTCAGACATTTTATGTTTAGTCTAATTGGAAAGATAACATATAGACACAGATAACCATAATACATAGTAGCAGGTAAGTGATAAATGAGTTATACAACACAGACATTGTAAACAAAGAACAAGTCATGGAGAACTTGAAAAATTAGGGAATTTTCCTGGGATATCAGTTTTGTATTTCTACTTGATGAATATACAACATTTTAATGAAAACACTGGAAGTTGTTTTTGCACACATGATAAGTTACAGATGCAGAGACATAGTTATGGATGCATCTCAGGGTGGTCAGAAAACCAGAGCTCATATCTGGGAACAGAGATTTCAGGAAGGATAAAATTATAATGTGACACATATACAAATTATGACATAATACAGAAATCTTAATTGCCATCTTGTAGCAATTTATCTGCATGATATTGGTAATGGGGAGTCAGTGAAAGTTCAGCCAGGCAGTCAAATATTTACTGAGGAGCTACTATTTTCCCTTAGAAGGGAAGTGGCACGAGAATTCTTGGAAGTTAATTTAGCAATTGTATTTGTGAATTCAGGAAGCTAGCATAAGGGTACTGCAACGTTATGGCACAGTGATAGCAGTCTAGAATATGGTGACAACGACTGCAATGGAAAAGAAGGGAAAGCTGGAAAAGACCTTTTGAATGGAGAATCAATCGTGATCGCTGTTTGGATGCTTATGTTTAGTATGAGGGAAATAGAGATGAAACTATCAATATTAAGCAGAGGTGACCAAGATAACTATGGCAATATCAGCAGAAACTGAGAACCCTTGAAAGGAAGTAGGTGGTTAGCAGGGAATTAAATATTGTTTTGCGAAATCGGAGCATAGATCTCTAAACAAGAACTCAACTTTGGAAGAATGGCCTTGATACAGATCATCTAGCAAAAAGGGGAGTGGAAACCATGCCAATACAGAAAGATAGAAGGCTGTGGGGGAAAAACCTGTAGAATGTTCTTATTTAGGGACCTTGAGGTCCTGGGACTGGCTACCAATTTAGGAGGTAGAAGGAAGACAAACTAGGTTTCCAAATAGAACACAGCAGCCACAGCAGTATAAAAAGCAGGCATTGCCATTGTGAATTCTCAACGTCAAGGAGAAATGAGACTCAGAAAAAACTTTGAATTTAATACGTATGGTTTTATTTACGTCCTTCTAAACACATGAGAAGAATTAAAGGAAAAGTGTGTTGTGAAGAAATAAAGATTTTGTGCATTGTTGGCATATATTTTCTCTTGTGATCTGACTAAAATGAAGAGGCAGAAAATTGTTATTTTTCTGAATTAACAGAAATTTTACTTTGGGAAAGCTGAAAAGCTCTTTCATATATAATGGTTGTTTTTTTTAATAAAAAAAGTAATTGATTTGCTTTTAAGTAGGGTTCATTGTTTTACACTGTAAGACACACAAATACAGTAAGAGAACATTATTATATACTTTATATAAGTACTTTAAAAGGAGGAGTGCAGGTCGAACTCATTGAAAAGGCAGTAAATTCAATGTGCTTTGCTTCTTTGTAAATTTCATTATGGGTGAAGTTAAATCAGTCTTTGTACAAAGAATAGCCACGATTATTGCCTTTGGGAAGGGTATCCAGAAGAGAAAGGTGCAAAGAAGCAAAGGAATTTTGATAATGCACAACATTACCGAGGAAGATGAGGTGCCCTAGAATTCATAGGCGTGTAGTATAAAACCATGGTCATCACATAATTATTATTGGTGAAATACCTTACAAGAGAAGGACAACATTCAAAAGCAAATCCAGGTATGTAAGGAATTTTATTAAACAAGAAATATAATATTTCATATATGAAGGAACTGATGGATGAATTCTTAAAATGGAGCTGTGAACACTGGTTCTTCTTAAGGAAAAAGTAAGGGTATATAACTTTGTTAATCTTACACACTGTGAATTTCAGCTAAATAATGTATACTTTATTTCTATCCATATGAAATTTACTTTTCAAATTTCAGGTTAAAATTTGTAATCATTATACAAAACCCATAAGACATAAATGAAAATATTAAACTAGAAAGAATTATTAAAATTAAAAAAAAACTATGCAGCAAAACACAGCATAAACTTAGTTTAACAGAAATACCAGTCCAGGAAAAGTATTTGTGACACAAATAACAAATAGTTTATACATAACATATATCAAAAGACACTCAGAATCATTGAGAAAAAATACAAATAAACAAATAGAATATGAAAAAATTATATAAGTGTTTAAATCTCAAAGAAGTAGTGAAAATGGCTGCTAAAGATCGGAAATATATTAAAACAAGTTAGCACCGTTCTCATTCAGATTGGCAAAAATGTATGTAGCCATACTGTAAGATATTGTTGAGAATGGAGAGAATTTGGCATTCTCATATGTAATAGCAAGGAATATGATATAGCAGTGATTCTTGGAAAAAAGCATGAGTAATATCTGCTTTTTTTTCACATGTATATACACTATCATCTGGCAATTCTACTTTAAAATAAAATCTATCCCGCAAAAATATTCCTATCAGTGCAAAGTTATTTGTATGAGAATTTTTTGTGATAGTATCCTAAAAAATAAAGAAAACAGAATAATAATAATAGAAGAATGGTGTATGCATCCATACAGAGAAACACCAAGAAGACAGAGGAATATGTAATTCCATTTAATAAGATCAAAGATACGCTTCTAAATAATAATAATAATTAAAGCAAATTGTAGAACAAGTTGGAATAATGATAAGTATTAAGGAGAAAAATAGTGGGGAGGAGAGTGGGTACTGTTAGAGGAGTTTGGAATTTTATTTTAGATCAGGTGGCCGGGGAAAACCTGCTTTGGAAGTGATGAAGTCCGATGGTTATAAATGCAATGTGGATAAATAAAGGAGGGAGAGGTTACTGGGATGGTTTAGGGGAGAAAATGAAATTTAAATAAGGTGGTAGTGAGATACGGTAGTGAGATTACAAGTATTTGATTCACAAGCCATGTGGATAATGGAGGCACTAAGCACTCCAGGCGAGGCAAGGGCTAGTCCAAAGACCCTGGCCAGCTTAGGGAGGAGCAAGGGGCCAACGTGACTGCCACTGTTAGAGCAACGCTGTGAGGAAGAGAGATAAAGGGATGGGAAGGGGCAGATTGTGTTGGCTTTGTAGGCAACAAAAGTATTTTTGCTGAGTGACATGAGAAGCCAATGGATTATTGTAAAATCTCTGCCTTCATTCCTGTGTTGAAATTAAGTTTTAGAGAAGCAGAGGCTCCTGCGATAATCAAGGTAAGAAATGAAGGTAACCAGGACCGGGGTGCGAGAAGTGGTCAGATTCTGGACATCACCCAGAGACAAAGCCAAGAGTATATTTTGATGGACTGGATGACTGAAGTGAAATAAAGAAGTCAGTTTGGGGACTTCCCTGGCAGTCCAGTGGTTAAGACTCCACACTTGCAATGCAAGGGACAAGGGTCCAATCACTGGTCGTGGAACAAAGATACCACATGCCATGAGGTGTGGCCAATAAATAAATAAACAAATAAATAAATAGAGCCCTTATTTAAAAAAAAAAAATAGCCAGTTTGCAGCCTGAGTATGAGAACAAAAAATCACCATTTACTGAGAGAGGAGGGTTTAAGGAGAGAGGAAGGCATGGTTTACAGACTGTGCTTTGTACAGTATTTTTCCTGCAATGGCAGTGAGTGGTGAATAAAATATAGATCCCATTCTCTCCAAACCATGCATTTTGCTCCTGATTATTTTTGCCAGAGTTTCTTATTACTTTTTTTTCCCCATATGGTAATGCAATATGAACTTTGGTCTACATGAACCCAAATTTTAGTTTTCATCTAACCAAAGAATGTTTCTAATTCACAAGCAGGCATTGATATTTGAGTGGTGTCCTTGAATGAAGGCTTACAGAGGGAAATCAGGAGCTCAGTTTTGACACAGGAATTTGAGCTATCTGTTAGATATGCATGTGGAGCTGTCCAGTCGGCCCTGGGATTTGCTCCCATGGAGAGGAGAGGCTAGTAATATAAATTATATAAATTTGGGGCTTCTCAGAATAAAGTCTTGGGATGGTATGAGATTACCAAGAGAGTGAATGTATAAAGAGCAAAGGAAGACCAAGGTTATTCTCTGTGGCTCCCAAATATTTAGAATCTAGGAAATGAGGAAAGAACAAAGGATATTGAGATAGAAGGGCCAATGAATATACAAAACATAAGCTCACATGTAGGAAGTCTGCAAGAAAACATGGCCTCTCATTTAAGTGGTATTTAAAAGTGTTAATCTTAAAATCACTCAAGTGAGCTACGAATGGATTTTCACCTTTTGCAAAAACACTTTATGAGACTTACCTTGAGAACCAGGCCATATGAAACTCATCTGACATTTTTGTATATTTACAAGATACACAGCTTGTGTTTTTAATGTAAGATCAGAATAAAAAATATTAGGGCAAATATTTTAAGCTTATGAACCAATACCAGATAACAAGTTCTTTTTGACCAGATTATATACTTACGTATGTGTGTGTGTGTATACATATAGATACACATTTGTTTTGAAACAGTGGGTTGTAGCATTCTGATGTTGACAATCTACATGACATACTGAACTAAACTTGGCCATGCTTTATGATCTGAAGTAAGTATGGAGTCTATGTAAGAGGACTAACCAGAAATTTCTTCACAAAATGCTGTGTCAAACAGATCTTTTCACATCTTCCAAGAACCAGAGTCAACGTTGCATATAGAACAGAGGAGAAATCATTCTATTGAGATAGATTTTCAAACCTAAATAACGTTTGAGGAAAACCACAATCAAAAATAAAAAAGAAGGAAATTAATGCTGTTCATAGTTATCTCCCCAGAAGTAAAGTTTTATTCAGACTGAATCTAGTAAACCCTAATTTATCATCATTGCTGCACAATTCTGATACCTCCCCCCAATAACTACATGAAGAACTTTTATATATATAAATATATATTAAGAAAGTGTTTATTTTTCCTAACAGAATGGTTATAAATCTCGTATCTCTACTTATGGAAAGTAGTTTATCCATAAATCATGGCTACTTAGACCCAAGATATATTAAGTAAGGAAAAATGGAGTTCCACCACTTATAGAAAATGCAGAAAAAAGGATATTCTCTGTATAAAACATGCATTAATGCTGGAAGTACATATTGCAGTTGGATGTTTGTATTTTAGAAACCATAGATATCTAAATTAAACTTTTATTTATACTTTAAATATTTTTAGAAAACATATAGTTCATGTGACCTTAATTTGTCAGCTCAGAAGCTATGAATGTCAAAAATGTCTCCTGCTACCCAAGGTATTTACAAAGACCCTGTTTACAATAAAAACAAGGTTGCTAAATTAATGTATCAGTTTCTGACCACAAACTCTGTGAGGAAAGGGAAGTTATATAATATTACTACAGTTTAAGGTGATAAAACAGAGATTCAAACATTTTAAGGGACTTCTCCAAAATTTCCAACCGTTGACATGGGTGTTACAACCAGGTCCCTTGCTTCCAAGTAATATTATTGCCATTATATTATATGTCCTATGATATGTCACCAAAGCATTGCTGGGATCCTTTATTCACAGACTTAAACATCACACCTGGCTTTGAATGGCATTTGCCTAATTTCTAAAATCAAATTCATCCTCCCTAAAGTAAAATTTCTCATCAATGATAATATTTTAAAATCTGAACAACAACAACAACAACAAAAAACCCTTCTGAAAACAATTAAATAGGAAGAGACCTGGAGTTATTTGGACAAATAGAAGCAGGGCAGAATAAAACATCGACTTTCAAAGTTAAAATATGGGAAGGACCACAGACTTTTGACCTTGTGTGTCCTTATACACTTACTAAAAAAAAAAAAAAAATCACTAAAAATGTACAGCCTCCATTTGTATAAGTCCAAGTTTATTGTGCAGTTTCCTACACTTTCCAGAATAGAACATTGCTCTACATGATGCCCAAGTGACCTTGTAGAGTTAATTTATCTACATTAGTGTCTAACTTACAACCAGAAAGTGATTTAGAGTTTGACAAGAATAAAGCCCAGAAGGCACTCTATATATTAAGTCGTTAAAGCTCTAAATAATGCAATTTCCCATTCTTTGAAAAACTTATATAGCCACTACTCTTTCTGATTATATAAGCAATATGAAAATCCAAAAGCTGCAATAAATATATATTAATTTCCTGGATTAAAACTATACAGATATAATCAAAATTAACATTTATGTGTGTTTGTCTTTTAAAATCCTGTTATTTGAATGATTCCCAGTTCATATCAAAATCCCTTTATCCTAATAGATTACTCATTTCCCTTGTATCTCCTCATTTATTTGTTTCTATTTGCCAATCACGTTATCTGGAAATAACAGTTTTTTAGATGTTTAATTGCAAGGTTGATTTCATTTTTATTTGTTGTTGTAGTTTTTGTTCTTATATTGTTAATATGAACTTCAAGAACATACTATAAACTCTAGTAGACTTCAGACCTTAAAAGAAATTCATATTAACTCAGATGTCACCTACCATTTATCTGCAATAGAGACCTTTACTTTAATATGAGAAAGAAAATCTATTTGTAGCTAAGAAAGATTTTCTTCAGAATTGGAAAACATCTTTTTGGTATCTCCTAAATTTAATGTATCTACTTAACTCTCCCTTGACCCACTAATGTAAAAATTTATATTGATAGTTATCTTTTATAAAACTATGTGTTTAATAGTTGGAATAAAAGATGCATAATAACAGTTTTAATTTTTAAAGTAATATCCAGAATTATTCTATATGCTAGAGTTTTGTTTAGGACTTTGCATTCTTACTCATAAGTAGAAATAGCTTTCTTGTTTATTTTTCTTCTTATTATTTCATCCTGTTGAATTTTTTTCCAGGATACCATTTCTCTCCTAATAATGAAGATGACATCTTTTTGTAGACTTTCTTATCTCCCTTGTAAAGAGTTGTCTCAATTTCTTCTTCCTTGCTTTTTCCCCTTTTTGCTTTATTTATTGCATAAATGTGTATAATTAGACACCCTATTAGGAACAGATGAAACAAAGGTGAGCATGAAAATATATGGACCCTGATACAAGGGACCAAATAATCACACCAATAAATAAGAATTTTTTGCCTCATCAGAAAGGCAAGGGAGATTTTTCTCTGGGGAATGTAACAGTATAGTTAAAATCTGAAAGATAGGTTGGAATTAACCAAATATATTTTGGAGACAGGAGTGTACCTGAGAGAAGAAACCATATTTAAAACCCTAAAAGAGAGACAAGGAAAGAACAAGAAGCACAAACAAGGCCAGTGTGCCTGGAATATACGGAGGAGGATGAAATACATCTTGTCAGCATTTAGACTTAAGGAACATTCTAAGACGTGTTAAAAAGTGCGATCTTTATGTAACAGTAACTAAGCCATTGTGGGATGTAAGCAAGTGGGTGACACTATCCAGTTTGCCTTTGAGAAGATAACTGGAAGGAAATGGCTTGGCCATAAGGTTGGATGCAGGGACAATAGTTTGAGTGATGCTGCAGTAATTCAGGAGATGAATGATGTTCCCTTGAAATCGAGTGTTAGTGTTGGTGTGGGGGAAATCAGCATGCATGTGAATGAATATTCCCAATCCCAATGCATGGCATTTTCCTCCTATATGTTACTCTTCCCACAGCATTTTCCTGGATTCCACAATGCCAAATACTTTTCTAAGTACATGGTGGCTCATTGACAGGACCTGTCTCTCAGAGGATGGTTAGTCTGTCTCACAAAAAGATAGGAGAGACTCCACATACTGATACTATGCTTAGAAGTAGGACAAGACTGAAATGAATGACAGTTTTTAATGATCAGGATAAAAATCATGCTTTTGCCAGTTCATTAGGAGCTAACCAAGTGCCAACATTTGTGTGGATACTGCATCCAGCACAGGAGCTGCAACTGGGGCAGTACTTGGGTTTACTTGGCTCCTTTACCCTTTACAGGACCCACTGAGATTTTGCAGGTACAGAACAGGTTGTTGAACAGCTATGCCCTGGGGATCACACTCCTATGCACTTTAAGTCTTTGATGTTGTACTAATCTCTGCAGCTTCTCCTGAGATGCAGTGTTCTGCTTTGCTCTCTTGGCTAGGGGCAGGAAGCTTCAGGAATTTCCATGTGGTCCACCTACCATATTAAGTTACTTCACAGGTCAGAGAGCCAATAGGGCGTGCGTTAGTTCTCAAAGTACAGCTCCCCAATCTACTGCTAAGAGTACCCGTCACAATTATGAACGTAGGGGGCAGGGGAATTGACTACAGCATGCATCTGTGGTCTCCTTGGACTCACTTTAAATGGTCTTTGGCCAGGGCTCAATGCTGTGGCTGGCTTCCTTACCAGTAAGTTCTATATTGTCAGAGTAAAATGAGTGATCACTGGGCCTTTAGGGGACATAATTAAATGGAGGGGTTCTCTTATCTCACGTAATAGATCACAACTAATATATCCCCACTTGCCTCCAGAGTCCTTCCTCAATAGTGTGCTAAAATGTTTCCAACATCCTACCCCATTTTCCGTAGGTCACGGTCATGTTCCAGCTTCAAGAAACAGTATAAACAGCTTATCAGGATCTGCTCCAGGTTCCTGGCCAGGGTATTAAAGCCTGAGCCAGTAAATTGACTCCAGGTGTTCCCACATCAACACATTCTCATCCTTCCAATTTTATGTTCTGCCCTCTCTGGTTCCACAGCCCCCAGAGCCCCTCTGAAACATGTCACCCCAGTTCCTGTAGGTTCATACTAGCTTTATCCAGCAGGCTGAGTATTACTTTCCCTCTCAGAAATAAGGCTGTGTTTCCTTGCATAGACTAACATTTAATCTTACCGTCTAGAGCAGTGATTTTCCACTCAGCAGTGTCGGCAAAATCTGGGAACTTATTAGAAATGCAAATGCTTTACCTACCCAAGAACCACTGAGTCAAAAAATCTGCCTTTGAGCCCTAGAAATGGTCTTATCAAGTCCTCTATGTGACTGTGATGGATTCTAAAGTTTGAAAACAAATAAGGTGAGGTCAGCAGTCAGCAAACTATGGCCCAGGATCTGAATCCCACCTGCTGCCTGTTTTTGTATGGCCTGTGGCCTAAAAGTGGATTTGACATTTTAAAAAGGCTACATAAATACCCACATAATGATCTCAAGTTTGCCTCTTGGCCCTCAAAGCAAAAACCAGTCACTCTTTTGCTGATTACAGAAAAAGTTTGCCAACGCTTTGTTGAGAGGCAATGAGGGAAGATGGGATAGAGTTTGGAGAACAAGATCACCTCGTGAGACCTCTGTCTGAGAGCATGTCTTTACTTGGTCACCACTTGGGGAGCATGTATTCTCTTCCACGACAGAAAGGAAGCTACTTCTCCTAGCCTGGAGGATGGAGGTGTCGATTAGGGAAAACTGAAGATTCTTAGACTTGTCCATCCAAGAAGTGTCCCCATTGCAGGTCTCATGGGCCCAGTGTTACCTTATCAGGGACTTTAATTTAGCAAAGGAGACCTATTAAGTGCTGCATTAGTCTATGTATAACTCTGCAATCCTTACAATTCAATTTGGGGCCTGATTTTCAGCGCCATCTGCCATGTAGCTCCAGGAGATAAGGGTCCTTTTGAATGGTGTCATAGAGGTATCCATGAAGAATTTTGAATTTATGGCTCAATTGAGCATGCTATTTTCTATTTTCAAAGTTTCAAAGCCATTAAAAAAAAGTCACTTCAGTCTACTGTCCTTACGCTTACCAATGCCTCCTTAATGCCTAAGCCAATTGTTCAACTCCCACCTTGCCCCATCACCCGCCATCAGTGGCAAGAACCCTATCATTGTGGTGTTTCTGCTTACCAACTGGCATCTCTGTCCCTCTTGTTACCACCAACAGGGGGTCCATATGGCTGTCGGCTCAGTGAGTACTAATTCCAATTCCAGTTGTGGAAATACTGTATCTTCAAGTCTTCATCTAGGGTCACTCATCACACCAACTGTCTTGTTTGGTTCCATCCAGGTGCAGAGCTAAGTCTAGGGATTGTGTGTGGATCTTTTATTTTAAAAAATATTCTCAAGCAACAGGAGTGGCAGACCAATAAAGGAAAACAGAGAAAGAGGAACAGCTGATTAAAAGCTCTGCTTTTGAGCAGACTCCTGCTATAGGTACCTGGGTCTCAGACCCATGGGGACCCTCCAAGAAACATCGTACTTAGAATTTTTCACCCAAGACATGAAAAAGTAGGGCATTTGTTGGTCAAGAGATGTCCCAGCCAGGGCGTGAAACTCTAGATTTAAATGAGGGTCAGGATGACTGAGAAACTCCTGCAGACAAAGAAACCCCAGAGGACAAGAGATGTAGTTGAAGTGAGGTCTTCCCAAACTACACTGCTGGCCTCTGTTCATGTCAGAATAGACCCCTGCAATGGCAGGAATGGAGAGGTAGGCAAAGATAAAGCAATACCAGGGGAAAAAGATGTGCCACATCGGAGAGAAAATATTTTTAGGCCCACAGAAGTAAATAAATGTCTTGGAATACTACTGCTATCTTAGAATTAATCCAGTAATACACCAATACTGTCTAACATTCTCAGCTGTGCTAGGTTCCTGTGGCTTCCATAACAAATTACTATGAAGTTGGTGGCTTAAACCAACAGAAATGTATTCTCTCACAATTCTGGAGTCCAGGAGTCTAAAATCTATATTGCTGGACCCGAATCAATGTGACAGACTTAAGCTCCCCCTGGAGCCTCTGTTCCTTGTCTCTTCCCACTTCTGGTGGCTGCCAGCATTCCCTGGCTTGTGGCTGAATCTCTGCAGTCTTCAAGGTCAGCATCTGTGAATGTCTCTGCTCTATGTTCACACTGCCTCTTCCTCTGTGTCTGTCAAATATCCTCTGCATCCTTCTTACAAAGATGCAAGTGACTACATTTAGGGCGCACCTAGATAATCCAGGATACTCTCAATTCTAGATCCTTAACTTAATCATATCTGCAAACACACTTTCCCTATAAGGAAATATTTACAGATGTCAAGAATTAGGACCTGATATCTTTGGGGGCCATTTTTCAGCCTACTACACGGTCTATTCTGAAATAATTGCCAGGGCCTAATTTGAGATTTGAGCAAAATGTAGACATACTCTATTCTGAGTGCTAATTTCATTTTCTTAAATTTTAAGATAAACTTATTTTAATATTTTATTAAAAATGATTTTGAAGTCAAGATATTAAGATACTAATAAATGTTTATAGAATTTGCTCTTGCTTTTTATAAGACTGACCAACAGGAGATAAATATTCTTCTTACCATGTGTTGATGTAAGGTGAATAAAAGTATCATGAGACAGAAATTTGATTACCTCATTCAATAAGAAACAGCATTTTGGAGAGTAAAGAAATACTAAGAATACAACTTAAATGTTGCACAGTACAGACATAGGTATGAAAGAAAAAAAAAAAAGAGCCACAGTAGAAAAATTGTCTCTAATTGCTAGCCAATCATTATTATTATTATTTTTTTTTTTTTTTTGGTGAAACCATATTCAAGTCTCTTCATGAGTACTTCTTATTCAGACAGTAGAACTACTGGACAAACCAACATGCAAAATTATACTGAAAAAGTTAAATCATGAAGAGATTATTTTTTTAGTAATTGGTGAAAGAGATATTTGCAGTGGTGTAGTACCGATACAGTTCATTAATATTTTTTTCCTTGAAAATAATGTTAAGGAAGATAAAATTTTTGCTTAAAAAAGTCATTTTTAATATTTAAAATATTATTTTCAAGTAATACTTTCTTTGTTATACTTGAAATAAATAGCATATGATTTATTTTGCCAAAAGTTTTTCTTTATGTAGGTGCTTTTTATTTGCAAATCGGGGATATTAAGTGTCATGGTGATTGTCATGGAAGGGTTAATTTTTATTCTTTAAAAAAGAATTAAGAGCCCACAAAAATTGTTAGCACATTAGTTACACTCATTTTAGATGCGTGTAGCCAGACGATCTAAGGTTCTTGTAGATCTCCTTAAGCATTCTCTGATATTCCCTATATCTAAGAACTTAATCACACAAAAGACAGTAAAATTAAAGATATTTCATTTTACATTATAAAAATAAATATAAATTAAATGTATAAGTTAATAAGTATCAGTTCCAAGTTAAATATAAAAAATATAGATCTTTAAATTATTTGTAAATGTATATTTTAAAGTCTCAAAGAAAAAATAAATAATGTAAATATTTCCCATGCTTAGTGCAGTTATAACTATAACGACACAGCATAATTTTGTGTTTATTGGGTTAAATGATGGTGTATAGTGATAATTAAAGAGTACTTATGAAGCCTGAATAATTGAACATCCAGCTGTTGTGTTTGGCTTTTGATATGGGTATAGGGAAAGGGGAGATGGCATTGTTGCAAAATTACAAAGGACCATTTACAGATGGTGGAAACCCAGCCTCTGCCCTTTGGGCATTTCTAGGACATCTGGCGAGCCATATGAATCTAGACAAGATTAAGGGGAAGACGTGAGGTGCTTGAATATCAATGCCTTCTGATGCGGCCAAGGCTTCCTGATGAAGCTCAAAAATTGGCTGGAATTTAGACAAAGATGCTCTTCTCTGCTGAGGAGGAGAATATCATCTATTATAAACTAGGGGCTCTTTGAGGGCAAGGACTGGTCTTATTTCATATTTTAACATAAGCACCAAAATCTACAGCTATAATGGTACATTGTGGTCATTTATCTTGTCCCATTAAACTTATTTTGAATAACCAGTGTGGTACCTGACACATGAAAAAATGTCCAACAATTTCACTTAAATGATTAAATCATTTAAAATATAGAAACTGTCATATATAAAGGTGATTCTGATACAAATGACTTATGATTTCATATATATTTTGATGCTAAGAATAGTTTCCTATAGCCATCTATTTGTTTATCCAAGAAAGGGGCAAAAAGTGAGAGGTACCTGAGTACACAGGAAGAAGGAATCTATGTGTAGGACAGAAAAGAAAATGCCAGGTTAAAACAAAAATGATGGCAATGATGAAGGGAAATTTTGCTTTCCTCATTCTTTACATTTGGGGTGACCAAATTATCTTGGGGAGGAACTGGATCCCCAAATAACTTCAAATCTAGGGAAGCCAGATATCCTATTTTCTGAGATCTTCTTTATTCCTGTAGGTCAAAAACAGTTATGTCATTCCTTGAGGTGTAAGCAGACAGTGGAGAGAGCACAGCATTTGTAGTGAGGAGATATTTTAAGCCAACATTTCCACATACTAGCTGTAAATCCAATGGTACTTTAGTTTCCCAACGATTTAAAGCCTGTGCATACTTTAGTTCTCTCAGCCTCAGTTGTTGCTGTTATTGTTTTTTTATTTGCTTGTTTATTGTTATTATAATGAAATGCCTCTGATAGTAATACTTTGAGAATTATATTTTAAGGCACTTTTAAAATGCAAAATGTGAAACAAAAGTTAGTTAGCAGTAGTAGTAACTACAAAGTGAACCTGGAGTTTTAAAGAGGAGATTGTTAAGTCTGTTTTCTGCTAGTTTGACATTCAAACTTGCTTCCAGAGTACCTTATTACATACAGTATTTGTGTCTGTCGAAATTCAGTTCTGAAAATATCCCTTAATTCATCTGTGAGCATAGAACATGTGTCCTTACGGTGATAGGAAAGATGCAGAGCATCTATCAAAGAGGCAAAAAAAAAAAAAAATTCAAAACAAAACAAAATCTAAAAATGCTGATGGCCAAATTAAGGATGACAGTGTGGTGCTTTATAATGATTACTTAGATTAAGTATACCTACCCTGCATTAGATGCTTGCTATCTGCCAGGCTCTATAATTAGTGTCTTGAATGTGTTATTTGAGTTAATACTGACAAACCCTGTGAAGTACATATCTTGGCTTCTATTTCTTTCAAGTGAGGAAAACAAGTTTTACTGAGGTTAAAAGTCACACATTTAGTTAGTAAACATGTCAATACCAGTAAAAGGCAACATCATTCACTCAGTTGCTTCAGCCAAAAGATGTGGAGCCCACCATGACTCCTATTTTTTTTTCTAATAAACAAAATTGAATCCAAGCCTCATAAACTCTATCCTCAAAATATATCCCAAATCAACTTCCTGCTCATCATTCCACAGCTACCACTTAGGTCCCAAGCATCATAATCTCTTGCATGGATCAGAAGAGCCCTCCAACTCTTCCCATTACTTATAAATATCCTGTTCCTACAAGACATCCACAGGGGTCTTTTAAATAAACCAGACCTTGTTATTACCCTACTTGAACACTCCCATGGCTTAATAATACCCTAAGAATAAAGCACCAACACTTATTCTAACCTATAAGGATTTAAAAGTACAGATCCTTACTACCTCTCTTATCACTGCCCTCTCTCCTCTTCCAACCCCTTGAGCTACACTGGTTTCCTTGTACTATGGACACAGCAAGCACACATTGACCTCGGGACCTTGGCATGTGCAAGCCCTCCATCTATAACACTGTTCTCTCCGATGAATGCATCATTTCATTCAAGGCTTCATTTTGTTCTTTTAAAGCCCTTTAATCAGTCCTGAGTATCCTACTGAAAGCAGAACATACTCCATCATTTTCTATCTCTTTACTCTTATTTTTTCCCCTTAATAATATGTTTTACTATCTGGAACTATATTAAAAACTAATGTATTTTATTCTTTATTCTTTCTTTTCCCCATGAAATTGTAAATATTCTGAGAACAAGGAATTAGTCTGTTTCCTTCATGACAGATTTTCTAGCCCCTCGGAGAGTTCCTATCTCGTAGTAGGTGCTCGGTAAACATTTATTGAATGAAAAAAAGTAGAAAAGCTGGGTATACAACCCCATGTAAGCCTTACTCCAATGCTCTTGTTCATACCCATTTTGCATACTGCTTCTAGTAGATATACAAAGCTAAATAAAATAAACACAGATATTCTCAGAACTGAGGAAGTATGTACTGTCTGCTATGGTATCGGTGTTGTGCTACAATTTCCATGTATATGTTTATCCAAATAATTACATGGCAACTTGGACAGATGGAGAAAGCTAGCTCTCATAACTTTGCAGTTCTTCTTGACATTGATACTGAAAACGAAGATGTACCTATTCTACCTTTATCGATATACAGTTTCTAAAAAGTAATTTGTTTTTAGATTTTCAATTACAGCATTTTTATTCCTGCAATTATCCTAAATAAAGAGATTTTTCATATTATTACATATAAAGTATTAATTAATAAAACTAATGTTTGTGCTTCAGAAAGAGATATAGAGGTTTTCATTTGAGTTTTTTTAAAGAATATTTACAGGCAACACATCAACAAATAGCATGGCCAGCTCCAAAGGCATGTATTCTGTCAGAATGAGCTCCCACTCCCATAGCATGCAGTCCATAATCCTAGTTTGCATGTCTTTATCTTGCTTTACACTATGCTTATTAGTTAGCTGTTGGTCAATCTATCTCTTCCCTTAGCCTTTTCAATTCCTTAGTGTAAGAATCTCTCTTACTCATTTTTGTTATTTCCCATGCCTAGTGTCTAGCCCACTGCTTATTATTTATGCATTGTAGGCATCAATAATTGCTTATAAAAAATGAACAAACTAAGAAACTAAGGGCTGAAATAGGGTGAGGAATCTATTTCAGTGAAGAAGGGTCACTGGCAAGAAAGTCCCAGGAAAAAATGACAATGGACCCCCTCTTGCCTTCCCAACTTTCCTCTTGCCCATTGTCAGAAACATTCTGTTCCCATGAGATCACCTGAAGCCCCTGGTTGTCTGGCTCCCTCTCTGAGACAGTTTGATGGGTGAGGGATTGGACCAGGGGAATGTCTGAGACCCAAGTTGGGACCCATTCTTGGCAGAATTGGAAAGGGCTGAGCTTTTAAGTGGGATGAAGGAATCAGCCCAGTGAAACTTGAGGAATCACAAGGACAAAGATGGTCCATTTCCCAAGGAGAGGAAATCACCAGTCTCCTTGCCAGCTCCCACTGATCTGAAGGTTGAAACATCTCCACGTTATTTGAAGTCTCTAGATTCTGTGTCCAGCCATCTACCTTCCTCTGGACAATAGGAGAGGAAAGGATACTCCAATTCATTTTTCAGGCCACCTTGCAAAGAGAAAGCCCCTACAATAACCAAGTCATAATCCTTAAATAATAGCCAGTTCCACCTGACTCTTAACTCCTCTTTTCCTGCTTCCTGAAAGAAGTAGGAAATGTCCAAAGATCATTTGCTTGTCCCAACCTGGTTCCTGATAGAACTACGAGGTAGAGGGACTCTACTGGGACAGACTGAGAGCTATTAGGCTCTACTCATGATCTTAAGATTCTGAGCACTGCTTTAACGCTCTTCCTTAAGTTTCTGTAGTCTGCTGTTGCTGGTCGGATGTTAAGAAAGCAGGTATGTAGTGCAGGGGCTGTGAGCTCAATCTCCAAAGACCTCTAACTGGTTTAGCAAGGCCTTGGGAAAGGCGGTCCAGACAGCACCACACCATGAATCCTGGGTCTTTAGCTACTGAAGTATTAGCCCTAGGCATGACCCAGGTAAAGGTGACCACATACAAGGCAGGATGCTTCCCTGGGGCCCCCTGGAAATCCAGACAGCCTAGACCCCTTGGCAGAAAAGCCAGCTTTCTGATGTCTCATCCAAACCCTTGCAGCAACTTTCTTCTCAGTTTCTTTCTTCCTTCGCCTCAGCTCCCACCCCTGTCACCACGGTCCTTTCTCCAGAGTCTTAGAACGTAGAGAGGGCTCCTGGAGACTCCCGCAGCCTTCCACCTGAGTGTGTCTATTGCCCTCCCTAATGTGGGATTCCTAACCCCGTCCCTAAATCTGAGTCTGCTTTTCTCCTGAAGGAATTACTCTGGTTCCCCCCTCTCACCTTCACCTTTCAACTCAACAGCCTATTTTCCCCTCCTTGAACTCTAGCTGACTCCCCTCTCCCCCAGATACACCCGAGTCTTCGCCCTGCTGGACCCTGAGCTCTAAGGCTGTTCTGGCCATCTCATCTCAGCCCCTATGCCCCTCTTTCCCTATGGACCCCTGAACCAACCTGCACCCTCTCTCAGCCCCTTCTCAGCCCCAACAATCTCTTCTCACATCTTGAAATATTTTAAGTACAATTATTCGTAAGTTTGCTTAAATACTAACATATTAAGTGAAAAATTACGCAGAATATTGTTAAATGTAACTAGGTTGCCCTGGCATACTCTCCCATTAAAAGCTCCTTAACATATTATTTTTCTAGATGGAACAATACTTCTTTCAGTTCACGTATGCTCCAAAAGTTTAACTCAGGGACTTCCCTGGCGTCCAGTGGTTAAGACTCTGTGATTCCACTGCAGGGAGCAACGGTTCCCGCCCTGGCTGGGGAGCTATCCCACATGCCATGTGGCGCTTCCAAAAAAAAAAAAAAAAATTAGAAACAGTTTAACTCAGAGGGCAGCCAGAAGCAGGTGTGGGTAGGGGGAGAAATGATTGTTTATCAGTAAAACTACATATATATACAGATATATCTATTTAAATAGCCATTAAAAGTTGTACTTCCCAATCAATATAGGCCATGAAATCTTACTGTTAGAAATTGCTGGTTCTAATTTAAAAATGTGGTTTCCTTTGTCCATTATTGATCTTGAGACCTGTTATTTCAGTTCAGGATCAGTAACTATATTTGAAATGGGAACTAGGGCATAATGGCTTCTCGCTTGAATGATACAATTTGTCCATAGGAAATGTGCTTATTACTTCCCAAAGGTAATCAAAATGAAATCTGGAATGTATATAGTACATAATGAAAATCTGGTCAATACACCCACACCCGTTTCATTTAGAAACAGGTTAGGGTCCAAAAGATAGTTTATCTCTTTCACTGATTCCTAAATCACATATAACTAAAAATAGCTTAGGCTTGAGCCCCCATATGTTTGTCTTCACAATAGGCATGGCTGTCAGTCTTTCAGAACATTGAAAACAAGAATATTATTTTTCTATTTCCATTAGGCATCTTTTTTTTTTTTTTTTTTTTTTTTTTTTTTGTGGTATGCGGGCCTCCCTCTATTGTGGCCTCTCCCGTTGCGGAGCACAGACTCCGTCCATTAGGCATCTTTAATCAGTGTAGAATTTTGATCAGTTTGATCTACATTGAAAACTATTTGCTGGCACAAACTCTGTCACTTTTCCAAATAATATTTACAATTAAGTAGATGTGTCAGCATCAACCCTATCCTTTTTTATTATAAATTTATATTATTTTTATTTTATTTATTTATTTTTGGCTACTCTGGGTCTTCACTGCTGCACGTGGGCTTTCCCCAGTTGTGGTAAGCAGGGGCTCTTCTTCGTTTCAGTGCGCGGGCTTCTCATTGCAATGGCTTCTCTTGTTGCAGAGCATGGGCTCTAGGCATGTGGGCTTCGGTAGTTGTGGCTCACGGGCTCAGTAGTTGTGGC
Organism: Physeter macrocephalus; assembly: GCF_002837175.3. Lineage (NCBI taxonomy): Eukaryota > Metazoa > Chordata > Mammalia > Artiodactyla > Physeteridae > Physeter > Physeter macrocephalus. The sequence continues at coordinate 74,726,516 of NC_041226.1, forward strand.
TCGTGGGCTTAGTTGCTCCGCGGCATGTAGGATGTTCCTGGACCAGGGCTCAAACCCATGTCCCCTGCATTGGCAGGTGGATTCTTAACCACTGCACAACCAGGGAAGCCCATCACTGTCTTTTTAAAATCTGAATGGTCCTTGAATAAAGTAAAACTATTATTCTTGTAGGAAAAGACAAAACAAAACAAACAAACAAAAAACACCACTTAGTGGCACTTTTACCATCAGTGGTATATGAGATTTCAATGAACTCTGAGCCTTTTCCTAAATTAATATGAAGGAGACAAGCAGCCAGTATCAATGCTATTTTTCTAGCATAGACTAGAAAAAAATATTTTCCACTATATCAACTGCATTTCCTTTCCTTTTTGTTGATTATTAATAATTACAACACTATTCACAATTTACATTATTTCACATTTTATTCTTTAGGATTTCTCACAATATAGATTAATTTCTACTAATATCTAGTAGCTTTTATTATTAATTTGTTTATTGATTTTCATTTTCTGTATGTTCATTTCCAGCATAATCAAATTTCTATGGAGTAATATCACAAAGCTTGGGATACACATTTAGGTGTAAAATAAATAAAAGTTTAATTTAAACACATACACTGATTGGAGAAATTAGATTTACCAGAGAGAATATTCAAGACAATTTCCTGAAACCATAAAACTCTGAGAAGAAAGCCTAGGCAGTATACTATGTGATATGAGTCTTAGCAATATTTTTTTGGATCTGTCTCTTCAGGCAAGGGAAACAAAAACAGAAATCAATGAATTGGACCTAATCAAACCAAAAAGTTTTTGGTTAGAGAAGGAAACCATCAACAAAGTGAAAAGAGAACCTACTGAATGGGTGAAGATATTTGCAAATGATCTCTCTGATAAGGGGCTAATACCAAATATATATAAAGAGCTCATACAACTCAATGTCAAAAAAAAATAAACAATCCAGTTAAGAAATGGGCAGAGGACCTGAATAGACATTTTTCCAAAGAAGACATACAAGTGGCCAATAGGCACATGAAAAGATGCTCAACATCACTATTGATCACCGAAATACAAACCAAAACCTCAGTAAGATAATACCTCACACATGTCAGAATGACTGTAGTCAAATGACAAGAAATAACAAGTGTCAGGGAGGGTGTGCAGAAAAGGGAGCCCTCCTACACTGTGGGTGGGAATGTAAATTGGTGCAACCACTGTGGAAAACAGTATGGAAGTTCCTCAAAAAAAAAAGAAGAATAGAACGACCATATAATCCAGCAATGCCACTCCTGGGTATTTATCCAAAGAAAACAAAAACACTAATTTGAAAAGATCTGTGCACCCCAATGTTCATAGCAGCATTATTTACAATTGCCAAGCAATCTACAGATGAATGGGTAAATAAGATGTGGTATACATGTACAATGGAATATTACCCATCCATAAAAAAGAATGAAATCTTATCATTTGTGACAACATGGATAAACCTGGAAGGTATTACACTTGGTGAAATAAGTCAGAAATACAAATCTTGTATGTTTTCACTTATGTGTGGAATCTAAAAACAAAACAAGTGAACAAATATAACAAAACAGAAACAGACTCACAGATACAGAGAACGAGTGGTTACCAGAGGTGGGGGGAAGGAGCAAAATAGGTGAAGGGGATTAAGAGGTATAAACTACCAGATATAAAATAAATAAGTCATAGGAATGTGACATACAGCACAGAGAATCTACTCACCATTTTATAACTTTTTGTAGTACATAATCTATAAAAATATTGAATCACTATTTTGTACACCCGAAACTAATATAAAAAGTCAACAATACTTCAGTTTTTAAAAGAAGAAAATTTACTTAGAAAACAAGCTTGTACAATGTTTGACATTCTGGTGTAGATTTTGATTATGTCCGTATATCCTTAAATAACAAATTGTGTATACAAAACAAACAAACAAAATGATTTATCTGCTCTTTGCTTTCTCAAACAAATGGCTTAGCTAGCTTTCATTGGTTTGACTGAAGCATTTTCAATTGTATCATAAATTAAAGTCCCAGAATATGTGGAAAAAAATGAAAAGTTCTAAAAAGTTATTTTTCTTTTTTTTGTTGCTCAAAATAGCATTGTAAAATGAAAATTATTTAAATATCTGGGAGAAACGAAACTCCTAAAAATAGAGAGAATATTTTACCTAGAGATTTTTGTACAATAAATCTTGTTTTATATTCCTAGACTTATTAAAAAGCAAATTTGATGAATGTTGTTGAAATTATATGAAAGCTACTAATTGAATAATGTGTTGCTCCTATTTGAGTAATAATAATAATAATAATAATAATGTATAGAAATTTTGACACATTCCTCACATGAGTCCCATTTTTTCAGTGCTACCTATTTAAGCCTATAGCATTTAGTGCTATAAATCACCTCCTACTGGAATAAAATTATCCTGAAAACATTTGCTGATGCATCATTTAAAATGGCATTTTAGTGGATAAGAATGCATTTATAACGAAATATGCATTATATTTGATGTTGAGGAAACAACCTCAAATAGGTCTCATCATATCATGAATATACTGTGTGTGAGACTTCATCACTAACAGACTTTAAGAAATCATAAAGCAAACATACCATCTATTTCAGATAGAAAAGGTCACAGCTGAGCGTTGATCAAATTACTCCCTAGAGATTTACCAGTGATAACTCTTGTCTCTAATGCTTTAATATGGAAAATGAAGTAGGCTTGTCCATCTCTCCCCTCTGTCTTTGCAATGTACGCTTTGCACTTTGCAATCTCGTTCTTAACAGTATCTGTTTTCACTTGGAAAGCTGTCCATTACCGTCCTCTTAAGGACGTGTGGTGAAGCTCCCAGTATCAAAACCTCCTGCTAAAGGGAATATCTTTCCCTTCACAGTATGTTCAGTCCTCTGCCTTTCAGGATATACTCAATTCCCCTCACAGAACAAAATTTTTTTAACTATTTTGTGTTAAACTGAACACAGTTTATGTTTAACATTGATGATAACTAACAAAATAACACAAATTGCAGCTTCTGAAGATAGAGACCACAGTGCAGCCCAGTTATCCCCGGAAACCATCACCATTAGTGAGAGTTATAACATTGTTAGAACATTTGGCAACCACATTCAAGGTTCTCTTTGGGTGATTCATTTACATGCACGTCTTAGTTTATGGACCAGGGACAGATCGCCGGCTTCCTCCCTTTCAGGCCCCTCTTTCTGTATTGTGATAGATCTCTATATAATAACTTGAACACACAGCAACCTGGAATTGCATTTGTATTTCTTAACTCCTTTATAACTAGATGTGCCTTGAGAATGTCCTGGCAATGGCAAAAGTGGAAACCTTTTACTTTAAAAAGAGGAAGGGCAGTGAGAGGTGGGAGGGGGAATGGTGTCCTGCAATACTGAAAAGATTTCACTTTCCCCATTCACTTCTTCCAAAATTTGTTTTTATGTTACTGATCTGAATTTGTTTTGTGGATCATTCCTAATTAAATCTTAATGCGTATGACGTTCTATGTAGGTTTATGCAGGTATATCTTCCGAGTTCACGTTAAATAGGAATTCATATAAGGCTGTTTACTCTTTGTCTAAGTATTTACTATTTATTTATCCTATTAGTTCACTGAGATGATGTTTGCCTTATTAGCAAAGAAATCAAGGATGTTCATCCTGAAGTGTTCCCTCTCCTTCACCTAACCTTCTAAGAACCCTGTGTGCTATGGATTCGAAAATGTGAGCATGGAGGAATGGTTACTCAAGCTTCTGCTCCCAAGTGGACGTGCAGCTGGATCGGAATCAGTCTTACCGTCATTGTGGATCTCTTACCTCTGCCCTTTTGGCCATGATTCCTGGATGGGTTCCATCCTAATTCCTCCAGATTTAAGCCTTCCTTAGAACAGACTTGCTGGGGATTTGAAAATTGACTCTCTGGTCCATGGGTTCCCTGTTCCAGTGGTCACCCCACATCTCCAAGTGGACCAAGCCAATGATGTTGATTGAGTGCCTGATAGTTCAAGGGGTTTGTTTCTTAGAGACCTAGAAGTACAACCCCTTTTGCCTCCTCAGTGGGTCACATCAGAAGTTTAGGAAATTCCATTTTTCAATTCTCAAAACCCTAAGTGTCTATTAAGCTCTTTCAGTAAAAATCGCTCTGGTTTGCTCACCACGCTGGAGGAGGCTGCCTTTATAAATGGAGCCTACATTTCAGAGGGATTAACTCAACAATGACTTTCCTTCTAAAGGCAACTTCCTAGGTGCCTCCAAGGTGCCTAGAAGTAAGGATGGTGAGGTGGCTGGAGCTACTGAGCTATGTTCAGTGTTTCCATGGTGATTTTATGTCTGGTAACTTTTGAAGAAAAATTGGTGAAGCATATTAATCTCTGAGAGGAGAATCATTCTACAAAAACTATATTTTAAATGTGATGTCTCTAGAATCCAATGGAGAAATCATCTTAAAAGTTCCTTTAAAGTAAGGTGGAGGGACTTCCCTGGTGGCGCAGTGGTTAAGAATCTGCCTGCCAATGCGGGGGACACGGGTTCGAGCCCTGGTCCGGGAGGATCCCACATGCCACCGAGCAACTAAGCCCGTGCACCACAACTACTGAGCCTGTGCTCTAGAGCCCGCGAGCCACAACTACTGAGCCTGTGTGCCACAACTACTGAAGCCTGCATGCCCTAGAGCCCATGCTCCACAGCAAGAGAAGCCACCGCAATGAGAGCCCTGCACACTGCAACGAAGAATAGCCCCTGCTTTCCGCAACTAAAGAAAGTCCGCGTGCAGCAACAAAGGCCCAATGCAGCCAAAAATAAATAAATTTTTTAAAAAAGATGATTCTTTAAAAAAAAAAAAATAGGGTGGAGTATATTACACCAGTCTTCCAAGACCAACTCTCCTTACTTAGGTCACTACTCAGTGCAAAGGCCATACTATCCTCTAACAATCTCGTAAGAAATCTCCACCCATCAAAATGGGAAGACACACCCTCTGTTCAAAGGACTTCATCTGCCCCCAGCTCCATCTTGGGCTTCTCCATTTCTCAAGTCTGTGTCCTCCTTGCACAGTGCCTGGTGATTCGCTGGAGGAACTTCAGCCTTCAGTAGGACAGTCAATAATTGACTGATGGACAAACAGCAAGTGTTTTGTTTTTATTTATTTTTTCATAGGGTCGGGGAGGAGCTTGCATCAGGTTGTGGAGCTGCTGCTCCAAATCTCACAGCTTTGTCCAGAGGAAGCTTCCTTTCTTATTCTCCAGGGTGAACCACTGACACCCTTTCTTGTTCAATACGGTTATTGAAACGCGCGGGTGCACACACAAGCACACAGCTCTTTGCCGGGACAAATCTGAAGTCTTCAAGGAAATATAATTTACACCTGTTTAAAGGAGGAAAACTGTTTCTTAAATTCCTGCTTCTCTCTATGGAATGAACATGTCAGATTACCATGCAGAGTAATGTTTTGATTTTTTCATTATGTCCCCCCTTTCCAAGTTATGCCTATTTGGACCTTTCATTCAGATCTCAGAAAGCAACGTTCTGCCAGGACTCAGCTCTGTAAATATCCTCTCTGTTAACTGATATGAGGAGACACTTTCATATATCAACCCTCTTAAGAGCTCCAATTTTTAAACCAAGGCCCTTAATAAATGCCTGGAGGAAGCAACGAGAGGTTCCTGTGTTTATTTGTTTGCTTATTGTTTGGTTTATTTTGGTCTTGTTTTGTTTTGGTTATAAAAAACAAGAATGCCTCACCTCTTTCAGCCTATGGACATTGCCTTCTATAGTGTTCTAAAGTATTCTTTTATTCTATAGTATTCTTGGGGTTTGGGTAGAATCTCTTCTGATAGTAATGTTGTCTTACCTTGATTCACCTTCTCAAACCAATTGTATTGTATTTCCCTCAGGGATCTCTCAAGGAGCCAAGGTTGTTTGTAGACAGCCTATTGAGTTTTCCTGGTTTTACTAGTATAATATTTAACATCACCCCAATCCATTCATAACAATATCCCCAAACAACAATAAATACCTTCTCACTCTTGGTTTTGATATTTTGTAATGTATATATTCTTTTTTTAAATTGAAGTATACTTGATTTACAATGTTGTGTTAGCTTCAGCTGTACAGTAAAGTGATTCAGTTATGCGTACATATATATCTATTTTTTTCAGATTCTTTTCCCATATAGATTATTATGAAATATTGAGTATAGCTCCCTGTGCTATAGAGTAGATCCTTGTTTTTTATCTGTGTATATATACTAGTGTGTATATGTTAATACCAAACTCCTAATTTATCCCTCCCCGCATTTCCCCTTTGGTAACCATATGTTGGTTTTCTATGTCTGTGAGTCTATTTCTGTTTTGTAAAGAAGTTCATTTGTATCATTTTTTTTAGATTCTACATATAAATGATATCATATGATATCTGTCTTTCTTTGTCTGACTCACTTCACTTAGTATGATAATCTCCAGGTCTATCCATGTTGGTAATGCTGCTCAGTATTCTGTAATAACCTAAGTGGGAAAAGAATTTGAAAAAGAATAGATACCTGAATATGTATAACTGAATCACTTGGCTGTACAACTGAAACTAATACAACATTGTTAATCAACTATTCTCCAATATAAAATAAAAATTAAAAAAAATAAAAAATAAAATAACTCTGCAATACTATTATTAAAAAAAAGAGATTATGATCTTCTAGAAGCTAAATTAGTTACTTTAATATCCACAGTAGAATTAGAGTTTGGCGTGAGTGTATATACAGAGTTTCTAAGACAGGAACAACGTGAGATTTATTTGAGGTCATGAAGAGAAATCCTTACTTTATACCACAAGAATACTAATGTTTTTATAGATATGAATTTGTCTTCATATAATTATCTACAAAATTTAGGATAGTTGCTGTGAGTTGTATTGTGTCCCCTTAAAAGGTGCTGCAGTCCTAAGCCCAGTACCTCAGAATGTGAGCTTATTTGGAAATGGGGTCTGCTGATCATCAGTTAAAATGGGGTTATTAAGGAGGGCCTACTGTCTTTAGAAAAAGGGGAAATGTTTTATGAAATATAGTTGACCTACAATATTATGTTAGTGTCAGGTGTACTACAGAGTTATTTGACATTTGAATACAATATGAAATAATCACCACGATAAGTCTAGTAACCATCTGTCCCCATGCAAAGTTAGCACAGTATTATTGCCTATATTCCTTATGCTGTATATTATATCCATGTGGCTTATTCATTTCATAGCTGGAGGTTTGCATTTCTTAATCCAAAAAAAAAGGAAATTTGGACACAAAGACAGACAGCCACACAGAGAGAATGCTATGTGGAGACAGAGGCAAAGATTTGAGTGGTGCATCTACAAGCCAAGAAACTCCAGAGATGGCCGGCACCCACCAGGAACTCAGAGATAGGGCCTGGACCAGATTCCCCTCACAGTCTCAGAAGGACCCAACTCTGCCAACACCTTGAGCTTGAACTTGTGGCTTAGAGATCTGAGACAATAGATTTCTGTTGTTTAAGCCATGCAGCCAGTCTGTGGCACTTTGTTACAGCAGCCCCCAGAAACTAATACAAGAGTTCTGCATTTATTCTTTAAATTTCAACATTGAAAGTTACTTCATTCTGCTGCTGCGTCCTACTAAGTAAATCTTTGATCAAACACTGACACTTCTCAATACAGCTGTTTTGTACAATACGTCTGCATTCCTTTCTTTAATTAATGGATATTGCAAATCTATACTCATGTTTTTCAAAGATTCCACTGTTTTTCAAGTGAATATCGGCTCAAGACAAATTAATGTGGTGTAAAGAAAATAACAAGCAAGCTATTTATACTCTTACAATCTATCAGGTGCTGGTGTTTCAAAATTAGTGCTATTAGTACTATTTCAGTATTATCCTTTGGGAGGATAATAAAGAAAAGATATTTCGTTTCTATATTCTCTCAGTTATTTTTGAGATGATGAGTTTTGTATGTTTTACAAGTTTATTGTACATACAGTAATTTAAAACAATTAAATACAAGATGCAAACATATTCTCCTGATAACCAGGAATTGTGATTTCATTATAACCGTGCATTACTGTGTATTACTATTAAATGATCAAGTCAATGAATATGCTAAATACAAATCGAGGTACAAGCCAGGAAAAATATGCTGAAGAATTATTGTATCAATTAATAATGCACTTATGCATTTTAAAATGCATAGGAATTAGCTAATTAGCTTTTCCCTAAATGCTTGCATTAACATAAGTTAGATGGTTAACGAACCATTTCCAGTGCTTTTGACCTGTACTGTTTTAGTCTTCCAAATACATTTAAGTCTAAAACTAAACTAGGTTTCTAAAGTAACATCAGGAAAGAAAGGGGTTTAAATAGCCTACCAAGTAATATTTTTGAAATCTTTGATCAGACTGGCTCAATATCTCTATGTACCTCCATTTCAAAACTGCATATAACTATCAAGAAGGATAAGATTACATATTAGATACTGTCATTCTTCTGCCCTGTCTGGTGATGAGATCTTATCAGGGTGAAGCTCTTTAATTTCTCTCTCTCTCTCTCTCTCTCTCTTTTATTGTAAGTGGGAAATGCATTACAAGGTCTTCAGGCCACAAGCAATGTTTCATAAAAGAATAAAAAGGAGAAAAACAGTTTCTAGGAATTTTCTTTTTTAGGCCGTTCGAAAGCCACATCTTTTCTTTAAAACCAAACCAAAGTAACCTGACGAATATATGCACAAAGGTATTGAGAAGACAAGAATCATTTGGTTTTTCAGGGTTGCTGCTCTTCAGCTTAAAGGACAACTTTTCAGCATAAATATATTAAATCGGATCATGGGCTGCATGGAAACATATTGTAATCCACTTATCTCACACCATCACATTGTGGAAGTAAATCTGGTGATTTGTTTTAGATTCATTCAGTCATGTTCATTTAGAAGGATGAGAGGACTTGAAAATCAGTCACATAGAAGTGTTGCTGTAAGAAGCCCAGTGATATAATTGTTTAGCTGACAAAGCGTTTTTCATTTTATCTATAAATCCTAGAATCACAGAGAAAGCCAGAAATTTGTACATCAAGCCTGCAAGGCCATGCTTCTAACACCACTTACTTCTTTATGCAAGACTCAACTGGTTTCACTGGAGGGAATTCCATGATTCTGAAAGACATGAAGAAGGGGCTTTTAGGTCAGGTTAAAAAGCTTGGACTTAATCATATGAATTATGAAAAGCCATTAAAAGCATTTAAGCAGAGGAATAACTGGTCAGATATGGAGGTCAGATCTTTCTGGTGGAATCATCAAGGATGGCGTTGAATGAAAGAATATAGCAGGGTATACCGAATGAAATGATTAAAAAGAAACTTTCAAAATTACACCTGTTTACTATAGTTATGGTATTATCATATCCACCTGGATCTGGATTTTTTCAAATTCCATTCACATTCTGGTTTTTTTGAAACTTTCTTTACTCACACTTTCCAAATGTGCTCCACCTCCTCTATTTCTAATTACGTCATACATTTTGTGGGGTTATATAACTAAAAAATACCATTTTTGTCTTGGATTCCATCTTCTCCTCAGTTTCTTGCTTCCAATAAAATGTATGGATTATATTGATTCCATCTCTGCAATACATATACATTTCCAATTCCTCAACTCCACTTCTGTTTTTTTCTTGGGCTATTGTAATAGACTCCAGATGTGTAAAACTCGTCCAAGTGCTTCCAACTCTAATTCATTTCTAACATTGTTGCCAAGACTCATGTTTTTTTCTCTAACTCATACCTTATTATCTATTGCCCTACGTGAAAATCTTTATCATGTCCTAAATGTCCATCTGTCAACAATATTCTTTTCAGTGGATCCAGGTATTATATGCTCTGGTCTGTCGTATCAGACCTCAATCATCCCCAGAGTGTGTTATGGTACCCTTTATATCCCCATGATCTCTTCACACTGTCTCTACTAGCTGACCTGTCCTTTCCTTCCTCCTCTACCTTGTAAAAATTATCCTACATAGGGAAACTCAAAAGTTATTTTTCCTGTGAAGTCTTCTGGTCCTTTCCAGTAAGTAGCAGTCAGAATAATGGCCCCCAAAGATGTCCAAGTACATGCTAATCACCAAATATGTGAATTCATTGGGGTCCATGGTGAAGGAGAATTAAGGTTACGGATGGAATTAATGTTGCCAATCACTTGTCCTTGAGATGGGGAGATTATTGTCCCAGTGGGGCCAAAGTAATCATGGAGGCCCTTTTAATTGGAAAACAGAGGCAGAAGAAGGAAAGTCAAAGAGATGGCAGTGCGAGAAGGTCTGGGCCCAATATTGTTGTCTTTTAAGGTGGAGAAATGGGGCCATAAGAAAAGGAATATGAGAAACCCTTGAAGATGGGAAATGCAAAGAAATGGACTCTCCTCCCAGAGCCTCCAGAAAGAATACAGTCTTGCTAACACTATGATTTTAGCCCAGTAAGATCAATTTCAGAATTGTGACTTCCAAAACCATAAGAAAATACGTTCGATTTGCTGTTGTTGTTAGTCACTACATGTGTGGTGATTTCTTACAGCAGTAATAGTAGCCTGTTACACAGGAAGTTTAACATCTCTCCCTTTAAGGTGAGAAAAATATTCATACAGAAAGTATGCTATATGCCTATCACATTTCTAGGTGCTTTTCTGTGTCCCTTTATTTCATTTTTGCAACACAGTGCAGTGGAGATTATTATTCTCACCTTAAAGATAAGAAAAGTATTGCACAGAATGCTTCGGTACTTTATCATTCTCATAAAATTAGGTGAGACAGTCAGTGATGGAGATGGATGAGAGGTAGAAAATGGGGACCGATCTGGGTTGTTCTGACTCTGAATGTGATACTATTTCCTCCACACTATCCTGTCTCTTGATCATATCACAGATTTTCCATTTATATTCGCTTACTCAACGATCACAACTATGGAAGCTGAGATAAGTTTCGTGACCTGCTCAAGATCACACAGCTGGTTGTTCTGATTCCAAACAAATGGTCTTCCCACTGTGCTCTGTCACATGTACCATGTAGTACTAATATTTATTAAAAAACTGGTTTGGCAGTTTAGCTATGGCACAGCTGCCCCATTTTGGCAGACCTACGCAGGGAAGTACAAAGCACAGATCTGTTTCACATCATCTTTTATGGAAAATGGTTGAAAAAAACACCATCGGCATTAATTCCGCACTTCTCCATCATGAAGCAATAGCTGGACTTTGAAATTTTTTAAAAGCAAGCAAACTAATTTAATGGTTGTCCTATTTTATTCTACTGGCTGTGAAACATTTTAACACAGCTGCTGAAACGTTTCGGCAATATGCAATTGTGTGTCCTTCCTTTGAGCATAATGCGTTACAGATGTATCAGAAGGTCTTATCTGCTTCCTCCAGCAATCACTTTCCAGTCTTCACTCTCACCAACATTTTGAAAAGAGGAACACACCTATAAAATTTGATAATATTTGCATTAAAAAAACAACATAAAAGAGGGATAGCTCTTTCTCCTCTTCCCACTATTTTACCCATAATTTTCTTCTACTCATCGTTCTTGACATTCTTCTGTTCTATGGATTATTCATTAAAATCACATTTATTGAAAAATGACCTCTACTGAATTTAAAAGATTATTTTATTAGCTCTAGTTAGTAAAGAGAGATAATAAGTATTCTTAAAATTAATAGAAAAAAAGAAGGGAGTAAAGTGTTGAAAACTTTGTTGCTTTTGAAGATAGCTAGACTAAAAGAAACCCTTGAGTTTCCAAGAATGAGAGAAAGGAAATTCTATATTTCTGAATGAACTGAAAGTGTTGAGAATGCCCACAGTTGAAAAATGGAAACTTGGAACTGTAAATTCCAACAGGTACATGCTCTCCCTAGCTCACTGCCATTGTCATTAAATTATCCAAGGTCTTAAGCTGTGCCTACCCTTAGGAGTTTTACTGGAAATCTTTCTGCAGATTATATGTGTGTGTGTGTGTGTGTGTGTGTGTGTGTGTGTGTGTGTGTGTACACATAAGGCTTCATGAGGCAGCCATGTACATGAAGCACAAATATGCATTAGACAGCTTGAGTATCCAGCAGAAGTTTTGTGATGATCTCTCAAGACGAGAGAAAATGGAACTGTGCAGAAACAGAACTGGATGGCATATCACTAAACCCAACTCAGATTTATTCTGAGCCCTTATAGAGACGTGGTCAGCCCCACTGTCTAAAGATACTGTTCACTTGAGATTATTAGTGGAACTTTGAGAAAAACGGAGCTATTTAAAGGATCAGGTTCATGTGTGTATTAAATTGGGGTAACAAAGAATATTTTCTCCCTCTTCTTCTTCCTCAAAATAAATAAATAAAAATAAACCAAAAATTCAGGTGACATTGGGATTCATAAAATTTTGGAAAGAATCATTCTTCTCATTTCTACACAAAGCACAGCACCAGTAACCCACTCTGAGACTGAAAAATGTTTCCAGGGAACCAGTACCTCAGTTTGGACCTTGTCACGTTTCTAGGAGACCCTGAGCCCAGCAGCCATGCGCCCCGTCAGGTTTTTCTCTGAAATAAAGAGAGCAGGAGGGTAGAGGAGGTGTCTGTGCCTTACACACATGTTTGGGACGGCAGGTGAGAAAGCTCTCATTCCTGGCTGGAGAGTGAAACCTGAAGCGAGAGTAAAAGCTCAAATGGAGTCAAAACAGCTCTTAGTGGACTCAGTCTTGGGAACGCTACCAAAATATTCTAAAATGCTATTCAATTCAGTTCTAAAACAATTCAAACACTTTTACTTTTTCTACAAATAAAGGGATTATCAGTTGTCTCATTCCTAAATAACAAAGAATAAATGGGAAACAAACTGGTTATACACTTCAGTTTGTTGTAATCTATTTGGATCTCCATAAATAAGACACAAGGAAAAGACCCCGGGTATTGTCTTTCAATAAGACGCCATAAGATCCATACTGGGGAGTTACCTTCTGTAGTGATGGAGAGCGTGAATAGAGAATTTGCTGTATAACAGGACATGTCTACATTTGTTTCACATGTTAAGTCTTCTTATCCTCTTCAAGGTAAATGCCATTATTCACTTCAATTTTTCCATAGGAAAAAAATGAGATAATGAGAAACAAAATAACTTGTACAAAGCCCAACGTTTGGTAAGTTGTAAAGCTGGGATTTTTAACTCAACCAGCCTGGCCCATAAAATTCTTTATTTTGCCTTGTTTTGCTGCTTCTAAAGGCCTTTAGCCGATGCAGTAATTAGACTTTAATGTTCTTTATGAATGTTTACATATACATTGTAACTAAACTTAATACCAAGCCTGACAATATTTGTAAACTATTTTTAAACATGTAGATTCAAAAGAAACAGAAAACGGTATAACAAATCCCATGTTGCTTCCAGCCAACTTCAATAATTATGGAATTATGGCCAATATTGTTTCAGCTCTACCCACTTTCCACCCCTAATTATTTGGAAACAATTCTCAGTTATCCGATCATATTTGAAGACATAGTTAGTGGGAAGTTTCTACAGAGATCCAGGTGTGAATTATCTGGAAGTAAGAATAGGGGTTGGCATATGTGTGAAGAACAAAAGAGAGAGGAGTGGGGTTTCAGGTAGGATTTGGAAGGTTGTAGATCAGAGGGCGTCTGGCAAAGCTGAACATGACTGTGGCCAAGGGGGACTGCCTGAGATTCCAAGGCTGAAGCAGCCGGAAGGGACGACGTACAGGCAAGTGGCTCAGTTATGACAAAAGAAAGCTTAAAGGTCCACCAACAAATAAAAAAAGAGTGAGCATTCAGCAAAAGATTTGGGTTAACAAGGCCAGTGAGCCTCATCTCTCATAAGTGTGATCTTCTTACCCACTGATGGTTTTCCCCCCGTGGATCTTCAGGTTAGCAAAGAGCATCACGAGATGACTGGGCTGAACTGTGACTAAGCTTCAGAAACGAAAGCTGCCTGATGTCGAGAAGCATAATGAGATATGTGGACACCTTGCTGGGCTTGTCATTTTTGCTTAATGCCCCTTGCACTGGCAGAAAGAAAGGTGGTAATCGTTCTCTCTAAAATTCTTTCTGACTTAAAACAAAATGAACTTTAGTGCAAGGAAAGGTTTCACCTTTTACTGTTTCTGACACAAATTTGAGTGTTATACAGCAGGAAGTGTTTGACACTGTAATTTAAAATGACAAAGGCAAGTGAGCTGTGAGATCTGCCTGAATGTGATATTCCCCTTGGACTTCACCATCCCAGCATCATCCTCTGAAGCTGTCACATTGTGTGAGGTGCTAAATGGAGATTAAGGTGGGGCAAACATATTTTCACAGCAGGTTAAGTACATAGAGTTCTGGGAATAGAGACCATGCTTAAAGTAAACCTTGGAAATCTATCTATTGATCTATCTATCCAGGCATCTATGGTTCCTGGTTTACTGTGTGTATCTAGACACCTGGATGGAGAAAGCTGGCTTAGATTTAGCTACTTTTAAGCAGAAAGGATAAATAATATGTATTATTTTGAGAATTTGGGTTTGAAATATGGGCATTGTTCTTAAGGGTGGAACATACTTTCTAAATGAATGGCGACATAACCATTTTCCATACGAAAGAAATAAACAATGAAAACTATCAAAAATTAGTATTTAAAAAATTAAACACTTCAACTAAAAAGGGGATTAAAAAATGAAATGATAAGGATATTAAAACATGCTAATACAATGTGGATAATTATATAGCAATGTATTAATAATTGTCACTATTGTACATTGACAGGAAACTACCATATTTAGTTTGGTAGAAATAGAAGTCTATTCTATTCTATTCTAGAATTCTATTGTATTCTAGGATTCTATTCTATTCTATTCTAGAATGGAATTATTGTTTTAAATTTAATACTTATTTTGAAAAGGGAAAGGAGGAAAACCGACATAAGGATTCAATCTAACTAAGGAAAATATTTCTGTGAAATGCTTTAGCGAACTGATGCTTCATATTCAAATCCTAAATATAAAACTTTTATTTCTTTCAGGAAAAGGAATCATAATAAAATAAGACACAGATTTAAAAACCATTGGAGGAAGAATCTGAGCAAAATCCAGTTTATGATTAATTGATGATGATGATGATGACGATGTTGATAGTGGAGCAGTGATGCTGGAAGCTTCCTGAATTTGGAAGGTGTACACAATTCACCACTTGTGGAAAAAAAAGTATTTTCTTATAGCTGTTTTTAAACTCCAGATCTTGTGGTTCATTTAATGATTAACCAATTAATTGAATTATGTAACTAATAAATATTAGTGGATCAAATGTATTTTACTGGTTAAAACATTAAGCTGATACTTAGGACTACCTAATCGTATTAACATTCTTGGAGAAAATATTATATTGCTGAACTGAACACTATAAAAACATGGCACAGTGGGAATAAATCATCTCATACTGTTCACAGAAGACTGGATTCATTATCCATGCTAAGAATACAAGGGAAAATGTCTTTGAAATGTAAGCTACACATTGGTTTGTTTTTAGTTGTGATCTCACATGGGTTACTATGTGATCTTTGGGAATTTCAGTGATGCAAAATGTTCTACTTGCTTTTGAAAGGCACTGCTGGGGCCAAGATAAATGAATTTTCTTATAAATACCTAGGGGGCTCTGAAACTTATGTTAACAAGCGGAAATGCATTATTAACGGCTATATAGCTGGCCAAGCTTAAAGAAGTTGCTACTAATTGGAGAATTAAATGTGCATTGGGTTGAATGACTCTTGGTAAAAAAAAAAAAAAATTGTTCTAATTTAATAATCGGATATTGTGTAATAAAGCACATTAACATCAAGATACAAATTTATCATAATCTTCTAAAACATGTCTAGTGTTTAGGTTACAGAGAGCAAAATAAAGAGAAAATAAATAATTAGTTTACTGGTAATTTTATTATTGTTGTTTCATTTTATGTGTTTTGCTAGTTTCCATGTGAAAATAATCTAGAATTTGTGCACTGTTGAAAACTTTTTGATGGCAGGACTCTCGTGCCATAAAATATTTTTATCAAAATTCTTTTATCCTTTTCATTCATATTACAAATCAATGATAAGCAGACAAGAGACAACACTCATCTATTGACTGATGGTGATTTGCAATCTGGTTGTTTCTAAATCTGCTCTTACATGTGTTATGAAATAGCATGATCTGTGAAGTTATGAAGCATAAGTAACAAAGGAACAAATTCAAGTCATTTTGATGTTCACTTTTTTTTAAAAAAATGGGGAGTTTTAATTTGGAGCTTGTCAACAACTTGAGCAGTGATGAAATCTGTCTTCTCCATACTTGGAAGTCTTTTGACTAGCCAGAAAAGATGGTCACAATTTGAGAGTTTCTCCTCAAAGCTCCCAATTGTACCCTTTCTTCCCTTCATTCTCTCTTATTTATTTAACACGCATTCTTAAGAAGAAGAAGGAATAAATAAGACTTCCAACATGGATGAAATAAAAGTGTGTGCATGTTTCGACAGAACAAAGTTCTTCTGGGTCTGCATTTAGTATAAGGCTGATCCACGTCAAAGTCAATTCAAATAATCCTATTATTGAAATCGCCAGAGAGACATAATTATATCATTGTCCTATGGTCTGAATCCTAAGGCCAATTTCATAGTGAGACTCTATTGAAATAGGAAATCAGATGTAAAATTCACCTTTTCAAGAACAATTTCATTATTCTGTAGGCAGAGAAAAAGTTTTTTTGCTAATATAGCATCTTACCTCAATTAGTAAAAATGACCTTTTTAAATCATAATGGATATTTCTAATATGAATACTTTATTGAATCAAGGGATAAATGAAAAACTGTAAATCCCATATCATTTTTGTACATCTAGTCTAAAAGATAATATGACTAGTTCAATAAAACATGTTTTAGTATTGAAAAAATATTTTTCTTTCTCTTTGATTGTAACACTGCTGGAAGAGCAACTTTTTTTTATGAGAGACAGAGAGGCTGGTATTATTAAGCTATTTTGGTAATAGCCATGAGGTTATGTCAGGCCTTCTTGGTGAGGGATTTACATCTGTAGCATGGGTATGATCTTAGCATATCTCCCAGTTCTCTGAAGAAGATCCAGGTAATTCTACAGCTAGACCCAACCCAAAGAAAACATGACATTTTAAAGCTGTTGTCCTATCACACAATCATGAACATTATGTAGGAAAAATTATTTTATGAAAGCAGTGCTTGCCCCAATGCCTGATTTTTAAAGTATACTTTTGTAATATCTAAAACCACTTTCCCTAGTAGTTTGGCCTTTATTGTGGCATTTCTTGTCGTGTGTTGATTGTATTTGATTTCAAACACATGCAGTAGGTCAAGCAATAAGCAGGTGTGAGGAATCAGACACACGGAACTGCTTGCAACAGGACAATCTCTGTTTTAAGTTAGGAAAGACACCTTCTCAGAAGTGGTGCCTAGATAACCACGTCTTCCCTTGTGACGCCTACTCTTTTATATTAACCTTACAGTGGCCTGGCTTATGACCAAGCTGGCTCAGACGCTGCTCAAAGGCTAAGATAGCTTCTTCTGTTGCCCTTGGATCTACCTGTTCTAGAAGCACTAGAGGTCTGAGAGAGACAGGAGTAGAGGGCACTGGGTGGGGGTGGGTGCCCAAGGCATCTCTCCTTCTCCTTTCCTGCCATACACCTGACTTCACTGCCAGAAGAGGCAAGAGAGAGCAAGTCTGTTCTTATGTTTCATGTCTAAATAATTCACTGCCTTCAAGGAGATCTCAGGACCTTCAAAATTGAGAAGTGTTACTCCTTCTTATTTATTTTCACCAAGAACAGAATAAAATTACCCACTAGATAATGGATTCATATTGGTTTTACTTAATATCATATGCAGGTTCCCTAACTATAAATTTGATTCATAGAGACACTGAAACATGGGAGCAATAAACATAAAGCTCTTGGGGAAGTGGTGTCAATATCACTTCTTAATTTCTCTTCATTCAACACACGAGATCCTCTTTTCACTATGGTCCGTTGAGGTAATTTTCCTACAGTAGAGCCATATAAACACATATTGTGTTTATAATTTACACAGTAAACATATTTAGTATTAGTCTTGATAATCCCTCTAAGAAGGGAAAATGTTCAAACTCTATGTACAACCTCTTAAAACAATTTTTGTCACTGATGTTTTCCTCCAAGGATGGGCAGATCAGTGTTTCTTTGAATAAACATCTGATTTAATATTGACTTGCCTTTATGGTTCACATGGCCCCCGAACACCTATCTTTATTTTTTTTAACTTTTTATTTTATATTGGAGTATAGTTGATTAACAATGTTTTGTTAGTTTCAGGTGTACAACAAAGTGATTCAGTTATACAATCCCACTCCTGGGTATATACCCAGAGAAAAACAAGGTCTGAATGGATACATGCACCCCAGTGTTCAATGCAGCACTGTTTACAATAGCCAAGAAATGGAAGCAACCTAAATGCCCATTGACAGAAGGGTGGATAAAGAAGATGTGGTACAGACACACAATGGAATATTACTCAGCCATAAAAAAGAATGAAATAATGCCATTTGCAGCAACATGGATGGACCTAAAGATTGTCATACTGAGTGAGGTAAGTCAGACAGAGGAAGAGAAATATTGTATGATATTGCTTATACGCAGAATCTTAAAAAAATGATACAAGTGAAATTACTTACAAAACAGAAGCAGTCTCACAGACTTAGGGAACAAAATCCCTGTCTTTAAAAGCAGAAGCCCAGTGGCTCTGTCAGCTGGTCACTGAGGAGAGGCCGAGGTAGCTTGGGGTGATGGAGGACATGCTGAGCCATGCCTCCCATCTCAAGGTGACCCATGGGCATAACCACATGTAGGGAAATGTTTCACTCAATGCGCCAAAGTGTTTAAATTGTTATTTCTTTCTCTTTCTCCCTTGTTCTTTCATTTGCCTTCAACCTTACTCCCATTCTAACTCCCTCTCTTCTTCTAAGAGCATGGAATTAATTTAAATATTTATGTAGTGTAATATTAGCCTTTCTTTTTTTTTTAACATCTTTATTAGTGTATAACTGTTTTACAATGGTGTGTTAGTTTCTGCTTTACAACAAAGTGAATCAGTTATACATATACATACGTTCCCATATCTCTTCCCTCTTGCATCTCCCTCCCTCCCAAATGTAATCAAGAAAGACAAATTTGGTAGTGCATATATGTCCCTGCCACTCTCTCACTTCGTCACAGCTTACCCTTCCCCCTCCCCATGTCCTCAAGTCCATGCTCTAGTAGGTCTGTGTTTTATTCCTGTCCTACCACTAATCTCTTCATGACATTTTTTTTTCTTAGATTCCATATATATGTGTTAGCATACGGTATTTGTTTTTCTCCTTCTGACTTACTTCACTCTGTATGACAGACTCCAGGTCTATCCACCTCATTACAAATAACTCAGTTTCATTTCTTTTTATGGCTGAGTAATATTCCATTGTATATATGTGCCACATCTTCTTTATCCATTCATCTGTTGATGGACACTTAGGTTGCTTCCATGTCCTGGCTATTGTAAATAGAGCTGCAATGAACATTTTGGTACATGGCTCTTTTTGAATTATGGTTTTCTCAGGGTATATAGCCTTTCCATATTTGAACATCAATCATAATTCCTCTTTCCTGAGTACTATCCACCTATTAAGTGATAAATCACAAATAATTTCTAAATCACAAGGTTTAGATGTATGATTGTGATAGTTTTCATGTATTATTTAATTTATTGTAATAATCCCATAAACAAGATATAATTAGACCATTTTCCAGGTAAGGAAACAGAGAATATAAATTTTCAGAGTCCTTCAGTGGAACAATTAATATTTATATTTGGTTTGGCTAAAACACATACATGCTTTTGTTTCGTTTTGCTTTGTTTTTTTAAAAAAGTGTTAATCATGCATTATCGATAAACTAATTCAATAGTAACAATGATATACTTTTTTAGAAAATACCTAAGTTCTATGGGCCAGATATGTTTGATGTTAGCTATATGGTCATAAAATAAATGAATCTCTGTCTTCCTATGATTTAAATTCTCCTGGTGGTGACAAATAATAAACAAATGAGTCAAATGATAGTAAGCCAGATTATATAAGTGCTATAAAAAACTAAAAGAGGGGAGACTGGTACTAAATGCTGGTGCCTGTGATGTGTTATTAAGGTGAAAAGATGGAAAATGAGTGAACACAAAGCAGTGAGGGCGGAGCCATCTTTGGAAAGACTGTTTCCTGTAGAGCAGTGGCCACTACACATGGCCCGAGAGGCTTGTGGTGTTTGGGGAACAGCGTGAAGAGACAGTGGATGGAAAATTATGCTCAAGGGAGAGAGTGGCAGGACATGGGCTCAGAAGGAACAATGGCACAACTTTTGCTTTTATGCTGAGTGAGCAGTGAGGCTATTAGAAGCCTATGAGAAGAAGAGTGTTAGCCTTTCCATTTTGAAAGAATAACTCTTTCTTTCTGTTGAAAATTGACTATTGGGAACTTAGGGTGAAACTAGGGGAAAAAAATGGAATGCTAATAACACAGGCAAGACATGGTGGTTTCCTGGACCAAAGCAAAATTGAAGGGCCGATGAAACAGGGAAGATCACTAAGATACTAAGGGGA
This sequence comes from Physeter macrocephalus, assembly GCF_002837175.3. Taxonomy (NCBI): domain Eukaryota; kingdom Metazoa; phylum Chordata; class Mammalia; order Artiodactyla; family Physeteridae; genus Physeter; species Physeter macrocephalus. The sequence continues at coordinate 74,747,243 of NC_041226.1, forward strand.
AGATATTGGAAGTGTTGTCTCTGTGATTAAAAAAAAAAAATTTTTATTGTGTTAAAATTCACATACTATAAAACATACTATTTTAACCATATTTAACTGTACAGTTCAGTGACACTAAGCACATTCACATTACTGTGCAACTCTCACCATCATCCATCTCCCAAGTTTTTCACCTTCCTAAACTGAAACTCTGTCCCCACTCAACACTAACTCCCCATTCCCCTTCCCCACCCCCCAACCTCCCCCTGCCCCTGGCATCTACCAATGTATTTTCTGACTCTATGGATTTGACTATTCCAAGTACCTCATATTTTTGCAAATGAAGCAGCTGACAAGGGATTAATCTCCAAAATATACAAACAGCTCATGTAGCTCAATATCAAAAAAAGAAACAACCCAATCAAAAAATGGGTGGAAGACCTAAATAGACTTTTCTCCAAAGAAGACATACAGATGGCCAAAGGCACACGAAAAGATGCTCAACATCACTAATCATTAGAGAAATGCAAATCAAAACTACAATGAGGTACCATCTCACATCAGTCAGAATGGCTATCATCAAAACATCTACAAACAATAAATGCTGGAGAGGGTGTGGAGAAAAGGGAGCCCTCTTGCACTGTTGGTGGGAATGTAAATTGTGCAGCCACTAAGGAGAACAGTATGCAGGTTCCTTAAAAAACTAAAAATAGAACTACCATATGACCCTGCAATCCCACGCCTGAGCATATACCCAGAGAAAGCCATAATTCAAGAAGACACATGCACCCCAATGTTCATTGCAGCACTATTTACAATGGCCAGGACATGGAAGTAACCTAAATGTCCATGATATTCTTTGAATTTTTGAATCATCCTGAATTATGGCAGGAATGATAATGTGGAATGAGATAGTCATCGGGTAACAAATTTTGAAGGTATGAGGGAAAGTGGACCGGAGGACCATAGATAATTATAACAAGATAAGAAATAGTGAACAGTCTGATGGCATGAGGTCATGTTGGAAGCTCCTAGAGAAGAATGTGGAACTATTTGCTCTCTTTTTTCTCTCATATTTTCAGTTCTGTGACAGGAGGTTCTCAGACCCCTATAGGTCCTACATCTCTATTACTATAGTACAAGGACTTTTCTGTCCAGATGAACAGTTCTTATACCATGATTTTCCTTTTGCCTGAACTTTACTTTCCACTCACTTTTCTTTCTTCTTGGCAAAAGTTCTACCCCTTAGCCTTTCTATTTCCTGCAATTTCACTCTCTTTGGTTTATACTAAAGAGGTATATATCTCTCCCAGTAATGTCTTTCTTGTGGTATTTACTTCCTTCTGGGCTCCTTTCTCCCCAGTATATTATACTTGTTTTCATTGTAGCCAGCATGCCCTTTCCCTCTGCACAAACCCTGTTTTCTGCAAAGAAGACTGGCCCTCGCTTTCTTAATTATTTGTTTGGGTAATAATAAATCAGAGAATGCCAATTTGGCAGCAATTTCTGCTGATGGATTGAGAAGTAAATATGAATTTAGTTTTCTTTAGCCATTTTCTTCCAAAACCTTGTCCTCCTTAAAAGTCTGCAATAGCTCTATTTGTGTTACAAATCCAGGTCAATTGCAGTTTCTTGAAATTCATGGCAGGTGGCCTGAATCATCTTCTTTTCCTTATATTTTCCTTTATCTTGCCTTATCCCAATATTCTGCAAAAGGATATATCATAAACATTTACATTTTCATTCAAAATGGAACTTAAGAATTTAAATCATCTGGGGTCCATTTACTTTATGGAAAAATACCATAAATCTTGTTTTATGAAAAAGTGAAGAGTAACCAGGGGACTCTTATTTCCTAACTTGCTTTGTGTTTTGGGGCAAATTTCTCCACATCTCTAGGACTTGGTTTCTGCATGTCTAAAATGTGGTGATGCTGGCAGAACACGTCTCCTGTTCCCAAGGTTACATGGGAGATAGAGGGCTGCTGATCACCTGTCTGACAACAAAATGCAATAACATACTAAGTCCATCTCACCATGTATGAACTAGGTCTTGTCTCGAAAGACAGAGAGCGGCTTAACTGAATGGACAACGTTTGTCCAGTGGATCTCCTTGGCCAGCGTGGTGATATTAGCACCAAGCTTCCCACTTCCATCTTCCCATATTCCGACAGACAGAGTATCCTCCATCTCTAACTTTCCTCTAATTTTTGCTCCATTCTACAAATCCTACACTCTCCCCAAGGCAGGGTATACCCCTGTGCGTGAACTCTCTCTAAACTTTTAGCCATTGATGATGCTCTCTTGATGCTCTGATCTCTCCACAGATAGGTTTCTAAATTCTAAATTCAGGGTGCAAGCAGAACATGCTTCTCTGGCCCCAGATTCAAGTCATGTTCACCAATGTTCTTGGTACCAGGAGGCCTTGTACTGGGGCAGAGCTTTAGCTCCATATCTGGCCATTAGGAAAGCTGATGCTGTTGTGACAATTTAATCTGTGAGAATAAAGCCTGAAGTAGATAGATCGGTTCATAGACTGCACTATTCCAGTCAGGATGTATATCTGGCTTGGTCCAGGGAGGTTTTTGATCTGTGTGGCTTGGAAGTTTACATTATAGACCAAATCAAGGATCACTAGCTTTCCTGCCAAATGTTTTGTGATTGTTTTTAAAATGCTTAAAAATGTTTAAACAGTTTTAAGTTTACAGAAAACTTCTGAAGATAGTACCAAGTATCCATACGTCCTCTACCCAGTTTTCCCTATTAACGTCTGACAACAGTATGGTTCATTTGTTAACAAGTACTGAACCAACTGATACATTTTTATTGACTAACATCTACAACTTAGTCAGACTTTCTTAGTTATTGCCTAATGTTGTGCTTTCTGCTCCAGGATACCACAGCATATTTATTAGTCATGGTTCTTCCTGTGTCTTTGGTGTCTAAGAGATTCTCAGACTTTCTTAGTGTTTTGGTGATCCTGACAGTTTTGAGGGGTACTAGTCAGGTAGAATGTCCCTCAAATGGGATTTGCCAAATGTATTCCTTATGATTAAAATGTGGTTATGTGTTTTGGGTAGGAAGACCACAGAGGTAAAATGTCATTCTCATCATATCACATCCAGAGTATGTGCTATTAACCTGAATTATTACTGGAGATGCTAATCATGATCACCTGGCTGATAGGTTTCTCCACTATGAAGTCACTATTTTTCCTGTTTTCATACTATACTCTTAGGAGAGAAGGTGCTATGTGCAGCCCATACTTAAGGAGGGAGGCTTTATGGTTCACCTCCTTGAGCATGGAGTATCTACACACATTATTTGGAATTCCTCTGCACAGGAGATTTGTCTTCCCTCCCCATTTATTTATATATGCAATCATTTATTTATAACTGTATGTTCTCTTGGGTATTTATTGTATACTTTGGGTTATAATAAAATATTACTTTGCTGTTACTCAAAACGTTCTTTATCTCATTAAGACTTCTTTCATTTGGCTTCTGTGTTCCTTTGACATACGACATACTTTTTTTTTTTAATGCTTTCTTACTTTTTGTCACTCTAAGACCCTTCAGGTTTATCTTATGTATCTCCTGTCCCAGTTCTAGAATCAGCCATTTCATGAAGCAGCCCAGGTACCTTGTATTGGAGAATGATGCTAGAACACAAGACCTAAACCCTAGGTGTGCTCCTTTCTACTTAGGTGCTTTTGTTCCTAGATACTAAATAAAGGCAAAATAAAATATTTCCTATATTTCTTGTTCTTAATTGATCTCATAGACAACACTTTGTTGAAAGTAATAGTAAAAATATGTAAGGTGGTTGTACCATATGGATAAATGAAATGAATAACAGGAGTATTAAAAGAAACAGAAGGCAGAAATTTGGAACACTATATTATAAGTTACATGCACTACCCCTGAGGCAGTATAGTGTTAGATGAAAGTAGATCTCGATTACTTATAAATGTGTATTGAAAACTCAAGGGCAACAATAACAAAAAATTAAGGGCATATAATTCATATGTTAAGAAAGGATAGGGGCTTCCCTGGTGGCGCAGTGGTTGCGCGTCCGCCTGCCGATGCAGGGGAACCGGGTTCGCGCCCGGGTCCGGGAGGATCCCACATGCCGCGGAGCGGCTGGGCCCGTGAGCCATGGCCGCTGAGCCTGCGCGTCCGGAGCCTGTGCTCCGCAACGGGAGAGGCCGCAGAAAAAAAAAAAAAAAAAAAAAAGAAAGGATACAACTGAAATAATAACAAACTGCTCAATTAAACCTGAGAAGACAGAGAGTAAGAAAAACAAAAAAGAACAAGCACAACAAATATAAAACAGTTACAAACAAGGTACAGTTGAACTCAACTGTATCCATAATCACTTTAAATGTCAGTACTCTAACCACAATCTTTAAAAGACAGAAATGGTCAAAATAGGTAAAAACAAAAAAAAGGCCCAGCTATGCCCCTATAAAAAAGGAAGAGGAAGATACTAATGCATGACTATGGAGTGATTTCTAGAGTAAACTGTTAAATGGAGTAAAATAAAACAGAGAGTATAATATGTTGCCTTTTATTTAAGAAAGACAGGGGTTTAAATATATATAGTTATAGATATAAATATAGATATAGATAGATATAGATAGATATCTGAAAAATAAACATAGAAAGGATAAACCAGAAAGTAAAATGATTGGTTACATACTGGGGGTATGGGGTGGAGGAGGAGTGTGGAAATTGGATGGAACGAACGCTAAAATAAAAGAATGAGAGTTTGAAACTTCATTTTCCAATTTCTCATTGAGAAACAGCATATTTGCATAATCTCCAAAATATCTTCCCCCAAATATGCACAAACTACAAAAGAGAGAAAAGAGAAAACAGTAAATTTACAGTGGAGAAACCCAGCAGACACTACTTTTTCAAGTGATCAAAATGGGAAAGCTAAAATGTTCCAGAATTTTAAGTTGTTTTTTAAAGTTCTATTCTCAGTCTGTGATAGCTGATTGTTTCTGAGATATTGAAGACAGACAGAATAATGTATCTAGCAACTAGAGGGATCTGAATTGGGACCCTAGGCATGCCACTCAGGAGCTCTGTGACACTAGAGAAATTGCATCATCTCTAAGAGCCTTGGTGTAGTTATCTTAAGCCTGAAGTAGTGAGATCAAGCTCAAAGGGTCCTTACTAACATTAAATAAGACAATATAAGAGCTCTTGTTTTCTTGTGTAATCTTGACAGCATTACGAGTGTTTACTAGATGCCAGTGTGGTCAGTACTTTACATATACTTAGTCATTTCATTCTCATAATCATTCTCTGAGCCAGCTACTGTCATTGGTACCTGCATTTAACAGACAATGATATTGAAGTTCAGAGAATTTAAATGACTTGCCTTAGTTACAGAACAACCTTGGGGGTGGGGGCGCAGTGGGTGAAGACAAAGAAAGATTCCACCCCCTGGCACAGAGTCTGCGCTCTGAATTACCGTGAGGCTAGAGCATAATACGTGCTCAATAAACACTTACAGTTTGAAGCAGTGTAGAGTAATGATTAAGAGCATGAGTTTCTGGAGATAGAATGGCTGGGTTTGCACCCAGGTTCCGCCACTCATTTGTGACACTGGCATGTTACTTAACTGTTCTGGGCTTAGTTTATTTATCCAAAAGAGCAGTATGAAGAATAGTACCAACTAAACAGGGCTGCTATAGAATTAAATGAGTTAAAAGTGTATCGAGAAACGCTTAGAACTTGCCTTCCTGATTCTGTTACCAATAATACAATGTACATTTAATTATTGCCTGAGATAATCATCAGTCTTACTCGGCAAATATTTCTGATTTGAAGCCTTCCGGGTACATTTTGGGGCTCTACGTTCTGGACCCCTTGGTGGGGACCTCATGACTAATTCTGGTCGAGGAGCCGCAGGCCAAGCATTGGTCTGTAGTATTTAGTTGCCCGTGAAATACCTTTTTTTCTGTCGTCTACTTACCAACTGCCTCAACTTAGGCACAATTTAGCCTAGACTGAATGATATATTTAACAAAACAGGGGAAAAAATAAACCTCACCATAAGAAAGCAACACTTCTAAAAGTTGTTTTCAGCATACAAGAGAGTAGCTAGCTACAAGCTACACATTATGCTTGAAAGGACCACAATCATTTACATTACAATTGCCCATTTGAAAAACATAAATGTGTAGCTGTATGAGTTTGGGGACAAATATGTAAACTAAGCTTTCCCACAGTTTTCATTGAATTTCAAGGAGTATAAACAGTGTAGAGTAATGCAAGAATTCAGAGAATCAGGAAGCCAAGGTGTGTAAACATAACTTGGAAAACATAACTGAACCCCTGACAATCGGCTCTGTGACTCTTAGAGTAGGAATCTTATGTGGTGGTTGATCTTTTCTCTCCTCTTTACTTTCTATCTGCATGAAGTCGCTGACACTGGGAAGTCCAGATGCAGGTTGAAATTCACAAATGTAAAACTGTAACATTAATAAAGTATACATTTATATTTTACCCATAGCACATTGTTTGAATTTAGAATACAGTCGCAAATACAGATGCTTAACATATAACTTCCCTTATACTGAACACACACACACACACACACACACACACACACACACACACAGACATTGATCTTCAGTTCATATGATTGTAGAGTAATATAGAAAAGTGGTTTTGTTCCAAAATCACCTTAAGTTACTCTATACTCACCCCAGAGTTGCTTTCTATTAGAATGCTCTGTATGTTTTCCCGGGTCAGCTTGATAATATTTTTAATGAGTGTGGTGAAATACTGACCTCTGTTAATTGGGGCTATGGCCACAGCTGTAAGAAATTATATATGAACACCTATGTGTGTCCTATCAGGTCAGTTACGTGAAACAAAATCAAAGCTACTTTGCCACAGGTATATAAAAGACATATAAAAACCATATACCAGTAAGGGATTAGGGGTCTGTAAATGAAGAATCTGACTTTTTTCAATGTGAAACATAAATCTTATTTACTTTTTTAGTACATCATAGGAGTTTTGAGAGCTCTTTCTCATTCCAACCTAAATCTTTCTTAGTATTCTAAGACATTCTAGAATACAAAAATTCTACCTGAGTGATTCTTGAATTCCCTTGGTTAATAGAAGGTGATAGCGCCTGACTTTAGGTCCGAAAACTTCAATCCTCCTTCTAGATCTACCATTAATTAGCTGAATGTCCACGAGTTTATTAAAACCTCTTAGGACTTCAGTCTCTTCCTTTATAAAATGAGGGTTTGGATAAAATCATTGCTAAGGGCGCATCAAGCTCTGATGCAGTTAAACATCACTCCAGGTTCTCCAGTTTGATTTATAAATGTCTATACTCTGGGCTATGTTGGTTTCTTTTCACAATCGGTCTTCTCTTTCCACCAGATGTACATTTGATTCAATGTACTCTTGATCAGAGTTTGGGGATTAAAAAGTGATTTTCAGAAGGTATTTTGCCAAGCCTAACTGAGGGAGATAATCTTCTTAGCAACATACTTAGTGACCTGATCAGCAAAGACTGGGATCCTGTGGCTCATACAAAAGGACCACCTCCCAGCACAGACTTGAGTCAGCAATTCAGAAGGGGATGAGAAGCCCCGAGGGGTGCAGAAGAGGAAACCGAGTGCGTCTATGACTGTTCTTGTTATCACATGCTCCCTAAGGAGGATCAGAAGCTGGTATCAGAAACACACAATAAATCCTTTATTATTTCTTGTGCATCGTCCTAGTTTTCAGTTTGATTATGTCTTAGAACGTATATAATTTAATTTAGAGTGTGGTCTTAGTTATCCTCAATTAATCATTGTATTCTCCTTTCCGGTTGCTCATTTATCATGTCTAATATCTGCTCTCTGGTTCCCGCCATCACCAGAATTGAGTTCTCCATCAAATCTTGCTCAAACTATAAAGAGTTTATCCTAATTGTCCTTCTTCACTTTTAGCTCTTCTTCCATGGCGTTGACATTCACAACGCTAAAATGCAACACACATCAAGTTATTTTCCTGAGTAAAACATCAACTTTTTTTTTTTCACTTAAAATTCATATAAACTACCTTTGGAGTGGCTTCTGTATATCTTTCCATCTTCATTTTTACCACTCTCTCCCCACACCTGGGGTCATGTCATACTGGACTATGTGAATCCCCTTCCTTCCCATCAACATATCTGGCTGCTCACATGTCTGGGTCCTTGGTCATGCTGGTCGCTCTGCCTGGAATGTCCTCCCTTCCCTGTGCATGTCTATCATTCAAGACTAAGCTATGAATGCAAACCTCTTTGATAAGAAACTTTTTCTGTTTATCTGAGATTGTTTTTCTCTTTCCTCTGTTATAGCCAATGTCATAGCAACACATGTCTATCATAGCACTTTTATTTTTATAGCACACATTGTTTATTATATCTAATATATAAATGCTCAGATATAAGAAGCTACTTTTTAAAAAATGTTTTTCCATTCCCAGCATGCAGCAAATTACCTGATATACATCAGGGTCTCAAAATTGTTGAATGCTATTAATAAATATATTATTACCTCAGGAAGCTGTAAGTTAAATAGTTAATTCACACTGGGGATATATGAAGATATGTGTTAAATTATGGGTAAATTAGGAAACTGTCATTACACTGAGTAGCTCCTGACCACACACATTTTTTCTGAGCGTGTTCCCTGTTATATTTGCTACAGATGAGATAGGTATGCTGACCTGCCTTTAATCGGGATATATATTGTAGGAAAGATAAGACATGTAGTTTGCACTGCAGAGGGCCTGAGATGTTCCATAAGAAATTATATTATAATCCTGGTTTTATACATATTATTTTTGTGTTCCTAATTAAGTCAAAACTTCGTTAAGTTTTACTTTTTCTATCCAACTTCTAAAATATCCAAATGGTAATAATGTCAGGAAAATTCATAAAATAAAATATTAACAGCAGGTCTGCCAATTCTTAGGTACTAAAAAATAGTAAACATTACTTTTATAAATAATCATAACAAGATAGAATAGAGTATGTGCCCTAAATAAGAAATAGGTAGAATGTAGAAAGAAAGGAGTTGAAATAACAATATGCAATCATTTTGCTTATCATTTATTCTTTCTTCTACCTACTTCTTTTCTCCTCTTTACATTCTTTCTATTAATTCCACAGAAGGCTGACCATCCCTGGGAACATACTTGTACTTACCTTTACAGTTGTGTTATCAATCCATGTGAAAGTATCTGAATAAGTGTGTGAAGGGGTCAATAAGAATGTAAACTCCTTAAAAGACAAAGCAAGTCAGACTTAGTTCATATATGAGGTCCATCTTTCACAACCTTTGACATTTAATAGCTCTTCAATAATTATTTGTTTTAGTAAATTGCCTTAAATATTTCCAAGAGCTAAAAAAAATTACCATGAATATCTCCCTATAGAAAAATTAATTTATAGTACATAACTACATTTTGTGGTAGATTATGTTTCCTCTGAGTCTACAGAGATTGGTTTTCTACAATTCTTTGATTATATATTTCCAATGAGACTTTTCTGTATACTTTTGTGAAGGGATTGTTATTATTATTGCACATCCAAATCAAATAGGCGGTATTCTAGTCCTGCAATTATACATATAGAACTATATACAGTATTTTGAGTGAATTAAGGTTTAATTAACCTTACATCCCCCAAAGACAACTAATTTAGAAATTTTCTTTAATTGGAGTCTGTGAATTGTGATAAGTTCTGTTTTTTTTACCCAAGAAATCAAATTCACAGATGATGAGCATATGTGAATACCCCAAGCCTCCTACCACCTTGATGCACATTTATATTTATAAAAGAGCAAATTTTTATGTTCAGAGATTAATTTAATTATGATAAATTGCACTTTAAAATATGTGAGAGGTAATATTATTGGATCACAATAGAAAATTTGATCCTCAAAATCAGACTTCGGCAGTTGTAAATTCACTCTGTGACCACTGACTGAGTCACTTCCAACCTTCCTGTGTCCCTTCATTAGTGGAATGGAATACAAAGACACACTGCTCGCCAGGGCAGTCGTCAGAATACATTAACATTTGGAATGTGTTTCTAGATGTCCATCTTAAGATGATTTCAGTGTGCAAATGTGTCATTATGATTGTGACATATCTTATTCAGTCCTGTAAACATTGCATCTTGATTTTGTCTTATACTTTTTTCCCATGAAGACTTGATTTACTACATTTCACTAATTTCTTAGTAAAAAGTTCCATTTGCCTATTCTTTACTCCATTCGAAGTCTAGCTTGTTTATCTGATAATGTACAATTCTCTCTTATTTATCTGATAATGCACAACTCTCTTTAGTTTGGGGCGGGGGCAGCAGGTGAGTACCAGCCTCTTTAAGTGCATTGGCTGCTATGGAAACTCATGTTTATAGAACAGAAAACTGAAACCCTTCTTAATCAGATTTGGTTTAAGGATCAGGAGGCAGAGTGTTGACCCCCAACCCCCCCCAAAATACCTCACTTTATCTATTTTATAGTAGTGTCTTTCCTAACTGCATACATTGGTGTGGCTGAACTTTAGCTACTATGCACTGGTACCTCCATGTAGATGGCTTATGGTTTCCTTTTGTTGTGTTAGGGTGCTGCCTATATCATACCAGTTGTTAAATATTTTATTAAATACTTTAAATATTGTCCTTGCATGTAGCTGGTGCTCCATAAGCATATAACTTAGCCTCCTTTATAGCTGTATCACAACTCATAAATAATCAATTATATTTAACCAAAATATACTTTCCTACTAAGGGTATTTTCAGTGATACTTAGAAAAATTGTTAAAATATTCTCCCTCAGATATGTCAGCCACATAAACTAAGTGCTGATTTATAATCTACACATTATGGTGCAAATCGATTTTATTCACCTTTGGGATAAAATACTGTTTCCACTTATCTGGAGAGTAACTGCCCTTGGTTGTGTGGCACTGATATTTTGTCACTTCCAACAGTGTAATTTAATAGAGCAATTTTTGTCAACAGCTTTTTCTGATTTCTCCCTGATCATAATATTTGTTACCTTATTGGTTGGCTTTACAATATTCCAGGTATTACAGTGCCTTGTACTTGTTCTTGAGAGGAAAAGTGTTAATTTGAATGATGCTTGGAGGATTCTGTTCTCTTCCTCCTATACTTGGGAAAAAAAATAACCAACTTGGTTCTATAAATTATGTGCTGAACTTGTGATGAAAAAATATGAAAACAATTGGTTTAGCACAAAGGACAGTACATTTTAAAAATGAGGTCAATATATGAATGACATCAGTATGCAATCTTATAAAGTTTAATAAGTGACCCTCACTAGGAACTAGGTGCAAATGGATCAGGAATTCAAAAAAATCGATTTTTCTCATGTTTATGGTACTTTTGTGCACAATTTTCTTGTTTTGCTGTTTATGAGAAACTATTATATTTATATATCACTTAATGCAAATACAGATTCATATTTCATTTTGCCTTAAATTTTATCATTTTTATGTTCATGATGTTTTACAAAGTTGTACTTATGCTACAATTTTCATCATTACTTTTATGTGTCACTGATTCATGTTTGAGACACTCATCTAATTCTCATGAGTCAAATATATAATGCAAAGTAAGAGAAAAAAAGATAAAATTCAGCAAACAATAGCACACACATCACATGAAAATGTGTGTCTTAAGACAAATGGCATACTGTTTAAACGGAATATGATCTAAAACAAACTGAATACTACAGTACTTGTAGTATATGTTCTACCTTAAGGCAAGAATTACTAAGAATATCACTAAAAGAGTGCACACAAAACGGTATTTTGCATCCTTTCCATGCTAAGTAACAAAGTTCCATCACGTTTTACATACTTTAAGATATATTGCCATGGAAGAAAGGATGAAGGAGGAATGGAAATTGATTAATATTGCATCTATTACAGAGGAGGTAACACCAAGAAGAGAAGTAGATTGTTTTAATTTGCATAGTGTGTGCTAGTTTGTTTCTTATAGAAAGAATTAAAATAATAAGAGTTGGGAAAAGAGATAGATTGTTTGAAAGATGTCCACAAAAATTATTCTCATCACTATGCTCTTTCATATTCAGTGTATGATGCTGCTCCTTTCCTTCAACAGGTGGAGTCCATTCCCCAACTCTTTGTCTGGGTTGGACTTGCTTTGACCAATAAAATGGATGAAGGTGATGATGTGTGAATTCTGAGCCTAGGCATCAAAATGCTCTGTAGCTTCAGCTTTTGTGCTCTTTGATCACAGTGCTGCCACATAAGGAAGAACTATCTAGCCTGTGGAGGAACAGACCACATGCAACAGAGGCAAGCCATCCCAGCTGAGGTGCCCTAGGACAGCCAGCCCCTCAGGAAGCCACAGGACGACTGCAGCCATGTGAGTGACCTCAGGAAAGACCAGAACAAGAACTGCCCATCCATGCTCAGCTCAAATTGCTGAACTTTGTTACAGCATGCACCAAAAGAAATTGAGATAAAAGAGAAAAGAGACCCCTTTGACCCTAAATTATTTCCCTCATGTAGAAAGTAGGCTGAGTAAGCTACGCAGATACACACACAAACCATTGTTTATTAAAGATGTTATTCCATCTCAGAAAGTAAACAAAGACCCAGAGGGTAGAGCTAAGAGTTGAAGGTAACTGTGAACTTGATTCCACTCATAGTGACCAGAACTGAGATCAATCAATAAATATAAATATACTGGGATCAATCAATAAATATGCTGAGTAAGAGGAACCCAGCAGCATGTGCCTTGCTGGATTTAGGAATTGCTATGGACCACTGACTGCTCTGTGCCTCCTATGTTTACTCTTTTTGAACAAGAGTGCCTATTGTGGTTATTCTTTTCATCTGTCACCATTTGATTCTGGATGTGTAGTTTTTAGCTCATATGTCTCTAGATAAAGAGGAGTCACACCAAGAAAGTGCATTTGAGGACAGGCATCTTCATCCACATCTAGACCTGATTTAGAAAATAGAATGATATTTTGGAGGTAGGTGTGGAGTATATTTTACATTTAGGAAGCATAGGAATTATATTGTGGAAGATGGTGGACTTTGGTAGATTTGCACAGATGCCAGAGCCATTCCTCCCAGTGGTGTTGGCATGGTGCTTTTGCCAGGTGACCTTGTTGCTTCTCCTATCAAGGCACACAAGCTGGTTCTGGGCCAGCCTCACAATTTGGTTTGTCCAATATAATGCAGAGGAAATGGCACCCCAAGCTTAAGCCTCAAGTGGACTTTCAGCTCCCGTTTAGCTGGAACACAGTGCTGCCATGGCAGGACTGAGAGGCTATAACCATGTAGAGTGACCCCAGCTGAAGCCCTAAAAGCAGTCACGTTCCAGTAAGACCTCAGATGACTGCAGTCACATGAGTGACACGGCAAGACCAGCAGAATCCCTCATATGAGCCCAGCCCAAATTGTTGATCTCTCAAAGCGATGAGCAAATGTAACCCTCTTAGATTTAAGTCACATATGCCACGAGTAAATACAATGGTTGTAGTTTTAAGCCCTCCTTAGATGATGAAAGAAACTTTTCAGAGGAGTTGAGCTTCTGCTGTTGCCATGGAAGTGGTCAGGAGTCCAGCCGAGTTTGGGGAACTCTAGCCCCATCATTCTCACCTGCCTAAACTCGCTTTCCCAAGTCATTTGTCAGGCCCTTCATTCCAAGTTCTAGAGGAGACACAGGGCACCTGTATTACCCAGAGTGTGAGCACATGTGACTGGCTGACTCTCTGGGGAAAAGCAGTTTCATCCTCTTCTAGCAAGAGAATTAGGGAGAAGGTAGACAAAATTATGCAAATTGCAGGATTTATCAAATCATATTCTGATGAATGTAAGTGACAGAGTCCCCAAGAAGCCAAGTGGGAGGTCGCAGGTGAGTTGGGGGCTTTTATCACTGAGTGAAGAGAACCAGAGAGAAGATGTTAACTTTGTCTCCTTAAAAATACAATAGGAGTTTTTCTGGACTCCGTGTAATTAAAAAAACTTACTCTCCTTCTGGGATTTTAGACCATTACACTCAATTATATTTTTTATTCACTAACTTTTCTCAATATTAATACATGTGTTAAGTATAATCTCCTGGACAGCAGCAGATATAGCATCTTTAATGTCTTGCTCTTCTGTGAGAGCAAAGAGAATATATTCCACCGGTAACTTTGAAGTAGATTGTACGTGAGATGGACTACACTTGACTCCAGCAAACTGATGCCTCCCAGTCTTTGGCTGGATCATTCTTTCTTGCCATAGTTCTTCCTCAACAGGACATGAAGACATTTCATTTCCCTTTCCTCTGAAGCAGCATTGAGAGTAAACTAAGATTTCCTTCAGCAATCTCTGGAGTTGCTTTTTATTTATAGCAGGCAAAGAAATAAGTAAAAACTCTATTTATGACAAATGACAACAATTAGGTCTACTTTTCTCCATTGAGATGTACAATATATGTTCAATTCTGACTGCCTGCACCTTTGGATATATGTAAAATTGCCGACATCTACATTTTGCTCCAAAATTGTAAACCTCATCATCCCAGTGAGTCTTAAGCTACCTACAGGAATGCCAGGACTCCTCTTCCTAGGAGGGTCATTACTCCCTGGAAGCACCCTGATTGTCAAAGTTACCTGGAACAACTTGAAGACGAAGGACTTTATCTTTTGGAACTTTGTAAAGTGTATTTCTAAATTTGACTTTCCTATGACCTTCAGAAACAAACAAAATAACTCCACCTGATCATGTGACATATGATTCAATAAGCAGGAGAAAAATAAAAATTATGATGGATACATAAAAGTATTTAGCATAGATACTGATATTCATTTTAGTCTTATAATGACAGAGCCTTCATATACAGGAAAATTTGAATAATAATATATATTGTATCTACTGAGGTTGTCTGCCAGGAACATGACATACATTATTCATGTAATTCCCTATATAAAACTGCAAGGTAGATTTTGCAGCTTATCAATAAGAACGTCAAATTTACAGCCTTTAAAATAGGTTGTTCAATCTAACCAAGTTAGGCTTGGAACTGTTTTTTTCTTTAGCTCCCAAATTTATTCTCTATTCTCTCTTCTTCAGGCTTAGCTCCTGATCACTATGCTTCTATACTTGACTACTTAGACATCTATTACTCTATTGTTATCCTCCTGTTGAATGTGTCCCTCTAAATGAAAGTGGTCAGAATAAGGGCAAGTGCACTAGGCAAAATTCTAAGATGGTCCCTAGGATCTAGCCTTTGCACTGCCTCTCCTATATAATCTCCCCTTCACCGTGGGTGGGACCTGTGAAAATAATGGCTAATCATCCTCTGGATTAAATTATTTTTAACAAAAGTGAAGGAGAGTCACTCCCATACTGATGCTATATTACAGAAGTCCCTATTCTAGCCTCTGTGGTGAGATCGCCCCGCTGGCTTTGAAGAAGTGTGCTGCCTTCTTATGAGTGGATCACACTGCTAGGACCTGAGGGTGGTCTCCAAGAGCTGAGAGTGACGCCCTGCTGAGAACTCACAAGCCAAACGGGACCTCTGATCTGCAGTCACCAGGAGTTAAATTCTGCCAGCAAAGCTTGAGAGAGGACCTGGAGCCCGAGATGAGATCCCAGCGCCAGCTGATGTCTTGATTTCAAGTTTTCAGCCTGGAGAAACACAGAGCAGAAACCCTAGGTAACCCGTGCCCCTCACGTTCTTAACTCACAGCAAGTGTGATGGTAAATTTGTTTAATTTTGAGCTGCTAAGTTTGTGATAGTTTGTTAACCAACGATAGAAAACTAATAGAACAATTTTCTCTTTTTTCCCTCCCTCCCATCCTTCTTTCCTTCCTTTACGAACTGTATATCGAGTCTAGAAAAATGGCAGGCATGCTGGAACACTTTAGATGCTCAAACACTTTTTACGAAGTAAGTGTCTCTCAGGGTGGAAATCCGTTTGGATAAATCAAAGGAAAGTTGGATTTTCATAGATTGATACCAATATTTGGATTAGAATATACACTGAAGACCTACTTAAACCCTCAATTTGTCCTTGCCTTTGTATGCATACTCATAAACTGAAGGGACTCTGGCTATGGGCATGAGGACAGGAAGAACACTGGACACGTGCGGGTCTTTTTTTTAAAAAATAAATTTATATTGTTTATTTATTTTTGGTTTCATTGGGTGTTCATTGCTGCACGCGGGCTTTCTCCATTTGCGGCGAGCGGGGGCTGCTCTTTGCTGCGGTGCGCAGGCTTCTCATTGCAGTGGTCTCTCTTGTTGCGGAGCACAGGCTCTAGGCACACGGGCTTCAGTAGTTGTGGCATCCGGGCTCAGTAGTTGTGGCTCGCGGTTCTAGAGCACAGGCTCAGTAGTTGTGGCTCATGGGCTTAGTTGCTCCGCGGCATGTGGAATCTTCCCGGACCAGGGCTCGAACCCATGTCCCCTGCATTGGCAGGCAGATTCTTAACCATAGTGCCACCAGGGAAGCCCACTTGTGTGTCTTGATGCCACCAAATCCATGAGACAAAAATTGTCCTTGGTGAGTTACAGCAGCAGGAGGTAGAAAAGGCAGGAGGACAGTGAGTGAGAAGCAAAGACAGGAAGAACCAAACAGTGGAAAATATTAAACATGAACATCAAAGTTTCAGGTTCCAGGACCAAATTATTTTTTATTTCCATTGCCTTGAGGAGGGAAGGTTTTCTAAGGATAGTGTTCCTGTATCAGAAACCTCAGAGCAACATCTGCATCACAGAGATAAAATCATACAAAAGAAATCTGTGTCTAGGGAGCACTGAACTATTTTGTTGGTGCTGGTTGAGCTTGAAATGGATTTCAGAAAGTGTGGGTCTGTTCCCTACTTTGCAATTAGAAATAATTTATGCGCAGCTATTAAAACACACAAAAATCACATCTTTTAATTGCCATCTACTTTTTCCAATATACATAAAATATGACGCTGAATTCTGCATTCCTGACTTACCCTTCTCTATCCCTCCAATATATACCATGAGTAAAATGAGATAATTACTAAAATACACCCTGGAGAATACTTTCTGTAACAGTTTTATGTTTGGGGTTTTCTGTGTTTTGCTCTTGAGGCTCACAATTGCAGTTGAAAACAGAAGGAAATTGACATCTTTGTGTTACTTCTGAATGTTGTGAGCAGTTGAGATCAAAGTTTGACATCCTGAGCTGTTTAATCTCTCGAGGGAAAGAGTTTTTCCAGCTGAGATGCTTCAGAAATAAACCTCCTCATCCCAAGGCTTTTTGAAACACATCTAGAGCCTTTACAAGATTATTTTTGATACCTTAGCACTTGTATAGAGATAACGAATAAATTGTTTAAATAAGGGCTTCAGGCAAGGATTACAGCCCAATGCCTGTATGTGTTCTGTGTCTAGAAAACATCAGAAAAGCAGGTATCATTCTGCAGGAGTACATTCTTTAACCAACAGATATATACTCCTAAGAAATGTGTGATTTTGTTTATACCTTAACACCTTTTTCCCATTGACATATGATTATTGTATAACTTCTTCTCTTTGTTGCTTGTTGAGCTTAAATTTCCAGAGTTCATTTGTAATCTCATGTCATATTTGCATATTGCTTTAGTTATTTACAGATTTATAAATCTGTAAATAGCTATAGTTATTTACAGATATATTACTATAGTTATTTTACAGATTGGGAAATTAAAACTCAATGTAGTGAAATCACTAATCCATCATATATAAGGTGTGGAATGATAAATACAAAATTAAATAATTAGTTTGACCTTAGTTAGTTATAGACTTACAGACACTACTGTTCAAGATTATATTTGTTAAGTCCAAAGCAAGGAATGTACTTAGACCCAGAATAAAAGAGGCTAATTAGATGTGGAAAAGATCCTATTGAAAGTTAATTAATAAAGGCATTTTTGGAGAGTTTATTGAAAACCTTCCTGACACCTCACGGTTCTTGATTAGTTCGGTTTAAGATAGTCACGCAATATTGTTAACTTAGGGTAAATAAATCATAGACATTCTTTTACATTTTTACACATTTCATAAGCCCTTTAATCCTCACAATGATCCGGTGAAGTAGGTAATATTATCCACATTTTAAAGTCAAGGAAACTGAGGAACAGAGAGCTTCACCTGAGGTCTCGTAGCCAGTAAATGAGGCCAAAATTTCAATCTAGGCAGGATGACCTCTTGAGCTTATTGATGTAATCACTAAGCTGTCTCTCTTATAGATTAATCTATAGAAAGCTGCCAATAGTCAATGATGTCCACATATAAAAACAGCAATTTCCTGTGGCTTAAATGATTATTTTTAGAATTATTATTACTATCATTTTCCAATGTTAAAAGAAAATTTGCTGTTTAATGTGTCTCTGTATTATAGCATTTAAAAGTGAAGCATAAAAACTTAATGTATTTTTTATTTAATTTATCTTCAGTTTATTTAATTATAGTAAGTTAGTTATGGGTCATAGGATAAGTCAATTCAAGCTGTATATCAGACTTCACTTTTATATATTGTAGCATTTTCTGTTGGTGGCATAGACTCAAACTCCTGTGTATAATTTTCTCTTCTTGATGTCAACAAAATTAAAATAAAGACCGAGGTTCTCGCAGGTTTAAATTTGAACACAATATAAATCCCTAAAGTTTCATACTTAAAACAAGGGCATCTCTGACTCCAAGTCTTAAGAGTTCTTTTTAAAATTTCTATTCATGCTATAATCTTAAATGTTTTGCCAATGCTTTTTAGGTAGAATTTTTAAATTTTCAGAAGAATTAGCATCAAAAAACCTTATTTTATAAAAGCAAAGAATCCGTCTTCAGCCATTAATATATGTGTATTGTGGAATCAGATTTTGTATATTTTTCTTAAAGTGGTCTAAGATGAAATAGTTTTCAAATTCTTGAAACGAAAGTGGTTTTCAAACTATTAAATAATAAAATGAAAATTAATGTAATTTAAATAACATATTAAGATTATCTGGTATTTCATTTGAAAAAACATATCTTTTAAACTTCAACAAAAATACAATATATACATGGTTTAAAAAATATAAAAGATAGAGAACCAATTCATTGAAACCTATAGAAAAGGTATGAAAGTTGTCAAGATGCATATAACCTAATGCAGAGATGAGAATTATGTATGTAAAATTTAAATAGCAATATAAGAAAACAAAGAATCATCCAATACATGTGAATGTTGAAAATACTTGCAGATAACATATATTTAATACTAAAACTTCAAAATTTTACCCATGTTTTGTTATAATTATATAATATGGAAAAAGAAATCAGAAGACAGATGGAAAATTTTATGCCCAAGTGTGGTGGTTTCTATATATATGTGTGTGTGTGTGTATAATTTTGCATTTAATTGAGGTATATTTGGTCAAATGGAGGTTAAAGGTGAGCATGTAATATACTTGCTTCAATTAATATAATTTTTTGTACACAAAAGTTTAAGATTTGTTGCAGGATTATGTTTCACTAAGATCTCCATAAGAACTAGTCATTGTTTTCAGTTAATAAATTAGTCCCGTGATCCGAACACATAAAGCTTGTTTGGTTGAATTCATCTCTTCAGAAACTGGAGCCTCAGATCAAAACTAGTAGTTTACGCTGAACTCACGGTAATGCGGTGCTTCTGGCCACCTCCCCTAATGTCTCCCTCTCTCAGTCTTATCTCCTGCGATATCAAGGGGGGGAAGAGGGGATATCTATTTTAATATAAATACATGAACCTCAAATCCTTCTTTTGTTGCCTAATTCGTTTTCTGAAACCACTTTCCAAGTAAGATCGTGGTACCAATTCACCTGTAATGTCTAAAACCCAGACACAACCTTGGAAATTCATTAGGGGATTGAGTTTACTGGAGCGCCTTTAAATTGTTCCACCGAGAAACTCAACACCTGCACAGCACCTTGTAACTTAGCCAATGCTCAGCACCTCCCACGGAACAAAACCCAATCACAATTGACATGACATCCAATTCACGAGGTTTACCCCTGTCATTCCCTTTGATTTCATATCATTGCTTCTTGTCTGCAATCCATTCTCTACTATCCATTAAAAACATATTTTAGAGTGTTCTATTTCAACCAACCCATCCTATTACTCCAAGTTTAAAGTTGTTTTTCCATTAGATGCATGGTAGAAAGCCGCAAACATTAGTGCTAAATATGAAAAAAGTAAGAGAGGGTATTTCATGTAATAATTACAATGATTACTACAATATGAAGGTACTCAATGAAAGGACGTGCCTTTTGGTGTTGTGTTTTTATGAAACCATTTTCTCTTAACTCAAGGCCAGCTCCAACTTTCTTACCAAATAATTGTGTTACTCTGACCTTGTTGTTTAGAAATCTTATCCCCTTCCCACATAGCAGATGGACCCACTCCGCAGCAAGGCTGTAGTCATTCTTTGCTGGGAAGAAGATATTGTCCGAAGCTTTTCTATTCTCTGTGACTCACTTCTGGACATTCTAAACTACAGCATCCTTTATTAGTATTGTAAATATCATTCTTGTAGGAGATAACCCAGGCCTCTCTGTATGTGGGAGTGTCAGAGCCATCTGCAAACAGAAGTCCCTGGTAACAGAATCTTTAATAGCAGAAGAAAGCCAATGAGCTGGCCTAAGGCATCCATTTAGCTTTTTAGCTGCCATTTCCCTTGTCTCAATGGGATCTGTCAGAAAGCTCAAAAGCAAATGGTTCTGCCTGTCAGTTTATAACAGTTTGAAGAAAATGAACTTCTCAGAAATTGAGCTCAACTAGTGATCACTTTTGATTTATTCTTTGCTCTGGCAGGCCATGGCTACGCACTACCACTTTCTGTGTCTGCACCTTTTCATCAAGAAGCTTAGTGAAAGGAAAGAAACGTTCCAAGTTCTGTGTCACAACTCCTTCTAATGCAGTACCATATAATTATGTTACAAAGAGAAACACACACACTCACACACACACGCACACACTGACAAATTTCCCTTCCGATGTTAAGACTGGAGTTGTAAGGCTGTATTAATCATTTATTTTAACTAGTTAATGTCAAATTTATTTACTGTGTCAGGATGGCTAGGATGAAGTCATCTAAAAACTAGGGTGCTATTGGGTTATCTAGCAAACAAAATGAAATATGGATTGCCATTAAAAATCAAGTTTATACAGTTTGGAGTAGATATAATAATCTAGCGGGTTTTTTTTTTAAACTTATGACTACTTTAGAAAGAAATCCTTCCTTCTTTTAGGTTGGCATTGTATTGGCAAGTGGTATCTAGCTTCTTATTTCTAACAACAGCTAAAATTTTTTGAGAAAATATACTTTGAGAAACAAATAATACAGCAGAAAAAAAAGAGGAGAGACTTGCAGGTGGAAAACATCATTAAATGACGAAGACATTATTTATCTAGAACTTCCAAGAAATGGAGTTCTAGATACATCAAATCTCCATATACTCAAAGTTTTGAGCTATCTGTTCTTTAATGATACTAATTTCATTATATACATATATATTTGTTTTATATATATATATTATATATATCCAGAATGTATTGCTCATTGCCCCTTCTTTTATACAGATGCACTAAATCCTATATATCAGTATCTTCATGAAAACTAGTTTCTAGATGGGCTTGAACTCTATGATTTGATTTCTGAGGAGAGCAAGGCTGTTTGCCTCTATAATTAATAAAATAGAGCCGTGCTCTTCAATTTATGCTCTTCATGTCTTGTGACACTTTAATTCCAACAGAGACTATCCATGTGTAAAAAAGTTAGTGTTCAATGATGTTAAATATTTGCAGACTTTTAATCTTGCTCTGAAGCTTCTGCCGACTCCCTTTTCTTACCTTGTTTACTCCTATTCATGTATTTTCTCTCGTGACTTTTTCACCACCTGAAGGTTGATTTTGATAAACATTATCAGACAACTGGAATGTCCACTTTCGTAGGCTAGTGACCGGGTCAGTCACATTGTATCCTCGAATAGCTGCACATCTACAGAGATTCTTGGCTATATTAATCATCATACACATTTGGAAACATTTATCTTAATATTAGAATTGAGCTTTGATGGAAGTTTGGGCATAGTAGTTATACACCTAACTTGAAAATAGAGCCATACAGGTAAATTTCAGCTGCTTGAAAATAGGATGATATTTGCTCTTTTTGAAGAGGGAAAAACACAACAAGAAAACATTGATCTCTAGAACACTGGTTCACAACACCTTCACCATGGCAGCGTGCAGAGGCTCCTAGTTAAATAATCGGATGCATGCTTGGCACTTTGGCACTTGCACAGATGTCCATCTCTCTCCTCCATTTCCCCTGGAAGTAGAGCACAAGTCCGGCTACAGCACAATTGGCTGTCCCTCTCTGAATGTCCTTCAAACAGATGATGTGCTTGCTGGGACTGTGTTTCTTTTGTACAGTCCCTAGAAAAGAAATGTCACACAAAACAGTACAAGGGAAGGTTAATGATTCAAAGGGAAGAGAGAGTACACGTTTTTGCTAAGACATATTATTGATAGATCCCTTTTCCTTTAACTAATGGGTTCTTCAAATATACTGATAATAGTCACAGGAATTATATGTAATGCTCATTGAGAATACATAATGAATATATACTCTAATATAGCATAATACACCTTAGAGCATTATCAGTTCATATATACATAATTTTCAAATCTCATACATAAGTTTTTAAATATATAATATTTTATATCTATTGTTACCTGTTTCCAACTAAGTGGTTGCAAACCAACCTTTGAATATTACTCAATCCTTTTTCAACATGAATTATTGTTCATCCAGTATTACGCTACTACCCTCTCAGGTGCTTTGAATAGTACTTAGGACAGAAACAAATTCCATTTTATAGAAACTTGATAACTCAAGGAGATAGAACTTTGTGAAAAATATTATTGATGATATTGAGCCCAGGAAAATGTAGCACTGATGAAGGTACCAGAAATGATGCTACAATCTCAGCAGAGTTAGTGTAGCCAGGAAAATTGTTTTAAAAAGAAGTCCTTTTTTTTTTTTTTTTTTTTTTTGCAAAAGTACACTTCAGGAAGCTGTTGGAATGGATGTTAGAAAAAACGCCTGAGGTCCACTTGAAATGGGAAGTATAGGTTGATTTCTTACGGTGAGAAGTGCTTCAACCATTTCTTCTAAAATTTGTTTTCATGTTAAATAAAATTAAGAAAAATGAATTTTGAACAAAATACGTACATTTTTTCATAGCTTTCAATTAGAAGCTTAATAAATGATGTCACAACTGTGACTGTAAGATACAGAGAATGGGGGAAATGAACAAATAACTAAATAGATAAACTAGTGATAATTTTGGGGTTGGGCCATGTTGGCAATGGTAGTGACAGTGTGCAGAGAATAAGAAACTAGGAACAACCAGCAGCTGATAAAATTGTGGAGAATAGACTTGCAGTATTCTGTTACCTCTCTGAGTTGGCTTCTTCCTCTTTCCTTTTTTACTGTAACAGGTCAATTCTGGAGCTTTTTCCAGATCAACAGCTTCTCAAAGAATCTCTCCCTTTTCTATGACATGAAAATAAATGGAATTTCCCACACTAGCACAGATTATTACTGTTATGTTTATAAAAATAATACACTTTGTTCAAAGAAAAAATCCACAGTAAATAGTTTCATAATGTTTTCAAAGGAATGAAAACATCAAAAAAATCCACTAGTTCACCCTTGGGGTTCAGGGCTGGAGGTTAATGAGAAAAGATTATACCTGTGTTTATATACTACCCAGTCTCCTCAGTTCCAGAATCAGGAACACATTCTAGTTATTTGTTAAAATATAAGTTCAGATCACATTCTTTATCATTTTCTGTCATATTGATAGTCTTTACCCTGTGGCAGTTATTACTGTAATGTTTTTAGATTAACATTATAAAATATTAATATTTTATTCAATTCAAAAGAGATATTTTTGTCATTTGTCTCATCAGTTTCTAACAAAGGTAGAGAAAGTAAAATAATGCTTTCTAGGCACATAAATCTGTATTTTTATTTTAAATTATCAGCAATCAGATAAATCTGCATGGGTTTGAAAACAGCAGAATATACGTGCCCGTGGATTTATATCCAAGCTCCTTAGTTTCCATGCGGTTGTTTAAAGGTCTTTCACACACTAAGCATTTTAATGTGAATGTCACCATCTGAGAAATACCTTGTAGGAAGAAATAGAGACTCAATTTTCTCAAACTCTTTGTCAGTATTACCTGTACCCTGTCAATCTCAGATTAATCAGACCTTTCTGGAAATGTAAGGCCAACCCTCACAATCTCCCTGAGTCCCAAAGTTTGATGCTAGTACAGGGAAGGTCTATTCAAATGAAGAACACACAAGCAGGAAGCCAGGCAGTGATGACCTTCATGTCAGCCTAATGCCAGAGTCTATGCTTGTTCACAATACAGGACTCTTCTGTCTACTAAATTGGTTTTGCTCAGCATTTTGCGAAGTAGACATGTTTAAGGCTTAAGTTATTTTAAAGTCTACCTGATGCTATGAATGGTAATAATCATTTCATTTAACTCTCTTGTCTGTATCTTTTCCTACAAATCCCTGGTACCAAGTAGTTTGATTAAAAAAAAAAGGCTTTGATGAAAATGTTATACATCAAATTTAAATTCTCCAAACAGAAAAAAAAAATCATGGTAATAGCAGAATATAAATATGATTATCGGGACTTCTTTGGTGGTCCAGTGGTAAAGAATCTGCCTTCCAATGCAGTGCAGGGGACGTGGGTTCCATCCCTGTTTAGGGAACTAAAATCCCACATGCCGCGGCGCTACTAAGCCTGCATGCTGCATCTACTGAGCTCACGCGCCACAACTAGAGAGGAGCGCACGTGCTGCAACAACAAACATATCCCGCATGCCTCAGATGAAGATCCCGTGTGCTGCAACTAAGACCTGACCCAGCAAATAAATAAATAAATAAAGGGGGGGGGGAAGCTTAGCCATCAAAGCTATAAAAAATAAATATGCTTATCTTACATAAAATGAATTAGTTTAATTATATTTGTTTTCATCTAGTCATTATACTATGTAGAAAAATCTAGATGAATTTTGCTCCCTCAGCAGCAAAAATTTTATAAATAATCAAAACTAACAAAACAAAGGTGTTAGTATTACGTTGACGCTTGAACAACACGGGCTTGTTGAGGGCACCTCCCCTCCCAGCAGCTGAAAATCCAAGTAAAACAAAGAGCTGTCCCTGAATACTCCTAGCTCCTCCGTACGCACAGTTCAGCATACGTGGGTGGATTCAACCAACTGCGGTTTGTGTAGTTCTGTAGTATTTACTATTGAAAAAAATCCACGAAAATGTGGACCCACCCTGTTCAAAACCATGTGGTTCACGCGTCAACTATAGTTTGACCCACTTCCAAATTTGACCGAACATGGGAATTAAATAATAAGTTGAAATTTTGTGACTTTTCTGCAAAGTTGTGTGTCTGTTCTGTGTTTATG
Source organism: Physeter macrocephalus (assembly GCF_002837175.3). Classification (NCBI taxonomy): domain Eukaryota; kingdom Metazoa; phylum Chordata; class Mammalia; order Artiodactyla; family Physeteridae; genus Physeter; species Physeter macrocephalus. The sequence continues at coordinate 74,772,770 of NC_041226.1, forward strand.
CTCAGTTATGTCTGTTACGCCTCTTGTCACCTGAGTCTTATTGCTGTATATAACTGAATCAATGACATGGCTTTTATTTTCTTGAGTCTTTCATTACATGATATTCATGATTATTCTGTTACACATCATGGAGATTGGTGGGGATGCAGGGCTTTGGCTTGAGATAACCTTAGTTTTAGGTGTTTATAAGGCACAAAAAAGTGAGGAAAAAATCTATCTAATAATATATTAGTATGATATTACATAGTATAATATTTAAAATGTGTAGGTCTTATAAAATTAATGCACTAAATATTTTAATTAGATATTGATTTTAAAGCGGCTCTGACAGTTTCTTAAAAATAGTTTAAAAAATTTATATATATATATACTACAAGCATCTTAAAGGATATTTAAATGAAATATGTCACAGTAACTGAAGCCCATCAACTACATAATTTGAACACTTAGCTATTTGATTTTGTATCTATTCAAGTTTTGTTTATGCAACATTTTTTCCTTTTTTCTTCAAGATATATGGGATCTTAGTTCTTCCTTTTTTATGTTATCAGGGAAAATTTTAGTCCTTTCAGATTAAATACAAGTGCTGAATGCCAGTTATGTTGCTGTCTTTCCTTTGTTTTTCATTATCAATAAAATGTCATTTGATGACCTTCTCAAATATCAAATGTCATTTGCTAACTTTCTCAAATGTCATTTGATAACTTTCCAACAGGTGATACTTTAACCCAATGTAACAGACTAGAAGATGTTTGGAAAAGACTCAGATTTGGAGGTTTTACCTTGTATTTAAAGATCTTATTTAATAAAATAGATCCTTCCCTTTTTTCTCCTTTTCTCCAATTAATTGTCATCATTATCTCGCGCTCTCTGCTGAGTGGTCACTCACTGACCTTTGGTAATTTATCCAATCAACTGACGTACTGAGTCAGTATCTGCTGTAGAGGTAACGTTCTGGGATGATTTTTTTAAACTGCCATTTAGCTCCATTACCTGCACCGCATTGATATTTGCATCCTTCCCGCCACGTTTCTCTTGGAAGCCTGTCTTCCCAAGTCATACCTTGGATGTAAGTTTCGGCTTGCAAAGACCTTTCAAAATTGAAGCTTTGACCATTGAGACCTTTGAAATGTGCTCGTATTGTGACAAGGAGACACTTAAAGCCAGAAATTGTTTTCAAAGGTAGGGACTCTTTTCTCAGTCTTCTTAGTATAGACAGGATATGAAGGTTTCATGGTCAAACTTCTGCTAGATTATATGTGTTTTTGTTATTCAGACCAGAGTTCAGCAAGATGTTTATTACAAACTGAGTCAGGAGACAAGTTTGCCAAAATATATATATATTTTTTTCTTCGTCCCACCTGGATTGAGTTTTAAGGAAGCCTGAGAAGAATTATGGTTTAAAATTGAGGTTGTGCATACATTGGTCATTTAAGCTAAAATCCTGTGCAAAGCCTATCTAATGTAAATTTTTCATAATCAAAGCCTTCAATTAATGCCATTTTCCCTACAAATATAGGGGAAAAAACCCTATTTCCCAATTGCTCATAAGATGTATAGATGTATACATATATATATGTATAATTAAAACTAAGGGAAGAATTTTGCAAAAAAATAGTAAAATCTAAAATATGAATTCATAGAGTATCACAAACAATATTTTGCTTTAAAAATAAGCTGTTTTTAACCAGTCAAAGATTGACTGGGAAAAGCAATGATCTCCATAAAGGTAAAAGTGTAGTATTCCTTTAAGCAGCTTTAAAAGGGCTCTATAAGAAACGTGGAAAATAAGGAATATATGTGTTTCTCTAAGTACATGGGATTTTATGTTTATTTAATTTCTATGTATTTATTTATTTTTGTCTTTTTTTCTCCTTGACATTTTCTAAAAAAAGAAAAACTCTAAAAATGATATGTACTACAAGCATCCCAAAGTGTTGTTAAGTAAAATATGTCAATATAATGCAAAAAAAATTAGTTACATTGACAAATTATTTCATACTCTTTTATAACAGAACAAGTGACAAAAATGAATGTTAAGTAACAATATAATGATCAGGATATGCATTTCTTCCTTTGTAAGTGTATTCCAATCAGGGAATTTGGAAACAAATATTAGGAAGAAATTATAGAGTTAGCAAAAAATGCTTATGCAGCTAATGTTTGTGGGAAGTAAGCTCTCAGGAGTAATCTGATTCATGGTCACAGCTGTTCTCTTATGAAAGAGAAATATCTTTATAAGGGAACACATACGATAGGTAAGGTAATGTAAATGTTTATAGTGGGTGCTCAGAAAGGTCAGATAATTCTGAAAAAATTACATTTATGAAAGTACAGTTTTTAAATACACAAATATAAAACATAATTCATGTCCAGCATAAAGTTCATGCACATAATAAAGAATTAGGAACTCTTTATCAGAACTTCCGTTTGAAAAATTGCGCTTATTGAATTGCTATTTCTCCAGCTGAAAGCAGTGTGTTCTAGATGCAAATTCCAAAACAAAATCAGTTTCTTTTTATTTTGCTACTTTCACAATAATGTTAGAAACTGTGCAAATTATATAATTCTCAAAATGTAGGAAACATTTTCATGATGAAATAAATGATTATGTATGCTGAAAACAGTGGAGGATATACACATATTTTATAATTAACCCATTTAAAACAAATTTTTCTAGTTTTGCTCCAGGTAAAGATGCAAGTTAATTTCTCAAATTGATTTATTTTTTATTTAATATAAAATGTTTGATTGTATGATCATAATGCAGTTCACAGGAACATTGGTACTTAAAATATTATCATTCCTGTTGAGAAAATTCTGTTTCTTTTTCTTATTAGGGCATAAATCCACAAATTGGAGGCTGCTTGTAGAAAATAATGAATATACCCAATTAAAAGTAATTTTAAAATGTATTTTGATATATTCAGATAGAGGGCTACAAAAGTGTTTAGCAAATTAATGATGATATTAGAAATATTGACAATTCACATCTCATTTTAAGGAAATGACTTTAGTGGAAAGCATAGGACTTTAGTTTTGTCTTTCTCTGTAACAGTCATTAGAAGTCAAAGTTTTGGTTTCTCTTGGTTTAGTTTGTTTAAATGTGCAATGAAGTTGTGAGCTATGTGGGCTAGCAATAAATTCTGTCTTCAGAGATTAGGAATTCTGAATTCCCTGGAGCACATTCAAAACCATTTGATTCTACTGAGTAGTTTAATCTCATTGCAACAATTTTGCTCACATTGTTAACTTGTTTGCAAATTTTATGTGTGAATACTGACAAGGCGTAAACTTCCATACTCTCACAGTATCACAATTACTGGTGTCCAGCTTAATGGGTACAAGTGATTTTATTTTAGTCTTCTTATTCACAAGAAAAGAAATGAGTTATCTTCGTTTAAGACTTCTGGAGTCAGAAACCAAGTGGGTCGAAGCACACGAAGAGAGTTGTTGATAATCTTTCAGGGTCACGGTGCCCTGACCCATCTCTAGATGCTGTCTTTGTTGCAAAGGACCAACTACCATAGTTGTTTTAAGGGCTATAGAGGTTCTTATGTCCGTCGGTGCAAATGGAGAGCTGCTGGGTGTCATTTTTTTTTTTTTTTTTAAATATTGTCCCTGTAGTATAGGGCACTTGTTCGAAAACATTATGTAAATAATACATCACACGTTTCTTAGAAATAAAAGTTAAACTCTAAACTTTTTCTCATTAATTACCACTGAATTAAAAATACCAGTCTGCATCTCCAAGATCAAAATGAGTTTTACATAGTGCATAGTCTTTCTTCTCAATATCTATCAAAAAATAACTAAATAAATAGCTAATAAATTAAGCATTAATTTCATTGACAAGTATCTTACATATTATTTTTCAAAAGAATCAGAGCTCTATCAGAACCATATTATTTATAATGGGTTGTTGCAGTTTTAAAAAGAAATATAGAATGTGTACATTTAAGTATTTTCAAAAGTCATATGGTGCTAAATAAAGTGTAAAATTGTATAAAAATTGTATTACTGTCTTATGGCTTCAGACTTCTATTGTTAAACAGAAGAAAATGACCCTTGCTTTATATTCATCCGTGACAGATCTTCTGAGCATTTATTATAAAACAAAAACAAACCTCTTCTAAGGATAGAAAGTTTGCTAGCTATGTCATTGCTGAAGTGCTAGGCTCAGCTTTGAGGAAACACTGTAGGTAGCTGAAGTGAGAATTAAAACTGCTGAGTTTCTGAAGCTTACACATTTTTATACTCCCTTTAAAAAGCTTCCAATGATGACAAATTCTTTCCAGGCTTGTGATATAATAAATTGCTTTAATTTTAGAAATTTAAAAATCAAATAAGACCTTTATACTAATAAGAAAGAGCTAATAAGAAAGATCCTTAACATGCGTTATTTTGTTTGCATAAATGTATGAAAAAAATCAGCACAAATATGAACATATACTGGATTTATTTCTACCTTAAATGGGAAATACAGTAACATAATTAATAGTAACTTCCTGGTAAGGAGCTGAAGGTATTTTGAATGTAAATACAATTTTAACTGAAGCATTCATGATAATTTCTACTTTGGCAAAAACACACTGGAAACACTGCAGCTTTATGATGAACAAAGGGGCTCTGAAAAATATTTAAATCCTCCATGAAATCATGATGTTACTTATTTTACTTCCTTTAACATAGCTTCTGGATACAAAGTCTGTATCCCACAGATATTTTTATAAGTAGTGACATCATATATAAAAGGATATTATGTAATGTAAATTTACATTGTATAGCTTAAAAAATTAAAGGTTTGCATGGTGAATTTGTAATCACTTACCCCCAAAATATAGGGGGAATGGTTTTGGTAATATTAACATGCATGCAAATTTATTTTGGTCAATATTTAATAGTATTTCATCTTACTTGACATACTATTTATCTTGAATTCTTGTGACTGTTGTAATTTTAAAAAATAGTTCTCTCACTTCAATTTTCTATTTTCTCCCCACGGACCTCCTTTAAGAGGATCGGGTAAAGAAAAGCAAGAATATTCCCTGTGTCATTGCCTTTGCCTAGAAATCCTTCCGTTCCTTTTCCACTCTTGTTCGTCACCCTCTTCCAAGCGACCATGAATTTTAAGCCAGCTAATCCTTAACTAGTTCCACTTGGCTGTATTTGATTCTTTACTCAGATCCCCATCAATGCTTATATATTTAACTTTTTTGTTGTTGTTGTTGTTGCGGTACGCGGGCCTCTCACTGTCGTGGCCCCTCCCGTTGCGGAGCACAGGCTCCGGACGCGCAGGC